>NC_137076.1:56021605-56326634 GCF_951640355.1 Cnephaeus nilssonii | reverse complement strand
GCCATCAAAGGCTAACCCTGCCATTTGTGTAGTAGATCCCACTCCCTCTTGACTAAATAAGAACACTGCTCCAACAATTGTCCCCTCTCTTTCACCATAATTTCTTCCCTGTCTATTGGATCATTCCCACCTTACCCCCGCCATTAACTTTGGGAACTCATATCCTATCACTTGTCTTCTTGCTCCCTCCTCTCAAGCCACAATGACTTCTTTGCTTTTCCTCAAGCATGACAACCACATTAGGTGGTAGGCCCCTGGTATTTTCCTTAGCCATTCACTTTTAAAGTCTAAAAATATATGTTCTACCTTTCAATGGAAATGAAGTGTTTCATGGATATGTAGTCATCTGTGCTCTTTCCTGCCCTCTAGCTCTGCCCCTAGACCTCAATTTTAACTTGTAGAGTAACCTCCTCATTCTCAGACCTTGGCCATTTTTCACTTTTTATGCTCTTTCAAAGTTATTTCATGAAGCACCACTGTTGCAAATATGATCCATGAGCTATGACTCTGAAATTCATATCTGCAGCCCAGTCCTCCCATCTGAGCTCCAGACATACCCATACAAATCCTGCTTGACATTTATAGTTGAGGATCTAATAAACACCTTCAACATTTAAAACAAAACATCCAAGTTAGAACCCTTGATTTTTCCCAAAGTCATCTCTACACAGTCACTCAAACTAAAAATTAAGGAATCATCCTTTATTTCTCTTTGTTATCTACCCTCAAATGTATCCATCAATGTCTTGATTCTGTACAAAAATATATCTCAAGTCTGTCTGCCTCTCTTATCGCCATACCTGTGCCAATACCTTGAAGGCAGCCACATTTTCAGAGAGGGACAGAATGTATCAGTATGTCATTTACCTTTCCTTTATTTTCATTCAGTTTTCTTTTGGTGGGAGTTATGTTGGAAAATCTCTTCCAGTTTTTGTTCTGATTTCTGCATACTTAGGTTCTTATAGATTCTCTGATGTACAGAATCAGCTGTATGTGTACACACATCAAACAGCAATTTCAATGTTCACAATCACATCTCATGTTTGCAACTATACTTATGTGAGTACACATTTCTCTATTAGGAAAGAAATGGACCACATACTGAGTTAGTTTCTAGAAATGATGAGTAACAAAGAGTAACCTTGCAGAAAGAAGTTTTGAAATGCTGTTCTAAGATTTATAAGTTGGGTAGCAATGACTTTGGGAAAAATAAGAGGAAGAGTTTCAATCTGAAGTATATTTAAATTGATCTTAGAATCCCTTTAAAGTTAATGTATAAATATAGGCATGGCTTAGTGTTTGAGCTTCGACCTATGAACCAGGAGGTCACAGCATATGCCCAGGTGGTGGGCTCGATCCCCAGTGTGGGGCATGCAGAAGGCAGCAAATCAATGATTCTTTCTCATCATTGATGTTTCTATCTATCTCTCCCTCTTCCTTCCTCTCTGAAATCAGTATATTTGAACAAAAAAGGAATAAAATAAATGTCTAGTTCCAGAATTATTGTGTGAGGACTTTTGAAAAAGATTTCATAATAGTCATTTATTGCTAACCTCAATGGAATATTTCCCATTTATATAGTTTAAAAAAATAATTTTATTTCTTCCAATTAATCTTTTAAATTTCCCAAGTAATTTCTAACTATCTCAGTGTTTGGTATAGTTTGATACCACAAACAATTAGGAGCAATACATTTTTAAAGGAATTCACTGTGGCTTAGAAAAGCTTTAAAATAATATTGTAAATTGAGTTAGAGGAAAATATGTGACATTCTTAGATCCATTGGTTAACATGGTTAATATTTGAGTTTTATCAGTAATTAAAATATTGAGTTAAATATTTTAAAGAAAAGAAATAGATGATATGATTCTCTTTTTTAATTTTTACCATGAGAGCCATTATAGTCTGGGATTTTTAAACAGATTAGAGTTAGATCACATTTGCCTCTATCTGGATGAATCTGGCATCACTACATTTACCCACATTCATTGGCTCCCACCTATTGGTGAAACTGCCAAGGCCTCATTTTACTTCCTTTACATTGGTTCTGAATCCCCCCTGGCTGGAAGGCTACCCTGGAAGCCAGTCAAAATAAGATTGAATTTATATGTTTCCATGAGGAATGGAACCACCTGCTATTTCCACTGCTTTTAGGGCCTCCTTTTTATTGTTTAATAATTCTATTAAAATTATGTTCAAACATGATGCAAGATAATTTTATGTATACCTATCATTACTTCCCATGTGTCATCTTATAAAGTGTATGTGTGTGTGTGTAGGTGTAGAGGGTCAAATGGTGCTAGTGAGTGAATTTTTGAAGCCAAATATTTGAAAGCTCAAATAAGTCTATCATGTCTAGGTTTCCCTTACATTTTTCAACTTTGACAGCTGTCCGTTTACAGAGAGGATTGCTTTATCTAAGCATCACACACACTGCGTTAGTATCTTCGGAAGATACACCGGGAAAGCTGCAGTTTCACGGTCCCAAATCAATTACTGCATTCTTAAACGTGAAGTGTATTTGTTTGTGGGCACTGAGGCAGCCGGTGGGAGGGCATTGATTGGAGTACACTGCCATGTGGAGCAGGGGAGAAGGATGAAAAGTGTTTTCTGCTTAATGGGTTGGTATTAAGTAGGTGGGAATGGCTTCTAATTAGCAAACGATTGCTGTGTTTCCCAGTTTCCCTCCTTTCCCTCTTCCAGTCGGTCACCAGCTGCCAATCTGCCCCGATTTTTTTTAATTTTATTTGGAGTTCATTGCTCACTGCAGTGAAAGCCTTTGTTTAGAAGAGGGCTCCCGGGGTCTCAGCTGCCCGGGTACAGCTTGCTGCCTGTGATGAGTAGCAACTGTCAGTTTATTTTATCTCAACCTTTTCATCATTCTGCTCAAACTGATTGACTGAAACCACCTGAGAGACCTGAGGATTCCTACCTACAAGTCATTAGCTAGGACCGCAGTCTCTCACCACAGAGCAGGCCAACTGAACACTTCCTGATGTACTGTCCACTTTAACCCATGTTTCGCCAGCAACACCTAAGAATTCTGTCCCGTTTTTGTTTTTGAAGCTGAGTCGATGGGAGATGATTCCTTTGACGTGCAGACCATTGATGTGGGGGACATTGTTCCATTCACAACAAAAGTGAGTGCGAAATTGGAAAACGTTTTACAAAGTGACTTTAGGACATCAGGTCTTAATCCCAATTCTTTACACACATCAAATGCATTAGATTGAAGCCTGATTTTGCAGGCATGTGATCAATAATATAGCTGCTTAGGGGGTTCCTGTTTCCTTTTAGAACTAAGAAAATTTCCCCCACTCTTTAAAGATACTTTGAAAACCTATTTTAGAGAAACCATCTAATCTGTTGCATCCAGAATGTATCAAAACAGAATGACATGATGAGAAAATTCTGAGGAAAATGTTTAGTAAAAATCAATGCCATGCAAATCTACTGAAAAATGCTGCTGTCGTATACCACCCAGAACTGTGGAGTTGTGACTACGTGACTTTTAACCGTGCTTCAACTTGGGTATTTGGCTTCTGGGGAAGTGAAATTTTGGAAATATTTAGGAGGAGAAAGGAAAGGTAACTGAGCAGAAAAAAATATTGCTTCTGATAAATGATGCGAAGTAACAAATAAGAATTGGGATTAGGGAGGAAGAGTTCAGGGTCTTTCACTTGATTTAAAAATAGATATTAAAAGGGGGTGAAAGAAATCGATGTACTAATTTAGAGTGCTTTCCATATTTCATGTGAATTTATAATATTATTAAGAAATGTTATCCAAACATCCACTAAATGGCTTTACATATATATGCATATTTTATATTGACAAATCTATATTTTATATATTGATAAAATGTATACATTATATAGCAAAATATATAATATATAAGTACATAATACATAAATGTATAGAATATATATAATAAAAATCTAACCTTGCATTATTACCTTAAAATATTGAAAAATTTAAGAGTAGTTCTCACACATAAGAATCACCTGGTCAGCTTGTTAAAAACAGATTCTCAAGCCCTAGTCACAGGATATTCTGACTCAATGAATCTGTGGTAATGCATCTATAGCCACCTCTCTGATCACCACCAATCGGGTAGTTTTAATGCAGATGGTCCTTTAGTTGCACCCTTGAGAAACTGCCTAAAGTTTATTGTGAAGTTTAGTTTTCCACAGAGTATTTTAAAATACTTGTATCAGGATAGATAATGAAACGGTATATTCTGAGTCACCAGAGAACAATTCTAATTTCATTTTTTCCCTTATAAGGCCCTTTTATTTATAATTTCTTTAAAATTAAAAAAATGAAATAGACCAGACTACACTAGGAAAATACCAGAGTGCTTCACATATTGTATTTTTTGTCAAACTCTTGATTCAACTATGAATTCTATGTCACCAGATAAAATATATTTTTTTTACTGGAGATTTTAGTCCAAGTCTACTGCTTTACAACTTGTTCTTAACCCAGCAGCCAAAGTGATCCTTCTAAAAAGTCAGTGTCCTGTACTCAGACCTCAAGGACAATTTTCCATCATAATTGGAATATAATCCAAAATCATCACTATGGCCTGGAGGGCCTAAATGAACTGTCTGCTACTAAAAGCTCAATTTTCCCTCTCCTCCTCCCTTGATTTACTCCCACCATATTGGTCTTCTCACTGTTACTTGAACAAGCCTAGCTTTACCTGCATATCTTTTCCCCACCCTTGTAGATATTCACACAGCTTGTTTGCTCATTTCAATCAGGTTTCTATGCAAACCACGCCTCTTTTGTGTGGCTTCTCTGAACCTTCTGTTTAAAATAGCCCTCCCCAAAGGCAATCCCTTCCTGTACTTCACCCCCTCTTTTTTCTTCATAGCACTTGGCACTATTTCTAGTGGTTGCCTGTCAGCATCTAAACCTCCATTTCCATGCTTCAGAAATTATAATTCATGTAAGGCATTGAAAAGCCAGATACTTTTCCAGCTTCCCTTGCAGCTGGGCAGAGTCATGTGAGCCAGGCTCCACCAATCAGCTGCATACCTGCCAAAGTTTGCATCCAGAGCTGTGACTTGCTAAGCAGGTCCATGCAGAATCCAACCTGGTGAGGTATGGCATTAGCAAGGACTCTCTACTTTAATATTTTTCCTGACCAGAAATTAACTTGCTAATGTGAATGTGCTGTTTAATTTTTTTCTGGACATTTTTTGCTCTTATATGAACATGTATATTGTCACATATATTGTCACATATATTTTTATTCATAGAATAGGGTTGTTAATTTTTTTGTATCCCTGTTAACAGGTTTGTATAAATATTTACACGAATCTAAAAACAGTTATTGAATTACACTTTGTGAATATAGATTATTACACTTATAGGTATTTAAAATTGCTTTAATTTTAGTATATGGCTTGATATTTCTCTGTTTTATTTCAAGTTGTTATGCTTAAAAGAGTCAAGAAGAGAGTCTGAAGAAAGAGCAATAGAATGTATTGGTCTACTTATCTTTTACAAATTATATTTTTCTTGGCATGTACTGAGAAAGTTACCCAGTAGGAAGCTAATATTCTTTAAAGGAAAATTCCTATGTTAGATATAGGAAGTGGCAGTATTATGCATAATTATCTATGCAATTACACTTGCACATGCTTGAACATTTTTAGCCAGGAATGCTTAATAACATTTGCATGGTTAAATGAGACAGCAGAAACAACTCGAAAGGCCTCGAGGCATGGTCATCTATTTAAGCATCCACTTGGATTTTCAACATAATTAGTCATATAATTGTGTGCCTAAACTTAGTAGATTCATGTAAGTAATTATAAATTATTAAAAAGCTGTGTGTATTTGCTCTCTATTTCCTGCCAATCAAATTACTAAAGAATATACTATTTTCATATTTCACCATAGAAGTCTTCAGATAAAGTTACAATGTAAAGCCCTGTATGAAGGTGAATGAATAAGTGAACCCATTCAGATGAGAGATAGTTAATATAGCTACTTGGATATCCATATTTTAGGAAGAATTCCTTTGATCAAATCATAATACCAGTCTGTTCACCCATCCTCACTAAGACTTTTATGAAAAATGTTTCACTTGCTTATGTTATAATCAATACAATGAGCTTTTAAATTTATTAATTTTGTCTTCAATTTTAATTAATACCTAAAGGTTGGACATATATACCATCTTCCTTCTGTATAATTTATTTCCTTCTTTTCATAGTCTTATTAGTGGTTGGTGGCAAAAACTTGGACCAAATAGATCTGAACAGCAAAAATATTAACCTCAAAATATTATAATGGTCATTTGGATGCAGATTGTTCTAATGTTTCTCACCAACCTCTTCTTGACTATTGATTTTGCAGCTTCATTTCATATTTCCACTGTTATTTTAATACCTAAGTTAAAAATATGTGGAGACTCAAGGAAAACTATGTATCCCTTTCCAGGAGCTTATCTAATAAGCAAGACTAGAAGACCTTTGAAAGGGTTGAACTAAAATTCCTTTGATAACAATACAACCTACATTTTATTAGTTGTATTTTGCAATACAGCTGTATTACATCAACTAATAAAATGTATAGTCTTAATTCAGAAAAATCAGATATCTCACCAAAGGCTAAAATTAACCAGTTTTTTTCTTTATCATTTTGGGTGCCTGATTCCATGTTGGAAGTCATTAAATGCAATCCCTTAGAGGCACAGCACTTAAAAGAGCTAACTTTAGTTTTCCCCATTGGTTTGACTAAATCCAACTTTGTTTACTTTAAGGGCATGATGAAAAACACACACATCTATTTGCTCAGGTTTTTTGATTGAAGGTTAGAATGCATTGAAAGGAAGAAAAAACAACCTGAGTATATTGTAGTGTTAAAGGATTGGGGGTAATGAATATTGGTCAGTGAATTTAATAGTTATTTCATTGCAAGAGTAGTTGAGAGGATTAAGGAAGTACAGGTGTTCAGGTGCATTAGTAGTGTTTCAAGGAATCACTTAGAAAGATTAAGACACTGGTCAGGATGGACTGGCATAAAAATTAAGAAATATTCTAGCATTTCTTCTCATTAGACTCTTTCTTATTATTTCCCATACTTTACTTGTTGTATCATCCCTGGGAGGCAGGAATCATCCATGAGAAGTGAAATATATATTCAGTGACTGCTAGCCAAGTCAGTCATCATAATAAATAATTTCTAAAAGAATATGCATCATGAAAAGTATTTATTTTTCTATTAATTATGCTTAAGAACCTAGACTATAAAAATATTCACTCTTGTCAGGGAGTTAAAGACATAGGGAGGACAGAGTAAAAAATATAAAGGAAAGTGAATTCTGGGACCATGGATATAATTTTTGATTGATGTTGTGGTTAAAAAAAATAAAAATTCATAATGATGAAAATATCAAGTGAGAGGTAATTAGAAAGAAAAACTCCCACACAATACTCTGGATCAGGGAAGCTTTGGGACGAATTAGAAGCCAAGAAAATGTGTTTCTTTACTAGGTTCATGTTTTAAATACAGTATAATGTCACTTTTTTGGGGAAGAAATCATATGGATCAAGAATCACTACAATTGTCCTAACAGAGCCTTACGAGCACAGTAACAATAAAGCAAGACTAGAAGACCTTTGCCTCCTACCAATCAGGGGGCAAAATGGTAGAAAGTATTTTAGTTAAATTGGCACATTGTTTAGAATCCATGATCACAGGTAGCTAGACACGAGGTAAGACCCTCACTAGGAATGAAATTAATATAAACAGGTGACAACAGGGTTCTGCCAGAACTTCCAACCCTCGCCTTCTACTGGAACAGTGCCAGCTATGCTTGCACCAACCACCAAGCTTTTCATAAGCTTTGCAAATGAGCAATTGCAGAAATTGAAATTAAACCAGATTAGAGAAACTCAGCTACATTTTTCTTGGTGAGTTCAGTGTACATTGGAAAGTTAAAACTGGTAACACCATCAGCTACCAAGAACTGTGAGCAGAATCTAAAAGAAGTACAGTTTTTGTTCGAGCAATCAAGAATTCTCTTTTATTGAACCATGGCAGCAGATAGAGAAGGAGGCTCTCAGAGGGGGAAAAAGAAGAAAAAGAAAAAAAAAATCTTTCAACCCGAGGGATATAGAGCTACATAATTATTTCCCAATGAAGTGAGCATTAGTTTTCTGAAGAATACTTGATTCCTGAGGAAGCCAAACTTGTCACTTGTGTTGTAGAAAACATACAAAGATGGATGAACTGTATTTGAATGAGGAAATTTGAAATTCAGGCTCAAATTCTGCTGCCCTTTTTATTTAAGAATTTGGCTGCAATGAACTATTGATTTGTCTTTTTCAGCATGTTTCAGATTTGGAATTATTTTTTATCATTTGCAGAAGACATCCAATTCCCTAAGCTCTTTCTTGAAATGTATTAGAAGTACACTTTGATAACCTATCAATTTAAATTAGATTAATGGGAAAGATGCATATCTTTCTTAAGCTGTTTGACAGTAGCAGAGCACATATAAAGAATATATTTTAGCCTGTTCAGCTAGGTAGTTGAGCATCGACCTATGAATCAGGAGGTCCCAGTTCAATTCCCAGTCAGGGCACATGCCCAGGATGCGGGCTTGATCCCCAGTGTGGGGCAATGCAGGAGGCAGCTGATCAATGATTCTCTCTCTCTCTGAAATCAATAAAAAAGTATATTTAAAAAAATATATTTTAATGTTTCATCTTCAACTTGTCTTAGCAAATTTGTTTTTTGTGTGACTGGAAATGGAAGTAAAACACAAAGGCTCTCTGCTTCTAAAAGGTCACAGGCAGACTTGCGACATAGAAACACACAGTTTATGACTTGTCATACAGAGAAAGGGCTGTCACAGTTTTCCCACTGGAGCTCCCACTGCTGCTATCCAGGGGGCTGTCGTCAAGAAGCCTGAAGCTCGTGGAGTCAGGGCAGCCTAAGTTAAGGGAAGAAACTTCTCCGAAAATCACCGTGGCTCACCCCAATAGAGGGTTATTCTGTGCCCACAACAATGCTGCTGCAGGTAAAAACGGCTTTTGAGAACAGGTGCTCTGCACCTGCACAGTGAGTGATCCAGGCTGCTTCCATCTTGTGGCTCCAGAATTTTTAAAGAGGCTTCCTCCCTGCTCACTGCAGCTGGGCAAGAACCAGCTGCAGGATCTCAAGTGGGTTCTCCTCTGCTGGAGCCCAGAAGTGCCTCTGGCCCCTGGGCCAGGACTAGTCCCAGAGCCCTGGCCTGGTTTCCAGGGACTGAGAAGAGCCATCTTCCATGTGCCCAGAAGAGTGAAGAACCAGATACTGGTAAGCACTTGTGAATTCGACCCCCTCAGCAGTGGTTCCTGAGCCCTCTAAGCACTACATGCACTAACTGAACGTTTTTCTGACGAGAGGGACCTTAGCTTTCATCACTTTCTTGAATGGGAGCCTGATGTGTCACATAAAAGTTCTAATAAGCTTTTGATTTAATTTTTTTCAAAAACAGATATAGATTTATATTGAAAAGGAAAGATTTGAAAATCAGGAATAGCTTAGAGAAGTTGAATTTTAGGATAGGTTCCCAGACTTTAGAAGATCTTTGTGTTGGCCTCATTATTCATAATTATTTTGCCCCACAGTGTCTGAATGATTTCAATTACACACTATATTACAACTGTTCTAAGTTTTGGTAACAGTTCTAAGTTTTCCAATGGTCTTAGGCTCTACAGCTAGCAGTTCTCAACCTGTGGGTCGCGACCCACAGGTTGAGAACCGCTAGCAGGGTCGCCTAAGACCATCGGAAAACACAGATATTTACATTATGATTCATAACAGTAGCAAAATTACAGTTATGAAGTAGCAACGAAAATAATTTTATGGTTGGGGGTCACCACAACATGAGGAACTGTATTAAAGGGTCGCGGCATTAGAAAGGTTGAGAACCACTGGTCTAGAGAAATCAACAGAAATTTACAGGCCCTTAAACCTTCCAGAGCTAACGAATTTCTGTCGCTTCAGGCTTGAAATATGTTACTGAACTGCAATAGATTTGAATTTCTTCTAAATTCTTAAATTTGGGAGAAGAATCTATTCTTATATTACTATTGGAAAGGGAAGGAGGCATATGAAACCATTCAAACTATACATGGGAGTATTAGAATGGTATGAAGGTTCCTATACTTGCTGTGCTCCCTCTGAAGGGTACAAAGATAAGAGGATTGCTGGTGAATGACTGCTGCATTTCATCCAGAGACCTGAGTGCTCTCACTGCTTTATTCCCTTAGGGGGTCATGTTCCTCTGCTTAAAAGAATATTGCCTGCTCTGTGAGCTAATGATTTGTTTGGAGGATGTGAGTCTCAGAGGTGAAGATAACTGCACAGCTTTTATAATGTATCTTTCAAATCTTTGATCTGCTTTTTTCTGAATACATGGGACCCCTCTGTAGCAAGATTAAAGACGCCTTTTCCGACTAGAAAGGCAACGTTTGAAAACCTAAAAGCTGCTCAGATTTCCAAATAATATTTCTGCATTTTGTCAACCTCATACTTGGTGTTGTCCTGCTTTCACGTGATTGCACGGTAATCAGAATGCAATGTTGGATCATAGGGTTGTTTTTCTCATATTTTCCACGAGGTGGAAACTATAAATCTTGTTTTCAAAAGTGGTTAGTGCAAACTAGCTTATGGCTAAGACATACATACTCACTTTAAATTTTCTTTAATTTGACCAATATTTACCTGCTAGCAAGCAGGTGTTAGACATGTGCCTTCTTTCGTATGGAACGCCAAGAATCAGAACCTGTTTCCAGGAGACTCATATTCTCAATGGGAAGATGAGGCAATTAAAGAAATGCCCAGGATAGTATGCAAAAATATGACAAATAAAAAGTGTTTGGGATTAATGAATGAGATTCAATGTGGGAACAGAGAGAAAAGATAACATTCAAGTGAGAGGGGAATCAGGGAAGACTTTAGCACTTGAGAAGGTCCTTGCAAGATCAGTGAGATTTTTCTGGGGAGTGTTGGGGCTGGAAGTGAGGTGTCTGGGAGGAGGTGGGTAGCTGGGGAGGGAGGTGGTCAGAAAAGGCTGAGAAGCTTGTACGTAATTTACAGGCAGTAGGGAGCTAATGAAGGTTTTTAAGCAGAGCAAAGATAGAAGAAGAATAAGAGTTGTGGTTAAGGAAATATTTTGGAAACATTGTGAAGTAGACTTTAAAGTGTACTTTGAGCTAAAATATTCTTTGTAAATAAGCAATTGTGTTGATAATGTCATACAGGTTTTATTTCTATATAGAACAACTGCCCCTAAAAATGTTAAACACCCTAATAGCATGAGAATTAACTTATTTATATTTGAATCTGAATGATGATTATCTCTCACTTTTATAATGACGTCGCTCATCCATGCATAGATTTCTAATCTTGATCAAATGAATCAGTAAGGGGGTGTACTTTCTTAGCATTCTGGAGAATTTAATCATCTCTAACATATGAATAGCTGAGGTTTTACTCTCTGAATAATAGTTTCAAATGCATTTCTGTTCTATTCCCAAGTACTTTAGAACACAACACATTCTTACAAAAAACACAGAGATAAAATATAAAATATAGAAAAATAGCTTTATAGAGTAAAGAAAAGTAAAATAAGATTTTTAAAAAGTCAAAAGCAGGATTGTAGCAATTAGACACATGGCTCTGATCAGAAGCCGGTTTTGAGTATTTTTTTCATGATCATCATGTGATGGCTAAAGTCCATCCAAGGTAAACTTGAAAAGACTCAACTTACTCTCTACCAAACCTTTTATCAAAGCAAGTATTTTACTAGATGGGTAGTACTTTCCCTACTTGATCTTTGGCAAGGAAGAATGAGAAATGAAAGGGGAGATAACTCCAAACTACAGAACAAACTCCCCAATATGTGACAAGACAACATTTAGAAGTAAGCAAAATATGATCAAAAGTGGTTATCAATAATTATCAATAGTTAACCATAAATATTTTGGGGGCACTTGAGCACATTGAAAAAATTCAACAAGCCTTCTGTTTTTAAAGACTTCCTCTTGTTTTTTCTTACTGTGCATAAATTTGGAATGAGACCATTCTTACTTCATAACTAGGGGACAGATGGTGGTAATTGGTATTTTGCTAATATAAAGAGTCAATAAAATTCATTTGTTCCCAATTTACTGTTTATTCTAGGGAGGAAATAAGTACCAAGAGAGATTATTGTTTTATCTAAACAAGAAAAAAAAAAAGAGTTCAAAGGTGGAGATGCTTCTTCACATTACCAAATTTTGCCAAATGATTCCATTTGAGTTATCCCAAATATTTAAAACATGTTGCTTTAAAAAGTTTGACTTGCAAACAAATAATCATGTAACCCAAGTTCTGTCACAGGCAGTACTGTTTAAAAACAAACAAACCCACCCTAATCTAAAATTCTTAACTGAGGACTAAATCCTAGTCAAGTTGACAGGCAAAACTGACCCTCCCCTACCAAGTTATTTGTTTTAATGGACTATTTTGACTAATTGTCACAAGCAAACATATATAGGAAAAAAGTGGCATTGAACAAAATTACTACCAAATATTGTTGAAGTTAATATTCAAATCTGAATTGACAAAAAAAATAGGAAAATTCACTACCATCAGGACAATAAGAGTTTAATATTAATCAGCATCTATATACACTTGCTCTTGTCAATAAGGCACAACACTGAACATTTTTAAAAAAACATAAACTTATTTCAGTCTTCACAACTGATCACTACTTACTGTTGAATATTGAAGATCACTGATATTAAAAAAAAACCCCACACAGCTTGAGGATGGCCATTTATCAAGTTGAAGGCATCATTCCCATGATTTTATGCTTTCCTTAAAATTGAAGTTACAAGATAGCACAAAAGTACATACATATAATATTCACATAAGGAACAAATAAAATTGCCCATATAATTAAAATCACCAATGACTGAGTAAACCTTTACAAATGAAAATGACTTAGCCATTAAGAATGATGCAAAATCTAAAGTGTTTAAAAAAACGCACACCAAAAAACCCCCCCAAAAACCCAATGCCTTACCAATAACTGGATCAAGTGCAATGTTACTTCTAGTCTCCTTCCATGAGAGCAGGCTGTTAAGGCTGGAGAGATCTGCAGCTTCTATATAATTGCTAATTGTCAGCATCATCTGATGAGCTTTTGCTATTCCGTAATGAACTTTGGTTTCATCCATCAGAGGGACATTTGTTAGCTCTGCTGTAGTGTCAAAAGCTTGCTGAAAGTATTCAGAAGCTTTGTTGTAGTGTCCCTAAAAATATAAGAGAAATAATTTTTTCTTAATTTTCAGTTTACCACATGTCTTCCCACCTTGACAAGTACCACACTGTTCTTTCAACAGTTACAGCAGTTCATCTTCAAGAAGAAAGTGATGGCAAGCAGGGTCTCTGTTACAAAAAGGTTTTCTTTAAACATCGGGATTACTAACTGCGCAATTCTTGAAGTTAATTCACTAAGAAAAATGTATCTATCAGGTTGAACTGTATGCAACAAAAGTTTTTTGGATAAAAAATGTTCAAATATTAGCATTTTCATATGGTTTAACCTAATACATGATAGCAAAAAGAAGTTTGGGAAAGAATGAATCAATTCACATTGATATGAATGGTATTTTCTTACTTGTAGTACTGGATTTACCTAATGAAATATTTTTAACTAGCTTTAGCTCTCAGGCACAGTGCAAGATAATTTCCAGCCAAGCTGTTAAGCTATCATCTGTGAAGATAGATGTATGTGTCTATTGACTTAGTGTTTAGTCTTGTTCTCCCACATGCACATGCCATTCTTGACTGCGATTAAAAAAAAAGAAAAAGATCTTGGTAGGACTAGTACAACCTAAATGATCATTTAAATGTCCATCTCTTCTCCAAGTTCTCGGCAATATTTAAATTACAAAAATTAAAGGTCTTTGTTGTTGTTCTTTT
Source organism: Cnephaeus nilssonii (assembly GCF_951640355.1). NCBI lineage: Eukaryota > Metazoa > Chordata > Mammalia > Chiroptera > Vespertilionidae > Cnephaeus > Cnephaeus nilssonii. The sequence continues at coordinate 56,312,651 of NC_137076.1, read as the reverse complement.
TTGTTGTTGTTGTCATGCTCATCTCTCCTCCTAAAAGCTATTGCCTACAAATGAATAATGTTTCCCTAACTTTTATGAAGTATCAGGGCCAGTGCCAAGTACTTCATATATATATGTCATTAGCTTTCATAAGTCATCCTATGAGAAAATCTTATTTTACAAATGATGAAATTGAGTCTCAGAGAAAAGACTATCTTCTGCTGCCCCCAAGTCTTCTGAAAATCCTCATTAAAAACTCTTCCTCAAAGAAAGATATTTTTAGAATTGAGCTATATTTATAAAAACTCTAGGCAACAAGATTTCCTTTCTTCACTGACATAACACTTTGGGCTCCATTCTCCTCTCTCCTTCCCTGCCCTACCCTCACCTTACTTTCTATTGCACATACACAAAAACTTACATGCATTCTCTTTTGAAAGGAAACCCTTACGAGAGAATGCTTTGTTACGGATTTGTGAGTCATTCTCTCACAATATTTTATGAAGGAATTAGAAATAAAAACACCACAGTAATAGCTTTATACTACACAAAGTTCAGGTAAAGTGCACACTCAACTCCATGTACCTCTGTGTAACTGGAGTTCAGAGAGCAGTCAAATTGACTGAATAAAGAAGTTGCTGGCAAGGTGAGGAGAGGAAGAAATAAGGCTTATGTGACAGTTATGAGCAGCACATATAACACTCCGTTACATGCCCACAAGGACAGTTTAGGTGAACCATTTATTCAAATGGTTCATTCCAATTAAATTTGCCAATTTAAACAGAATCCTTCTATATTATACCAATAATAATTTTTGTTTGCTGAGATGATCAAGTCTTTCTCTTATTTCAAAGTATAAAACATAGAATAATAGAATTTATATGAGAATAAGATTACTTAATTAGGAAACAAAACTATCAGATATGTATATGCCAATTAGTAAATTAGATGATTGAGAAACAACAGAAATATTGAACATGAAAATAAAATTCATTGAAATTATAGATTGTCCTGCTAGACATCAAAGATACAGGATAAAATATATGAAAATATATGACTAGACCAAATTTTTCTATTTTTAATGTGTTTTTTGTTTGTTTGTTTGTTTTTAATTCCATAGAGAGGAAGGGAGAGGGAGCGAGAGATAGAAACATAAATGATGAGAGAGAATCATTGATTGGTTGCCTTCTGCATGTCCACTACTGGGAATTGAGCCCACAACCTGGGCATGTGCCCTGACCAGGAATCAAATCATGATCTCCTGGTTCATAGGTTGACGCTCAACCACTGAGCAACACCTGCCAGGCCAAATATTCTTATTTTTAAGAAGAGAAGTATAAATACCTAATTATTGTTCTAGTTATAATTCTGAGCTTTAGGCTATTTATTGTTTTAGGTTGGAGGCTCAGTTAGGAAAATTAGGGACCATAAATAATTAACATATATTTGAATTTCCAGAAATTTTTTGGTATATTATTTCATTTATGTTAAAACAAACTCATTCATCCATCCACTTATTCATTAGCCATCTACTATATGCCAGCCCCATGCCAGACACTGGGAATTCAGCAAAGAAACAAGTTTATGATCAGGAGGTGAGCTAGCTGTCAGTGTAAGTATTTATGCACTTAAAGCTTTTATTAGATCTTATTTAACAAGTGCTTTTTCTCCCTTAAAAATAGGAGCATTAAAATGAGGTAATTATTCTTTTTTTTTAAATTTTTTGCAAGTATTACATATGTTCCCCTCTCTCCCCCATTGACTCTGTCTAACCTGCTCCCATCCCTCACCCCAGGTCTTCACCACCCTTGAGGTAATTATTCTTCCCTTAAATTGTACCTAGCATTCAATCTTTAGACACACAATTGCCATAAAACTGGCATTAATGTAATTTCTCTAGTTTAAAACACTCTTAATAAAATACCACATTAATTCTCAGATGGAAGTGCTTTTATACATACCTTTTTGGAATGAGACTTCATTAAGGTATATTAGATTTCCAGAATTTTAATTCTTTAAGAGTTTAATATCTAAATTTAATCTCTTCTCCAAAGGTTCTGTCTAACCTTGATAGTTAATTTCTGTTATCAGTTAATCCCCATCCTATTATAAAATTCAGAAGATTCTAGTAATTAATCCTGGTAATCTTAAATATGAGTTTGAGAATATGTAAATGAATTTATGCATTTCATGAATGCATCTTACTAGATGAGAACTTCATTTAATGTTATAAATATCACTGATAAGCATTTAGTGGACAATTTCAGGACAGAGTCTTGATGACATCATAGGCCTTGAAACAAAGCTTGTGTTATTACACTATAACATAGAATTTTCAAGCATGATTCTGATTCTTACTAGATTTTTTTTGGTGTCTGAAATGTTACTCTATCTCAAGCTCAGAACAAATGGGCATTTTCTCAGAAATAAGGAAGAATAATTTCTTACACATTTCCCCTGCTATTTTAGTGTTGGAACCACCATTGTTTTAACTACATTATTATTCTCTGATTTTATTAGGGAATGAGAAATCTCATTAAGTTATTTTCCCTAAAACATTCTCATTTGACCACTTTGTATTAATTATATGTTTTCAATGAGCAGTCAGTCCAGAAAAAGATCATCTGAGGAGGGCAGGATTGGTGGCCACTTTTAGGACTATGTAGTAAAAGAATTATTTTACTACATAAAAGAGAATTTATCTAAGATAAAGGATATTTTTAAGATATGTTAATTTTAATTATACTAACACTATACCAGTGAGAGAAAACTCCAACATTTTCCCAAACATAGTTTTGTACTGTAATTGTGGCCTTATAATAATATTATTTCTTAGACATTATTATTAGAATACATTACATGAACATATGAAACCAGAAAAGGTTTCATCATATGATGAGGCCCTTAAAAGGTAGACTGACAAGTACCATTAGATTTGCTTTTAAAGATTCACTACAAGTTTTCAAACTGCCAAAATATTGTACAAGAATAAAATAGAAGTTTAGGATTTCAAAAGTGAGAAAAGACTACTCTTCAGTTATACAAAATTGGTTACAAATTTATTGATTGATTCAACAAACTAATTTTTTAGCTCACCAACTCTGAGCCGGGTTCTCTGCTAGACACTGGAATAAAATAATAAACAAGGCAGATACGCTCTTTGTTCTCATTAAGCTTCCATTCCAGCCAGATTAAACAACAATAGCAACAATAAAATGTCACAAATAAGAAAACTATAAGATAAGTGCTGCGTGGAAAGTTAACATTAAAGTGTGACCTGCATTTCACTAGTAGTGGCCTCTTGAGTGAGATACTTTTATTTTAGACTTTTTTACTCGTCTTTCTCTCTTCTTTCCCATAACCAATCTGCTGCTAGAATTACATATTTCCTTCAGAACTGCTCTTGGGACTGTCCTGTCTTCTCCTGAGGACCTAGCAGGGGCATCACCGCTGGGTTAGTAAAATGAGAATTTGGAGCAAGAGCCACCAATGTCAGTGTCCGTTGATGAGAGCCAATTAATATAATGAAGTTCCTTTGAATTTAAATATTTTAATTGACCTTCACATCTGAAATTACTTAGGACCTGCACTGGCTGTGAAGATGGGCATCAATGTTGGCAGCTTGTGGTGACTGTGCCCGACCTGGCACTCAGGTCCTGGGGGAAGAGGAAAAAAGAGACGGTTCTCTTTCTAGTCACTGCCCTGTGCATCAACTAAGTCCTGCAGTCCCGGGGTCATTCTGCACAACGTACGGGGAAAGTGAGGATACAATGGGAATATAATTTTAAAGCTACTCCCCCCCCCCCAAAGCGAGAAACACATATACTCACTTTTTCATTGTAGATGTCACCAAGCATTGTACTTGCTTTCACAACATCTAGATTTTGAAAATTGTTTCTTGCCAGTTTCACAAATTTCTTCAGGTATGTAATTGCTTCTATCATCTCTCCTTGGCTAGAATAAATAAGACAGGAAGCTATTGGAGTGTCATTTCACTTAATGTCACAGTGAAGAGAAGATCTTGTGTGTCTTCTGCTTTAGAAAGTGCAAGATGGTTACCAGGATAATGAAATTTAAAGTGAAAATATCAAATTAAAAGTACATGGCTTGATTTTGTGGGAATATATAGTAAGTTACAATGTAAACCTTGTAACCTTCATGCATTGCTGATGTTAATGTAAACTTCTGCAGCTGTGTTGGAAAAGAGCTGGTCAATTCCTCAGAAACTTTGACATAGAGTTATCACATGACCCGCCTATCCTACTTCTACATATATACCCAAGAGAAATGAAAATATGTCCATACAAAAGCTTGTACATGAGTGTTCATAACAACATTGTTCTTCATAACCAAGAAGTGGAAACAATCCAAATGTCTATGAATGGATAAAAAAAATGTCGTATATCTGTACAATGGGATATTATTTAGCCTCATTCTTATAAGAAGGAATGAAATATTGATACGTGCTATTATATGGATAAAACTTGAAAACACACTAAATTAAAGAAGCCAGTCACAAATAGCCACATATTATATAATTCCACTTACATGAAATGTGCAGTAGGCAAATCTATAGGGACAGAAGGTGGGTTAGTGATAACCAGAGGCTGGGGAGAGGGGCAAGGGAGTGGCTGCTAAAGGGTGTAGGGCTTCTTTTCAGGGTGATGAAAATGATCTCAAATTAAACTCTGTAAATATACTGAAAATGACTGAACTGTAGACTTTAAAAGGCAAATTGCATGGTATATGAATTACAACTCAATAAAGTTTTTTTTTTTTTTTCAATAAAACCTTTTAAAAGTTTATGAAAGGTGAATGGTAGTTTGTTTTTTGTTAGCATCCCTCGGCAGTGAAGTCTCAGGCATCCCAGAAGTTACCTATACAGGTGTTATATATTGGTAAAATGCTCAGAAAGACATCGTTTCTATCAGAGTGGTTGGTATACAGTATACCAGCCATTCATATATTTTTGACTGAAGCAATGGTAGAAAGTTTGAGATGGGAAACATTTATGCAGTAGACATGAAAGTCAAGCTTCCAGGTAAATTGTGAGAACCGCAGTCATGGGGTTGGATGTTTGAAGTTCATGACTGTAAACTGTCTTCTGGATATTCCAGTAATATCAAGAAACCTAGAATGCTACTTTCTGGGGGATACAGTTCCTGCTTTTAAAGAGTTCCCCTGTCAATTTGGAGAGATACATATATAAATTCGTGCATGGGATTAACTGTGATGGGTACTATGAACTGTGTATAGTGCTTTGAAATTTGGAGCATATTCCCTTCAATATCCTCCTCACAAGAACACGTCTAGAGCTTATAGTGCAAATTTGACCTTAAAAGGCAGCCAAAGGATTTGGAGCCAACTCCAGGGAATACAACGGTGAACTCAAAGCACCTATATAAATTTGAAAAATTGTCATGTGTTTGAATTTTGAAATGGATCGCATGTTTAGTGTATATAGACTCAGGCTCCTTGCTCTGCAACCAGGCCTCTTCCTCCTGAACCTTTACTCAGGCCTTAACACACAGGCTGGGAATCCCTGCTGTTAACATCCCATCTATCTCCAAATGGTCTCCCTCTGCACTGTTCAGAACTTTCAGCTGATTTGTTTTCTCAGATTTTTATCTTCCCTGGTATCTTACTGACATTAGAGTCTCTACCCATCCAAAGTTGACTCTTTCCAGAGTTCTAAGACTGTCCTCCCCCCTCCACTAAATGCTTACTATGGGCAATTTCTCATACTGCTATGGTGTGCTCTAAGTCCTATATGCACATATGGCAAAGCTATATTTCAGCCCCTCATTTTCCCCCTGTACTAAATTTCCAACTGTCCAGACTTACTAAGCATGCAAAGGAAGAAAATTTCCTCTAAGTGGTTATCTTAAAAGATGTCACCTAGTGATGAAGCTGATGGCATCTTGGAATCCCTCTTTAGAAAACATCTTCATAATGTAGGTTTATTATAAAGCATTTATAAGTAATTTAATCAATTATGTCCCCCAAATGGAGTTAGCCCTAGAGATTATTATGTGTTTTTTTCCTAAATGTGACTCTAAATCCTTTGGCTGTTTGCAAATATCAAACCCACCTCTCAAACAAAGATACACATCTATAGGGGTCATTCAAAAGAATATGCCACAAGCATTTCAAAGGTGTGTAATTTATTATTATCATTTTTATTTTTATAAATCTTCATTGTTGAAAGAATTACATATGTCCCCCTTTTTTAAAACAGGTGGTGGCAGGATTAGAGGTATCAACTTGCATAACCTCCCAAGATTTGACGAGGACCACATTCATGTTCACAGATAAGCTTTAGTATGTTTATAAAAATCGGGTAAATTGCTTTAAAGTTGCAAAGTGCTATGGTTCAATTAGAAAGATCTAGCCATGAATTCCAAGTTTGGCCTTTTAATTGAATATCTTTAAACACATCTTTCTCAGCTCCAATGTTCTCATTTTTAAAGTGACCACAGAGTGTTGTGAGATGAAAAATTACATGTATGTATAGCCTGGCACATAGAGATTCATTAAATGACAGCTATTATTATTATCCCCTCTCAGTGAAGTAAAAAGTTATCATACCCACAGTTCTCTGCTTGATAGAATCTAACACCAGTTGAGAAGAAAAGTCAAATTAGCTAAACATTACTTTTAGAAAATCTTTCATTATGCAATGATTTGAGGGGACACTTTGCAAGACAGATAGGCAAATGAAGTCCAACTATCTATTTTCTAGGGGACATGTGTCAAAGAACTAACACTTTTTGTTTACTTGAGTATCAGGCACTATCAAATGCATTATTTTTTCCTTTCTTACTGGTAAGAGAATGGTTTACATATCAGAAATAGAATGGAATTTTACATTCCCAAAGTTAATATTGCCTTTTATGATTCAGTTCTCACCTTCTCATAACAAATTTATGATAATCTTCTTCTACATTTAGGCATGGCTCAATTCTCCAGAAAAAAAATTATGAATTGTTATGAGGATTATTTCAAATGCAGACATGAATTAAAATAACAAAAAGAGGTACACTCATTGCTTTAATTTAAATATTTGTTTCATGGAAAAACAAAAATGATATTGAGATAACTCAAGAGTATAAAAATATAAATAAATAAATATACTAAGAATTTTGAGCAAACTCATAAATTTCTAGAACTAAAAATGTTTTATCAAATTGATGTTAACTCTCCAAGCTCTTTCTTGGATAGTAGTATTCAAAAAAACAAAATGGTGACATAAGAAAAAAATAGAGACTTCTTTGCATATCACTTTAAAACCTCAGGGAAAAAAATTATTGTTTTTATTTAGCTAAAATGGACTCACTGAAGCTTATTTATGCTCATGTTCCGAAAAGCTGATATGTTTTTGTTGGAAGTATATTTTGAATTAAGTTTGGCCTGCTGAGGATTGTTAAATCACAACATATACAATCAAACAAACAAAAAAGCACAACAAGTTCAGTGAATAAAGAAATACAAAATAGTATAAATAAAACTATTGCTGGGTGAGTCGAGTTGTTTTCCTCCCAAAGGAGCAACAGATCTCCAAAGCATCGAAAAGTATCTGGAACTTGCTCTAACAAATAATGCTACAGAAATAGCCTTCCCATTATAAATTATATGCTCCACTCAGTGAATGCACAGTTCTATAGCCAGCAAAGCTGTTAATATAGCATCTGAAATATAAACATTATATGTTGCTTAAAGGATTTATAAATTTAAAAGTTAGCCTTAGATTTAGAAGACAGTCTTTCTTTAGAAGGGAAAGAATAAAATTTTTTTTCTCTCACAGAAATGTTAGGGATTACTCGAATGAGTTCATGGACAAGGTTAAAATGTTAGACAAATATTAATTCCAGTTTTCTATATGCAGTGCACAGGTGCAACTTGAGCAGCATATTATATGGTATAATCATTAAATTCATTCAACCAGACCTTAGAGAGTTAAAAACATATATTCTGAGGAACAGGACTCCTCGGTCCAAAGAATGAGAATGAAACAGTGCAGAATATTTGTGTATCAAGGTGATTCCAGTTTCCAACTGGGAAAACAGGACTGTTAACACCCACATCCCCTGACAACTGTCCAATTATGTATATCACACTTGGCCTACTGTTTGCAGTAGAAGTAATCAATAAAGGATGTGGTTGAGTGAACATAGATTTTGGTTGAACCAATGCATGAAAACTTAATCATTTACTCAGAGAGAAGAAATCAAATAGAGCAGAGATGAAGCGGCCACCGAGGGGTTTGTTGATTGTGCTCCCAAGTTTGTGGGCCACAGATGAAAGCAATAAGGCAAATGGAATCAGTGACAGGAGAAAATGTAAAACGCTGTCCTTAATTTCATGAATTAATAGAAATGTTTTGATGTATTTTGGGGGGTCATTTTTAGGAGATTTCGCATCAAAGCCTGAATGTTCCATTTTAAAGAATATATGGAAATTACTAGGGCATGTCATTTCTCTCAAGCAATAAGAAATTAATTTTCAGCTATAACAGGAAGGTAATTTTCAAACTTGAAACTTTGTACTGATTGATTGAAAGATGTCCACTGTGGAAAGTTTTCTAGGAAATAATTGAACCCGAGTTTATAAGAAAATTTACAAGCGCTATGGAATAAACCCAGGCCCACTGTGACCAAGGTGTCTTGAACAACTGTTATTTCTGTAATTCCCCCCTATATAAGCCATCCTGATTATGTTGGAGAGTTGTGCCATTTTGGTAAATGAGTTATTTCAGAAAATGAGGCCAAAAAATGCTGTAAGAAAAATTGAGGTTATTTCTCCTTCTATATTTACTCTAATTGTCTGTCTACATATAATAATACTTACTTGGTAATTTCTCAACTCACTGTCTCTTTGTTTTATGGACTATAATTCTGGCTTTTATAGCTGTGTCATAGGCAATTGTTACTGTTAGAATACTGACTCTTTTTTTTCACTAGTATTTCGAGTAGGAAAAAAAGACATTGTAAATGCTTATTTTCTGTTACGCTGCTTAATGTTATTCAGACCAATAGCAAAAATAACAAACCCGGCTCATTATTAAAACCTGCATCAATAACTCTAATACCAGGGATAGTTCTAGCATTACCAACTGAGCAGCTCTGCATTACCAAGTCCTCAGCCTTGAGGGAATGTGTTTTTCAGTTGAAATCACAGTATAAATTCTTATAACCATTTTAGAAGCTTCCAGCCTTAAAGCCTATTCACCCTTCATGCATGCTCAGCGGATGGCCTCAGACACACACTTATCCCAGACATGGCTATCCTCTTCCATTTCCTTTAAAGGGATAAAATATGTTTATAGAGATAGGGCTTCCCATTAGTGAAGCCTGTGCAATTGCACAGGTTGGGAAAGAGATTTAGAGGTGATGCTAGGCTCCATATGCAGCTTGATTTATTCCTCAGCCGACACCACCATCATTTCCTCTATTTTTGTTGCACTCTATTTCTGCTAATCTGAGGACAGTTTAGGACTATGAAAGGGACATACATATGTGTTTGTGTGTGGGGTTGTGTGTGTGTGTGTGTGTGTGTGTGTGTGTGCATGTGTCAAAAAACACCAAGCCCTTGAAGCAAATTTTTAAAAAAGACCACAAAATTCATATCAAAACATTTCTAGTAAGTAGTGGGCTTGATTTAATAAGGCTTCTCAGATATTTTGGGTGCTGATGTCGCCTGTACAGAACTTTCGGTTTTGACACATCTGGCCACCTCTCGAGTTATTTTGCACACATGGAGGAAGAACATGCCAAGGCTCACACTTCCAGGGGTGCTCCTCCATGACCACCAGCAATGCTGCAAGTTTGGGTTGGAAAACTGTTGTGGACTTGGGACACTTTTGCCCTCAGACCTCAGAAGAAGCACCTCCTGTATTCTTGCAAGCTGCATAGCATTATTAAATTTAAAGCCCACAGAAATCATCAACAGCTCCATTTGCAATTTGGTTGAGGAGAATTCTTATAGGTGGAATTAGTTTCATTTGGAATAAAAGTGAGGTGGGGATAAGTCTTCTTGCCCATTATAGGTTTGCCCCAAGGCAGGTTGCTGGACTGTTGAGAATATTGGAATTGAATTGTCCCTATGAATACCCTAAACACACCCTACTTCATATGTCAAATCTTCAAAAACAATATTCTTTTCCACACCTGGACCCCAAGTAATACGTAAACAGTCAAATTAAAACATCAGATTGTCTGTTGTTGTTATTGCCAATATTTACCAATAATTGTTCAACTCCCACCTAGCTTTTACTGTAGAGACCAGAAATTCAAATCCTGGAGTAGAGACACTAAAATATTCAGATGAAACACTAGGTTAACAGGCGAGAATTAGTTTAAGATAATCACATGTCTCCAGAAGTTTCAAAAATAATTGTATTTTTGTAACCAAATTGGGCATTCCAACACTTGTCTGCTCAATATGTTTACAAAAGAAAATATTTTTCCCTGGAGTTTTATCTCTTTAGTTACGTTGGGACACAATGTCATTTTGTAAAAATTATTTTATAAACACATTAACGGACACATTTATTTAAGTGTATGGGCTCAGGCCAGGTCTGCTACTACAAAGTAAGATAAATAATCCAGTCAGTTTTTACTGATTCTGAGAAGTGCTAAGAGTAGAGCTAAATAATTTAATAATCAAATAGAGCTGGACAAAAGGGTGCAGAGTTTGTGTGCCCCACATAGACACTAAATTGAATACATTGTATCTATTCTTTGTGTTCAAACATTTGCTTCTTTTCAGTTGTTATTTGTAAATAAAAGTGTAAGGGACAGCTGGGTTGATCTTCCATGGGTTAGTCACTAATCTTTACTTGGAGGGACCACGACACTCATGTGGTTCTGCTTTCCTTGAGTAGATGTCCATTCTCTCCTTATGAATATGTCCATGTCCTTAACCATGGATCCAGTGATGACTGCCTGGCATTTTGTAGGGCACCTTTTCTTTCATTGGTGTTGGATTTTAATATTTATTTATTTATCTATTTATCTATTTATTTATTTATTTAGCACTTAATGATTATTATATAATGACTAGAGGTCCAGTGCACAAAATTCGTGCATGGGGGGGCGGGTATCCCCTCAGCCCAGCCTGAACCCTCTCCAATCCAGGACATCCCTCTCATAATCCTGGACCGCTGGCTCCTAATCTCTCACCTGTCTACCTGCTTGGTCACCCCTTACTGCCCCCCGCCCTGCTGGCCTGCTTGCCCCCAACTGCTCCCCCACCAGCCTAGTCGCCCCTCACTGCCCCCCTTGCCAGCTTAATCACCCCCAACTGCCCACCCACTGGCCTAGTCACCCCCAACTGCACCCCCCACCAGCCTGGTCGCCCCTAACTGCCCCCCCTGCTGGCCTGGTCGCCCCCAACTGCCCCCCCTGCCAGTCTGGTCGCCTCTCACGACCCCCCCGCCAGCCTGGCCGCCCCATGCAGCCTGCTATTCAGTCGTTTGGTCGTCCCCCACTAACCCCCCTGCCGGCCTGGTCATAGGCAACCATCTTGTGAGGCTGAGAGGGTCAATTTGCACATTACTTCTTTATTATATAGGATGATCTACTCTTTCTTCACTAGGCATATGTTTTCAATGACTTTTAGATAACAATTTTACCTTTTAAAACACCATCCTGTATATATTTACAAGTAAAATATAAATGAGAAGAAATTAAACTTGACACAATCTATACCTATTATTATTACTACTATCATTATTAAAAAGCTATATCATGTATATAACATACCCAAAACCATGGTCTTAACTTTGATAACTTTTCTTATTCTTAGACTACCTTGCCTTAAATTATAATGCTAACGATGCTCCTATATGATGCAATGCTTAAATGGAGTATACAACGGACACAGCGCAATGAGTGAAGGGCCAATCATATACTTTCCATGGAAACATTTGTATCAGAGGTTTTTCATGTATACTTCCCTTAAACTTTCTGTTTTAAGTGAAATTTTGGGAATATTGTTTTTGCACCCAATTGTTCCTCCAGATCTGTTCGATGGAGAGATGTCTTAATGGAAGCAGCATGACTGAAGCATAAGTGGACAGTTTCCTCCAAGAGGAGATCTGGCAAGGTTGTGGTGAGCCACAGTGACTGAAGCGCACTATGTACCTCTATGCTCTCTGCTTTTTTAACCTGTGCGATGTGACCTGATTTTCCCCTTTCACTCAAGGTCATCACTAAATGTACAGAAAATCAAAAATAAAGTAATACAAAGGAGGAATAGACAGGGAAGACTTTAGACGCGTAGCTCGAAATACCACATTGGTTTAAAATAACTTACGATGAAAGGGTCACTTAAGAAAGGCACTGCTTAAAATTTAAGCAGGCAGTAATGGAAAGCGACAGACCTCAAACAATTTAAGTCTTTCACAGTTGAGTGAATTCCCAGTGACAGGAAGACAAGGATGTGCTAACTTACCTCTGCAGGACTCTGGCTATGGCTTCATAGGCTCTCCCCAGGCTCAGGTCATCCTCCAGGTCCGTGGAGATCTCACTGTAAGTGCTGAGGTCCTAGCCAGAGGAGAAACACATGTGAAATGTACGACACGGCCAGAGTGATTAAAATTAATGGTTGTTTTTAATGTTTCCATAAACTATTTTTTGTTTATTAAAAATTCATGTTGGTTTGGTTTATTTTTATCTATAGTGTAACTTGTTTCACAGCATTCTCTTTAAGCCGTGACAGTGAGGTCTTACTTTCATGAAAATAATTCTTTTCCTGCACAATCCAAAATCGTCCAATTTATATAACTTAGGTGTGAATAAATAATTGAATGGCTTGCACCATTATTTTAAAATATGGGACTATTACCTAAGGTAATATAAAGCAGATTATAGTACTCTACTATGGGAGCTTAAATATCACTTTTCTTTCTATAAATAGCTGTTTGAAAAACATGAATTTAGGTGCCAGGCAATTTCTAAATCTATCATTTTATTAGATGCATTTCTCACAGTTTGTACACGTATTCAGTATACACTAAAAGTATTTCTTACAAATGTACTTCATTACCAACAATCTCTTCAATAATCAAAAGATTATGGCTGCCACCGTCTAATGCATGATATTAATTTAATTTAATTTAACGCTGACATCATCTGTATGGTATCATTTTTCTTTTTATTCTTTTCCCCCTTCAAAGGCCAAGAGAAGGAAAGTACGTAAAACAAAGCCCCCATTCTTTCTCCTTCCTTCATTGTTATTTGATCCAACCTATTACACACAGGAGGATACAGGAAATCTCCAAAGACCTCTATGGAAATCCTTTTGGTACATTTTCTAAGAAAGAATTAGAGTCATTTGACCGCGCTGAGAGTCGGTATGAGGGAGGACACAAAGATGAGTGTGGACCATGGCCTGAATTCGGCAGCCCAGAGAATTAAGTATTAGAGGCAGTGTTGGTCTTCTTCTTTACTTCCTAAAAGTTAATAGTTGGGAAATAATTTAGAGAAGGCCATTGGGATACCTCATAAGATTTGGGTTTCCAAGTGAGTGCTTGGCAGATACTGATATTAAAACTTACTGATACACGCTGACCCAGTTTAATTCCCACTAAACCTGCAAAGTTCAAATGTTTAATTATCATTGTTAAGGCTTTTAATAAACCTTGTATAGACCTGAGAATATTCTTCTCACTTGGTCTTGCATACTGACAACACCTAGACTTAGTTAGATATGCCTTGACATAGACCTTTCTGAATTAAGGGGCAGAACTCCAAAATTTTGTGAATTTATGAGGCCTTATTGAATCCAAGTATAAAAATGTAGGAAGAAACTTTCTAGTATCATTTTTGGCCCACATATTTTTATCTGACATTCTAGAACTTTAAGATTTACTATTATATTGTGCCAAAAATAGTTTGTTTTCAGCAAATATTGTTACCGTGTGCCAGGTGCTACATCATACCCACAGAAATCTCAACTAGTAGAGAGCATGCTTGCAGCCCTCGAGGCCTGATGCAATTGTGGGAATTAGTGATGACTGAAGACAGGTTTCTCCAGTGCTTACTGGTGCTTACACTGTGCCACTCCCCCATGCCTCTGGCCTCCAGGGCCCCTGAAGCAGTACAGTAACATATGGGGGTGCCCAATTTTATCTCAGAGGTAGGACTCTTCAGTCCTAGGGTAAGAGAGTAGGTGCCCAAGTAACTATAGGGAGATGCATCCATGTTGACAGCTCTCATCTCACACCAGTGTGCCATGTTTCCAGGGAGCAGCAGGGCCCAAAACAGCTCAGTCTGGGGTTAGGTTTTGGCTTCAGACTTGATTCTATAGAAGCTTCTTCACAGAGCCAGACATGGAATGGCTGTTGGAATGAATACTAACCATATAGTAAAAAGACTCGGTTCAAGTTCCAATTCTTTCATGCTCAACATATGTGGGCCAGGAAGGCTCCCTAAACTTAGTTTCCTCAGAAGTAAAAAAAGAAAACCCACTTCTGAGAGCTGTTGTGAGGCTACCATGAGATAATAAGAGTGCGATATTGTAAACCTTAGGACAGGGAGTCTCTGGGAATAACCAGCCACCGGTGAACGACTCCTGGTGAAAGCTTTCTTCCTCAAGGCAAAGACACAAATTGTATTTGTGGTGTGAGAAAGTTCCTGTATCTCCTGTACCTACAAATAGGAAACACATAGGCAGTGGGGAGAATACAGGTCACACTGGTCCAACAGGGAAACAGCCAATTACATGAAATCCATGTTGAGGACCTAAGTGCAGTAGAGGAGCTCATCTAAATCAAGGACAAGGCCCCGTTCCTCAGGAACATGAGCACTATTGCGAGAAAGTAAAGTCAGGTGAAATCATAAGGAGAATTCAACGCAAAACACAGCAGATTGGTGAATTGTATAGTTCAACCTGAAGGGAGTAGAAAGGACATCGTTAAAATGAAAATTAAGAAAACCCATAAAAGTAAGTGGAAAGAGAAAGTGAGATTATGAATTCTGAGGAAAATAAAGATGTTTTATATTGATCTCATAGTAAGAGTCCTCAAGTGTCTTTTAAAGTTAGCAAGGTATAATTTAAATTTTAATAAATATTGATCAACTAGAATCCTTAGACAAAGACTAGAACCTCTTTTCAAAGAATACTTCAAGTGATAAAATACTGTGTGGAAATCTGAGGGATCCCCTGTATTTGATTGACTATCCCAGTGGCATGCAATATGTTGGAAACAAGTCCAGGGTCTGGAAGATTAAAATCTAGAATCACAAATAGAAGAAAGAGGAAAGAATCTCAGGTACAAAAAAATTTTGTTAAATTGAAAATTCATGACATATCTTTAATTTGTATAGACAATGAACCTAATCAACCTTTATTAAAAAACAAAGGAAAACACTGATTAAGCATACTACAATGTAAATCAATCAATGCCAAATTGTGCATGAAAATGAGGTTGCCAAAATTGGAAAAGTCAGGTCACATACCTAATAAAAACTGAGTGCTACATGGCCAGTGGATCAAATTGTTTCAATGGTTTCAGTGAATAATGGAGATGAAGGTTTGACAATGATTTCACTGAAATGAACCCTATCTTACCACTAGAATGAAATTTAGTCACTTGGAAAGATATTTTCAAATAAAATCCAAGTTCTTAAAATGAGATAATTTATATGGGTCACTTAAAAACAAAATTCATAGCAGCAGATATGAAAGTCAAGTATTTGTAAGTCACTGATATTAAAAAAGGTAACTACATGCTATTTGCATTTCCTCTCATTATCACTTTAAGAATTCTTAATAATGCTCAACCTTCAGGATTAATGTATTATTCAAAGAACTCCTTTAGTACATTCCATTAGCTACTTAGATGTAACTGTAAGGTAAAATTATATATGTGTAAAATGTATATATTATTTCAATTCAAATATAATATTTATGTATGTTCATATATATATGTTCATATATATATGTTCATATATATATGTATATATATATACACACACACACATATATATATATGAACATATATATAAATATATGGGTTTTTTTACTAGAGGCCTGGTGCATGAATTCGTGCATGGGTGGGGTCCCTTGGCCTGGCTGGAGATCAGGGCCGATTGGGGCCATCTTGCCCAGTCTGGAGGGGAGGGACCATGGGAGGTTGGCCGCTGCGGGAAGTTGGCTGTGGCAGTGCACTGACCACCAGGGGCAGCTCCTGCATCGAGCATCTGGCTCCTGGTGGTCAGTGCACATCATAGTGACCGGTCATAATGGTTGCTTAGGCTTTTATATATACATACACACACACATATATATATTAGATATAATCCTGGTCTTAAAGATCTTACTATATAAGGCAATAAGACTTACAGACATTGAAATTGTATAGTGCTTTAAGTCTGCATTAAGGACTAAAAATTTAGTCCAAGGACATTGATTTATTAAATACTAAGTGACTTATATGTTCCAAGCCTCAATCTTGGTGCTAAGGATACAGCAATGAATAAAGCAAAATCCCTGCCCCTACACAGTCTACACTGTATTTAGGTGATGAGGAGATGATTTGGAATGAAATCCTATCTAATAAAAGAGTAATATGCAAATTAACCACCACTCAGCCACACCCACAAGCCACACCCACCAGCCAATCAGAGCAAGTACGCAAAATAACTCCAACCAAGATGGCTGCAGCCACAGAGAGCAGGAGGGAGGCTTGGGTTTCCCTGGCAATGGAGGAAGCCAAGCTTTCCACACATCCTGGCGGGCCCAGGCCTCCACTCAAGGGTACAAAGTTTCAATTATAGGCAGTAAATAAATTCCAACAGAAATGGCAGCAGCCATGGAGCTGGAAGAGCAGGAGGCTAGGGTTGCCCCGGGCGATGGAGGAAGCCAAGCTTCTGCAGCCCTGGTTGGCTCAGGCCTTCACTCCAGGCTACAAAGTTTCAATTATAGAAGATATATAAATTCCAACAGAAATGGCTGCCGCCACGGAGCGAGCAGAAGGTTTGGCTCCACTCCAGGCTACAAAGTTTCAATTGTAGAAGATAAATAAATTCCAGATACCAGGGCCTCTGCTTGGGTCGCTGGGGGGGCGTGGCTGGCCTGCAAACCACCATGGGCCCCTTGCCCAGGCCGCCCCATGCCCCAAGGGCACCCCCACCCTGATCCGGGACACCCTTCAGGGCAAACCAGCTGGCCCCCACCCATGCACCAGGCCTCTATCCTATCTAATAAAAGAGTAATATGTAGATTGACCATCACTCCAACACACAAGATGGCTGCCCCCATGTGGTCAAAGATCCTGCCCCCATGTGGACATAAGATGGCCACCACAAGATGGCCAGCAGAGGAGGACAGTTGGGAGGGACCAGGCCTGCAAGGGAGGGCAGTTGTGGGCGATCAGGCAAGCAGGGGAGGGCAGTTGGGATGCACCAGGCCTGTAAGGGAGGGCAGTTGAGAGGGACCAGGCCTGCAAGGGAGGGCAGTTGGGGGTGATCAAGCCTGCAGGGGAGGGCAGTTAGGGGTGACCAGGCCGGCAGAGGAGGGAAGTTGGGGGCAAACAGGCTGGCAGGGGAGCAGTTAGACATCAATCAGGCTGGCATGGGAGTGATTAGGGCAGTGATGGGCAACCTTTTGAGCTTGGTGTGTCAAACTTCACCAAAAAACTGAGCATAACTCGGGTAGTGTGTCACTTTGAAGAAAAAACATTATTTCGCAAATGTTTCATCCTCAGGAGCAGCAAATGTTTCATCCTCGGCATGCGGCCACCTCAGAATTGAACCTGGGACCTTTCAGTGCTGACACGCGTGTCATAGGTTCGCCATCACTGGATTAGGGGGCAATCAGGAAGGCAGGCAGGCGAGCAGTTGGGAGCCAGCAGTCGTGGATTGTGAGAGAGATGTCCGACTGCCCGTTTAGGCCCGATCCCACTGGGGTTGGGCCTAAATGGGCAGTGGGACATCCCTCGAGGGGTCCCAGATTGAAGAGGGTGCAGGCTGGGCTGGGGGACACCCTCCTTTCCCCCCGTGCACGAATTTAGTGCACTGGGCCTCTAGTAAATAAATAAATAAGTGAATTTCAGCTACTCATAGGAACAACGAAGAAAATACAACGGGGAAATTCTTCACCTAGAAGGAGAAACTCAATCTGCATTTTAAACAAATGATAGGAGCTGGGTCAGTAGTGAAGAGGGGCAGCTTGAGCAAAGGATTGGAGATGGGAATGAGAGAGAAAATAAGGGGAAAAAAGCTTTACCCAGTACAGAGAAGCCACAATGTCCAATATAAAAGTTTGTTTAAAAGTTCATACATAGAATGTTTTGTCTAATAATATGGACCAAGTAATCAAAGTTCTAATTGATGACATTAACTCACAAACTTTCCAGGTGCAATTTAACTTTCTGATTACCAAGAAAGAATTTGATTATTGTTCTAAAAGTAAGGCTGGTCATTCCATTTCATCCATTTATTCTACCTGCACATAAAAGTAGTCTTTTTCAGGACTTTTTTATCTTTCCACCCTCTAGGTAGCTCAATGTGCTTGGTTAAAATGTGCCACATTCAAGATGCAGCAATTGGCTGCCTTGTTTCCCATGATTCCAAGTTTTCAAAATTTTATCTAGCACTGTTCCCATGCCTAGGGAAAGGAGAGGAAATATTTTTCTTTCTCTCATGGCATAGCCTAGAGCATGCACAACTC
Source organism: Cnephaeus nilssonii (assembly GCF_951640355.1). NCBI lineage: Eukaryota > Metazoa > Chordata > Mammalia > Chiroptera > Vespertilionidae > Cnephaeus > Cnephaeus nilssonii. The sequence continues at coordinate 56,293,997 of NC_137076.1, read as the reverse complement.
CAACTAATGCTGATCAGTGACGTGAAGTTTAAATGGGCCTTGTGCTCTGCCTGGTGACTCTATCTACCATTGTCTCTGCAGGAAACTAATCCAATCCATAGAAACTATGTAAATAAGTTCTTGCATCTAGACCATTTGACGTGGAAATTTTGTAATTTTGTAAAACTTTTAGTGAACTCTAATCTTAACCTTTACATCGTATTTCTGCTATTTTTTCCTACATACAGTATATTCCTTTCTCCAGTTACCACCCTCCACCCCTCTGCTCTCTCTTAGTTATTTCAATATTTGAAATCAGTTGGGACTTTTACTCTGAGGGGATAGACCAGGCTTTGGAAGGGCCTTATGCGATAATTAATCAAATCTCCCTCTGGGTGCTCCAATTTTCTCCAAACATCCTAGGCTTTCAAGTCAGGCAGGCCTACTAAGGAGCTGAGTGGCATGTATCGAGTGACTGAATGCCTCAGGTATAAAATGGAAATGAATAAAGTCTACCTTGAAGGGATGCTATGAATTTCCGATAAGATAAGGTGTTTAAAAGCACCCAGTAAGGTCCTTTTACAAACAAGAGTCCTCTGTGATTGTCCAGGTTGCACATGCACAAAAGCAGCCCTGATTCAGAGCTATCATTGCCCAAACTGCATAAGTTATTTTCTATAAATCTAACTAGAAATTGAAAGGTACAGAATAATAAGCCTGAAATTTATATAAATATGTGTGCATCTTTATCTGTCCTTCCCCCCACCATTCCTACAAAAGTTTGAAACACAGTTATGTGTAGGAGACTTTTACAAGCTAAATAAGGGTACAAATGGAAAGCACATCTGGTAAAAATAAAAATATTTTTCGTTTCATTAAAAAATCAACAGTACCGCCCTGGCAGTGTGGTCTAATTGATTAGGCATCGACCTGTGCACTGTAAGGATGCCAGTTCGATTCCTCATCAGGCCACATACCTGAGTTGTGGGCTTGATCCCCAATATGGGGTTAGCAGGAGGCAGCTGGTCAATGTTTAGCTCTCTCATATTGATGTTTCGATCCCTCTTCCTCTTGCTTCCTCTCTAAAATTCAATAAAAAATAACTAAAACAAAACAAAACAAAAAATAAACCCACAGTACCCCCATTAAGGATTTGAATGAAGCAACTGCTTAATTTTCCCAAGCATTTATCTAACCTATCAGTTCTCACATGGGGACAATTTTGCCCCCTGGAGATATGTGGCAATGACCAGAGACATTTTAGGTTGTCCTCACTGGGAGAGGTGCTCATGGCATCCAGGGAGTGAAAGCCAGGGATGCTACTCAATACCTCACAATTCACACATGGCCCCTACAACAAAGATTTATCCAGTCACAAAGGTAAATAGTGCTTTTATTGAGAAACCTTGACCTAGCCTTCACTTGAAAAATATTCATGATTGGAAACTATCTCCTGTGAGGCTAGCCACTCAGCTATCGGAGAGTTACGTGAGAAAACTATTGGTAGAGGTGAAGCAAAATCTGTAACCTCTGCCTACTAGCCCAGGTTGTGTTTTGTGGGACAACACAAATTGGTTCCCCTTCCATGTGACGGTTCTTCCTGTCCTGAAAGATGGCTGCTTTGTCTCATCAAAGCCCCCAGACTTACAGAGGCATCCGGGATGCTCTGAAACAAGTGAGAACAAAGACCCAACAGTTTAGCTGCATTTGAACATTTTATTTGTAGTTTCGTCTGCAAGTCTAAGAGTCCTAGAAGGGCTTAAATAAACCCATTTGGACAAAAATATGTCTGAAAACCCATAACGGGGCATCCATCAGATTTGTCTGTAAACAAGAAGTTATGAGTCCATTGCCTGGGGTGCATTTTTTTAACCTCTTTCTTTCTTGCTCACATTAAAAGGCAGCACAACACACATTTTGTTATACATCCCCTTCACAAACTCCAAATTGTGCCTCTTCGTAATGAAAGCTTTACACTGGACTCAATACAATGCAGTACTTTGAGGAGAAAAAGACGATGGTACAGTTTTATTTTTGTGTAATAAGAAACGTAGAGATAAAAAAATCAAGTTGCCATCTTGAGCTTGAAATCATTGTCAAATCTTATCGGAAATACATTTATTCTGATTTCTGGCAATCTAACCCCCTTTAGCCATTTCACAGTTGGTGAGCAGAAAGGATGTTTCTGCCTCATTTACAGTGTCTGAACCTGATTCAGACAATCAACTGCAACATTAGTCAAGAAATCGATGGCTAATGATTTCTGACAAGCACTGCAGTAACAGGCTGAGGACCAGACTGGGCAGCAACAGCAGTCAGAGCGTCTTCCTGGAGCCAGCAGTAGGCAACGGTGGGAGATGATAAAAACGGAGCAGACAGGGTTGGTCTCACATAAAGTTTCTTAAACACACTGTGCAAGCGCACAGTATCTGTCATGCAATAACTACATAATCCTTCCCTACAAATATGTTATATTGAATCAACACTAAGGCCATCAAGCATGCAGCTCCATAAACTATAATACACAAAAGTAGTAAAATATTTTGCATTCTGCTGAAACTATAAGTTAGCAGAAGTGTAGCCTTACTGTTTATATTGATCATTTGGAGTATGTACTCTTTCTCCCTGAAATGCATTGCTCACCATTTGGACTGCTTACATCACCCAGCACATAAAGTGAAAGCCACATGGTCTACAGAAAGGACTGAGTGTTAGAAGACATGAGTTCTAGTTTCTCTTCTGCCATGAGCTCAGGGTATGATCTTGGATAGGTAACTTGGTTACCTTGAGCTCCGGTTGCCAAGTCTGCAAGACAATGGGGTGGGACAAAATGATCTAGAATTTTCTCCTCCAAAAATATGACTTTGATTTTAGGACTCTCCATTGATATATTTAGTAATTCAATATATGCCCTAATTATTTTCAATCATGTATCTTTGGCTTTAAAATACCGGTAAATTTACTTTATATTAAAAAAATTTTTTTAATGATCACTCATTTCATTCAGTTGAAATTTTATTTTCATGCTACCCCCTCATTTGAACAACCTTGTATCATCTTAATGACCTACATTTATTTTATTAAAATATATTTTTATTGATTTCAGAGAGGAAGGGAGAAGAAGAGAGAGATAGAAACATCAATGATGGGAGGGAATCATTGATTCGCTGACTCCTGCATGTTGGAGTGAGCCCACAACCCAGGCATGTGCCCCCGACCGGAATCGAACCTGGGACCCTTCAGTCCACAGGCGGACACTCTATCCACTAAGCCAAACCGGTTAGGGCTACATTTATTTTAAGTCCCTACAATGAAATAGGTGATAGCAAGAAGAGCTGCATCTACAATGCTTTTGATTCATATTAAATAGCAGTTATTATAAATGCAACGATCAGTGCTCTTCAAAATTAGCAAATTTTTCTTTTACAGTCTGAAATTTTAAACAATTTGATAAAAATTTAAGGTTATCCTTAAATTTCATAAACTAAATTAGAGTTGCTAGTTAATTTCTCACATGCTAGGAGTATTGTATTTTCAAAAGCTATAAGGATAGTATTATACCTCTCACATGTATTGTATTTTCAAAAGCTATAAGGATAGTATTATACCTCAAAAACTTTCCAAGAATCTTCTCTCACCTAAAACTCTCTCTCTACACATCCATGTACAGATGATTCTCAAATTCCAAAATAATATGATAAAATTCCACTTACAGTTAAAAATAAAAGTTTCCTGAATAATAAATTGGGATACATTGCTCAAAACTGCCACTTCCTAAGTTGGTGATATAGTTTTGTGCTATGTTAATGAGGGACATATTAATGAAGAATTTTTATTCTAATACTCAGTTGTTATTTTCTATACTATACATCTGAAAGCATGGAAATATTTATTCTGTACAGCCTAATCAAAGTATGAATTATATTATATAGAACCTTAAGAAGAAAAATTCTCTGCCCATAACCTCCTGCGAGAGAAATCCATTGGAGGCTTTGTCTTATATATTGCTAGGGGGACCTGGACCAAGTGAGGTGGCCTCATATAAAGTGTTCTGTTCAATGGAAGATTATAGTGATTATTTAGCTCAATCATGTTCTCTTAGGCAATCCAGACCCACTGAGAAGTTAGTGATGGCAGAATGAGAAGGTGCTCAGAGATAACTGAACACCAAGATAGTGACCGAGTTGCATCAATAGAGTGAATCAAACGGACGGCTGCTGCTGAGGGGATAATGAGAAAATTCAGCCCTTGTCTCCTAGGGCGTCCCCCAGCTCCCCAAAATCTTTCAGTCTGGGAGGCCTGCTGATCCTGGGTATTCCCGGGATAGGGTCTCTCTCATTGCCACAGGAATCTTTACAATCAATTCCCTTACTTGTTGTAATCTGAAAGAATCTCTTTCTTATACCCAAAGAATAAAACTGAGAAGTACTGAGACATAAAAGGGTTCTCTAGAGCTAAAGTGGCAAGTAAATAACTTCAAGCCTTTTCCTCCTCTATGTTTATCAGTGAGAGACAATACAGGTTGATTCTCTCCATGGCAACAGGCCAGTAGACACAGGTTATATAAAGGGGTGGGGGTGGGAAGGAAGTTTTGTGTATATTTTTAAGCTGAGAAATAATCAATCTCCACTTGGCTATGTTTACATGAGGATGAAAAGTGAGTGTGAACAATAATTCCATTATACCCATGATGACATTAAAAGTAATTTCAGTTCTCTGTTATTTATGGAGACCAAAGAGAGCAGTGGCAAAATGAATCATATGATAAGCCCACCAAATCTAATTTGACCAACTAGGTATTGTTGCTGTTTTTCAGGGCAGAAATGTCAACATCATTGTCCTCTGGACTGTGTCATGCAGGCCTTCCACTGAGGAATGAGCTCACTTCTCTCCATCTCCACATCCTTCTGCCTGCATTGGTTTTCACACCCGACTCTTTCAGTGCTTGTGTACTCACACATATGTACACACACACACACACACACACACACACACCATTTTTTGTGCTATTCTAGCACTTTCCACAGCATTAATGTATCTACTTATTAATATTTGTCTCTCTTCAATTAGATCATAAGTGCTGTAAAAACAGGAACCATATCTGTTTTGTTCTCCATTATACCCCTAGCTCCTAGTCTTATGTCAAAGTTGACAACTGTTGAATAAATATGGTAGAGCCTTTGCAAAGTACTGGTAGTGAAGTACTTGCAGAAACATTAATGTGAATTTCATGATATTTTATATGCTATATTATAATAATTTTATTATATATAACTATTTAATTGGCTTAAAGAAAAATAAGTTCTTATGTAAATTATTATATAACTAGAGGCCTGATGCACGAAATTCATGCAAGAGTAGGCCTTCCTTCCCCCCGGCTGCCAACACCGGCTTCCCTCTGGCACCCAGGACCTGGGCTTCCCTCACAGCCGGCTTCGTCTGGAAGGTCGTCAGGTCTAATTAGCATATTATGCTTTTATTATTATAGATATTAATACATTTACATATTACACCTCATTATCCTATATAATAAAAGCCTAATATGCTAAGTGTCCAGTTGTCCATTCAACCAATCAAAGCATAATATGCTAAGATATGCTAAGGCTACTCAACCACTCCCTGTGATGTGCACTGACCATCAGGGGGCAGATGCTCCAACTGGTAGGCTAGCCTGCTGCTGGGGTCTGGCTGATCGGGACTGAGCAAGATAGGTTGGACGTGCCCTGGAGCCCTCCTGCTGTCCCTCCCAGCTGGCCAACCTCCCGTGTTCCTCCCCAGCCCCGATTATGCACTGGTGGGGTCCCTCGGCCTGGCCGGTGCCCTCTTGCAATCCAGGATCCCTCGGGGATGTCAGAGAGCTGGTTTCAGCCCAATCCCACAAGTCAGGCTGAGGGACCCCACTGGTGCACGAATTCGTGCATCAGGCCTCTAGTATACTTATAATACCATATTACATAATGTTTTACATTATATCTCCCTTGATTAAAAAATAACTTTATAACTATGGTAAATGGAAAGTATATGAAAATTTTCAGTTAATAGCCAGTTCTGGAGAGTTCAAGTATCAGACAACAAGCCAGATTCCCAAAGGAGGATTTAAATGATATTTCAAAATGATATAGAACCCCTAGGTAGCTTGTTTCATCGAGTCACATTCTCCAATGAATGTGTTTCCCCATTATGAGTTTACGTGGGCCTCATGCTCAGTGAGCACAGGAAGATCAGAGGGTGAAATCATGTTAAGTAGCCATGGTATCTTGAGGAATAATTCTTCCAATCTGTGGAGGAAATACGAAATATCTTTTTCTCTTTCTTTTCATCTAGAATGATGAAAGACTAATGTAGTTTCTACTTTCATAAGTAAGGAGTTAAGACAGAGAAGCAAACTGTGAAAAGTCACTAGCGTGGTGACAAGCCGAGTTCCTCAGCCTTCCCCAAAGTGGCCACCATAGCAGCCTTCTTCCATTTCACCTCCGAACAACATGGTGTATGGCTCTATGAGACCAAACCAATGAGTGTTTTATATCAGTGAGTGACTTCCTAGATGGTTTTAATAAACACTAATACTGTGAATATTTCTCTATTTCTTCATGGACCAATTACCACAAGGAGATTCGTCTTTCCCTTGGCAGGAGAGCCAGCTTCTACTCATAATCCCTTTTGGTAGATTTCTCCCTCATTTAAGGCAGGCTTCATAAAAATTCCATTTTGTTTCCCCTTCTCAGAAATCCATGAGAGCCCTAAAAACATTTAGAGCATATTCTCTCTGCACAATTTGATAACCTTTCCACCACAAGCCATTATTCTGGTAAACTCGGTAAACCCTGATTTAGATCCATGATGTAATGATTTCCTATCGGGCTATGCGAACACATTTCTTGAAAATAAAACACGGTCGGGGAATCTTCCTCCGAATGCTTGCATACAGAGGAAGCTTTGTCTATTACCCTTTCACCGTGATAAAAGAGACAAGAAAGCAAGTTATGAGTCATTTCCATTCTGACAGATGAGACAATGAGTGGGAATGTGACGCCTGCCAAGAGCTTTTATTAAGTAGGTTATACCAGCTAGTAATACGCGTGAATAATGAGTGGCTGGGATCTTCGGGGAAACGGTGGCAATATGAAACAATTTTTGATACTTCTGATGGGGCTCTGCCACTCTTGGAATTCCCTGCCTTCCCAGTAGAGTTTTGGCCTGACAATAAACAACAGTTTAGTACTTTATCTAATCCCAGCCAGGAGGTGAGTCCAACAGCAAGCTTTTGCAGATGTTCACATCCAATAATCTATCCATAATTGATGAAACAGGGAGGTCAGATGTAATGGCTGCTACTGTTCCAGCAACAAATAAATGGTTATTGACAAAACAAGCCAGTGTGGCACAGAGCGCGGAGCAGTGACAGGCACGGGACGGATTCCTCAGTGAGCCGTGTGGCAGGAGGGCCTCGCTGACACATGAGCAGATGGAGGCAGCTTGGAAAGGAAAAGAGAGGCTGCCGAAGTGCGGGAAAAGATGGAGACAGGCTGAGGAGGAGAGCAAACGGATGAGCAAGCCCTGGGCAAGGCTGCGGGCGTGGGTAAGTGTGAATGCGTGAGCAGTTCAGAAATGCCATTGAACGCGTGCACTGGGATCCAGATGTCTGCTGGCTTTCACCACTCACACAGCTGGCTGTCCAACCGGGCAGCCTGGTGCCTCTGACACCAAAGTGGATGCGTGGAACCCTCGGTGCCCAGACCCTCCCACTGAGAGACATCCGTTGGTACTCCACTTAACACTGAGGATTCCTTTTCTCCCCCTGTGTATTAGTTAAAATCTAGGAGATTCATATATGCAATTTTAAGAATATTTTAAGATAAGCCAAAGATGCAAAATGGTGAAGCTAGAAAATTTCTCAAGACTGGGACTAATCCTGAAATACATGCAGCTTAAAATAAAATTTAATGCAAAGAAATGTGACTGAAAGGCAAAGTTTTTTTTTTAAATAATAAAATTCAGACACTGCACTCTATTCACCTCAACCTAGGCAAAGGATAAAATAAAGGCATTAATCAAGTATACTTTTATTGACTGAATAAAATTCAAGATATTTGAACCTAAATAAACAACTGAAATCTTATACTTCTGGGGCTAAAAAATAATGTTTTCCCACAGTTTACTATGTAATATTATAAAATGAAGAATGGTAGAATGAAATGGTAGTTATTATTGCTATAGGTAGTCATAAAGAGACTTGGGACACAGATGTTTTAAATATTAATATTCCTAAAATCACTTAAATCAATTTAACACTCTTTAGTGGTTTATTTAGAAGTGTGATTTATTCTCTACTTTGCAACCAACGCCTTTGATCAGCTCTGAAATGACATATGAGCTGAAAATAAAAAGGCAAAACAAATTGCTGCTACCGTTCTTATAGTAAGCTTTAGTTTTTATAGCATAAAGTAGGAAATTATCTTTGGCGTTTTCAAATTATAACCCATACTTAGAAATGGAGATTATAGAGCCCAAAGGACTGGTGGAGATTATATCTGGAATCCCTTGCGAGGTGCCCTGCTTCCCGAGCTCAGCCATCCTTCCAGCCCGGGTCCCTTCGTTGAGCAGTGTCACCCTGATCCAGTCCCCAGGACCACCTCTGTCCCCAAGGTGCCAGGGTAGAAGCTTGGCATCACATCCGTGTGCGTAGATTATATTCTTATCTCAACCTTTGTGACGGTGACCTGGCTCTTACCGTGTCTGTTTAGACCAAGCCCCCACCATGCGTCCTAGCTCTGTTCTTGTGAGCTGTGTCCCAGGCTTGTTCTTCTTGATTAAATCTCTCTCTTGGTACCTGATCTGATCCCTACTTATTCAAAGTCTGGAGACCTATCTTGCTGCCATCAATATGCTCACATTCGGAGTCCCACTCCTGATCTCCAGGCTGTGGCTTCGTGCTTGTCACCTGCCTATGGTGGTTGCTGCCATGTATTGAGCAAAAACTACATGTGCAAGTATTTTACATTTATGGTGCATTCTCACAATATTTTCATCTACAAATGAGAAAAGTGAAGTGCAGAGAAGTTGAGTGACTTGCTCCAGAATTCAGAGTCCTAGAGTTAAAGTAGGAAAAAGAACCTGAACTGGGTTTATTGGTTTGTGACTCCTGCTGCTGGATTACCGCAAGCATGCCTGTGCTGACCTAGACCTTCACTCACAGTGGAATGCTTCACAGTTCCTGGAAGCCAATCTCTACACAACGACAGAAGCACCTACTGCACACCGACATCTGACAGTCTAGATGTTATCTTCATGTTTGCCCTGGTACAGCTTCGCCTATTCCCAGCTGCTATTTTTTCAGTCCATGGCCCAGTTATAATAGTCAATACTGAGTATTTATTCTGACATTCATCTGCCTACAACGACCCCCTTTCCACTCACAATGGCCAGCAAGGCTTCCAGGATCCCACCCCTTCCCTCTTTGACTCTGGCTCCTCCTGCTCTGCTCCCCTTTGCTCTTCCTCAGTCTTGCTGGCCCCAAGCTTCCCGGGGACACAGCTGCCATTGGGCTCTGGCCCCAACTATGACCTCTGCTTGGAACATGCTTCCCTCACACATCTGCATGGCTCACTCTCTCATCTGCTTCCAGTCTTTCTTCTAATCTCAAATTCTCAACCAGACCTTCTGTGATCACCTATTTAAAAATCCCCACCCCACCACTTGCTTTGATACTCCTGAAGCATTCCTCTGTTGTATTTTCTTCTTTTTTTCTATAGTGCTTATTATTATCTACCATACTATTTCATTCACTTGTTTATTACATTTAATTTTCATTATCATCTTTTCCAATGGGATGGAATCTTTAGGACAACAGAGATCTCTGGCTCGCTATTGCTGATAGGCCAAGTGTCTAGAATAGGGCTAGGTAATAGGTGCTCCAAAACTATGTGCTGAATAAATAAGTCACAGATTATTCTTAAGACTACCCATCAACTAGTTTCATCTTCCCAACACCCCATGAGTAGGCATTAATATTTATTCTTATCTCTTTTTAAAGGTAAGGAAACAGGCACATAAAGATGAAGCCACTAGGCCAAGGTCATAAAAGTGGTAAGGACATGAACCCAGGCCGCCTCATTCCAGAGGCATCACTCTTATCTGACCCCCTCCCACCTCAGTGCCAAGATGGTGCCTAACAATAAAGACCACAACACAGGCTGGGCTCAAGTTCTAGCTCCTTTTGGTACCACCTGTCCTTCTGTCGACCAATATTACAACAATTGTGCCCTGCCACAACGTCGTTGAGGAAGCTGAACAAAGCTCAATGACTTATCCAGACCAAAGAACTTGGTGACAAAACCAGAACCAGACCCAGAATCTAGGATGTCTGACTCCCAATTTGGTGGTCTTTCTGGTACTTTCTGAGTCAATTTGAAGATCATAGTGATTTGCCTGGGTAGTACTTTTCCATTCCCATGTAATCTATTAAAATAAACAATTAAAAAGTAATTTTGGCTTTGCAACATTGTAACAAATATTAATGTTCATTTACATAATATTTCAAAAGGAAATGTTTATTTTTGTAATATCTATGATATTATAAACATATAAAATGAACATAATAAATAGTCATTCTACTGTAAGCTAATATAAGCTCATAGGGAAAATGAATATGTTTAATTAAATTTAGGGGAAATGTATAGTTAAATCATTTGCAGTACAATAATAAGGAACAATAAACCATTATCTCTTTACTGTTCTATTGGAATTTTTATCAACGTGCTATATTAATAAATAGAATCTTCATTTTACAAAGCAGGATGCTAAGAGATTTGTCTCTGATCTGGTAAGACAGTAGTGTTAGCAGGAATAACATAATCCTTGTATTAACCCAGCAAATTATACTTTTATTCTTCTATAATATTCACCAGTATTTATTGAGACAGTAGAGTATGCCAGATATAGTTCCAAATACTTTCTTCATATTAATCCATTTAATCCTCAAAATTACCCACAAATTAGGTACTAGTGTAATCCTTATGCCGTCAATGAGGAAACCAAGGCACAAGCGAAATTAAGTAAACCGAGGCACACAAGGTCACAGGATTAGAAACCAGGGGCCATGTTCTTAACCACTAACTTAACCCATGATAATGTTTAAGTCAGTAACAGAGAATTGAAATCTACGGGAAGGACCCTATTTCCCTTCCTCTACTTAATTTTACCCAAAAAAATATAAACATTCTGCCCTACCAGATCTTTCAACTTAAAATCAAACTAACAGTACTATTTATGCACTTGTTCCCTTGCATTTACTAATTGTTTCTGGCAGATAGTAAATTTGCTTTGGGAGCAAGAAGAGATGGGTTACTCAATCTAAGTCTCAGTTTTCATCTGTGAAATGGGAGTGAGAGTAAATAGAAAATACTAATAATATCTGCCTCTTAGGGTTCTTGTGAGTATTAATGGGATGAATCATGTAAATAATAATGTTGGTACTGTTCTAGACACATAGCACACAAAGACACATTGGTTGTTATTGTTGCTCCTGGTGATGATTCTCTATCAGTTAGGGCTCAGTTGATTTCATTAGACAAATCTAATTTAGGCAAAAGGGTAAACTAGGGACTCAATGCCACTAGGAATTGCTCTCTCCATTTCTCATCTCAGTTTCTGTGTGTAAGCTTTGTTTTCCCATGGTCCTTCATGGCCCTGGAGGCTCCAGGCTAACCTTCTCACCAAAGAGGACTGGCTCTGATTTGAAAAGACAATATTATCAGGTAAGGAGCCTGATTGGCTTAGCTTGTTTAGGGAACCTTTCCTAGAGATTGACTGGGGTGAGAAGTAGTGGTGGTGGGATGCCTGTAAAGTCAAGGTTAGAGAGAAGACCGCAGCCAGCAGAAAGGTGACAGTGGGAATGGAGCAACATTCTGGGAAGACAAAGACAACAGATGTCTTCCAGTTTGCTATGAAATATATGTCGTTTTTCTTCTCCTGGGGCTTTATCTCATTTAACAGTACCATCATACTTGGGATTATTCGGAAAAAAAACCAAAAAAACTTCTGATTCATCTTTGAATCTATCCTGTCTATACTTTTATCTACCCAGCCAGAAATATGTGAAATTGTAAAATGTCTCTCAAATATGTGAGCTACACTGCCATCATCTGAATTCATTCCTCGCCTGAAATACTTCAGAAGAGCCAGATAATTGGTTTTCTCCCCTCCAGTCTCTCTTTTAGATTTGTCCCGCACACAACTGCCAGGCTGTCTTCTAGAACAAGTTCCTGCCCTACATAGGCCCTTGGAGATCTCAACCCACCACCCTGTCTTTCCAGCTTCTCCCCCAACAGCCCAACAGCCCGACTCGCCCACCATGCACACTCCCTGGTGACTGGAATGGACTGTCTGCTCTCCAGGCTGCTTCCCTCCACTGAGGGCACAGCTACACTTATCTTGAGGATCAATTCAAGTGCCATCACCTCAATCTACAAGTGAGACAAAGCTTTCCTGTTGCTTCCCTGGCTCCTGGTCCCTATCACGAGTATGGCATGTGTCAGATGTTCATTTCCTCATGGACTCTTACAGCGTAGTAGGTAGGAATCTACTAGAGCATAAAGAAATTGCTTAGACCTGTTATTCCACAATGTGTACCCAACTGAAGTTTAAAGCAACAGTCCATCATCAACAGTTGTCACCACGCTGTTCATGTGGACTTTGGTCAGATTTACTCAGGGTCTAAAAACAGCATTTTTCGCTCTATTTTATTGTTTTTGCTTTTTAATTTATATGATTATCTTTTCATTTTATCAGGCCATGTTTAAATGCCCTTTATTACTTGTTAAGCATTTAAAAACTTGAATAGTTTGGATTCAGATGAGCTGCTAAAATGACTAACTGCTATTATTAATTCTACTAGAGGCCCGGTGCATGAAATTTGTGTAAGGGGGGGGGGGGTGTCCCTCAGCCCAGCCTGCACCCTCTTCAATCTGGGATCCCTCTCACAATCCAGGACTGCTGGCTCCCAACCACTTGCCTGTCTGCCTGCCTGATTGCCCCTAACTGCTTCTGCCTGCCAGCCTGATCACCCCCTAACCACTCCCCTGCCAGCCTGATCGATGCTTAACTGCTCCCCTGCTGGCCTGATTGCCTCTAACTGCCCTCCCCTGCAGGCCTGGTCACCCCTAACTGCCCTCCCCTGCAGGCCTGGTCACCCCTAACTGTCCTGCCCTGCAGGCCTGGTTGTCCCCAATTGCCCTGCCCTGCTGGCCCAGTTACCCCTAACTGCCCTCCCTTGCCAGCCTGGTCACCCCTAATTGCCCTCCCCTGCTGGCCTGATTGCCCCTAACTGCCTTCCCCTGCCAGCCTGGTCACCCCTAACTGCCCTCCCCTGCAGGCATTGTCCCACCCAACTGCCCTGCCCTGCAGGCCTGGCTGCTCCCAACTTCCCTGCCCTGCAGGCCTGGTCGCTCCCAACTGCCCTCCCCTGCAGGCCTGGTCCCCTTTAACTGCCCTCCCCTGCAGGACTGGTCACTCCTAACTGCCCTCCTCTGCAGGCCTGATCGCCCCCAACTGCCCTCCCCTGCTTGCCTGGTCGCCCCCAACTGCCCTCCCTTGCTGGCATCTTGTGGCAGCCATCTTGTGTCCACACGGGGGTGGCCATCTTGTGTGTTGGAGTGATGGCCAATTTGCATATTACCTCTTTATTATATAGGATGCTAAAGACTTTTCCTATGAACAGTCTGTATAAAACCTACTTAAAACAATTAAAATCTTTACATTTTAATGGAACAAAAAAAATAACAGTTTACTTTTTCTTATCACAAAATCAATATATAGCAGGTCCCTGAATAATGTCATTTCATTCAACATCATTTCATTATAACATTGATGAGATGCCATAGAAACTTAAACTCTACTTCAATTAGCATATGGTAAAACTGATTTTGTTATATGTTGTTCTCTTAAAGTCACAGAACTTATCAGCAATGTTAACTGAGGACTTACTGTATATAAATTGTAGAAAATTTTGGGAATATTTTAATTCTCCCCAAAATAGAGAATTAAAGTCATCCATTATTACAGCTTCCACAGATAACCACTGAAAACAATTTGGTGTTTCTAGTATTTTCATATGTATGTATGTCTGACATGTATATATATTTATGTATGTAAACATATGTAAGTACAGTCATATTGTACACTGTTTTGTACCTTGATTTTTTGCTTAATATTTTGGTAATGCTTTTATTGTTATAAAATATTTACTCATTGTGTCATTTTTATTGGCTGCACTGCATTGCAACATAGGATAGTCAGCAATGTTTAATCAGATTGCTATTGTATACTTACTTTGTTTTTGGATTTTTCATCATTATAAACAGTGCTAATAACATTGTATATTAAGGTTATAGCTAACTCTGTATATATTAATAATTGTGCAAATAATATTACGGCTAATTTTGTGTATACTCTAATAATTATTTCCTTCAGATACACTCTGAAATGAGTAAATCCTTAGCAAAAAAAATAGGCAAAATTATGAGTCTTCTTAAAATAGCACAAAGCTACCATTTATTGAATGCTTACTAAGTGTCAGGCACATTACTATTTTATCTCATTTAATCCTCACAGCAACTCTATCATCCCCATTTTACAGGTATGGAAAGGAAGCTTACAGAAGTGAAGTGATTTGCATAGGTGTAGCCATCTGTCAGAGCCCCTCCCATAAACTCTGCAGCCAAAGGCTGCTGTCGGCCCAATGGCTGGGCTCATGGTACGCTAGAATTGCTGGAGAATGAGTGTCCCTGGAAGCATCTCTCAACCGACGAAGGATGGGAATTGGTGGACAAATACCCCAGCTCCCTTGTCCCTTTACTGGGGTAACTGGCTGGTTTCTACACTGGCTCTCAGTGTCCTGCAGGACTGAGTTCCATTTTCTCACAGCAGTAACTCACTGGTGGAACCTCTCCCAGATAAACTACGTGTACTCAAAGCCACATCTCGAAGTCTGCTACTGGAGAAACCCAAACCAAGACATCCCGGTTGTTAGTCTAATAGTCTAAAACTTCACCACTCATGGCCCACGCTTTTACAGAAACTCAAAGAATGCCTTATAAGCTTTGCAAAAAAAATCTGAATATTGTTTTTAAGTAAGAACTGTAAAAACACATTAAGACTTCAATGAAAAAGATTTTGTAAGTTATACTGTTATTAATTTACTTTGAAACTCTAACACATGGATTGAGTTATTCACACACTTTGGAGCAAGACACTCTTTAATCATTGGTCAATAAAGTTTTATCAGTTGTTCTTAATAAATCTGTCTCTTTCATCCTCCCTCCCCACTCTGTTCCCTTTCCCCTCTCTGATGTGTTGCTGAAGAGTTTCTCTGCAGTGTGGGACTGGCACTCCATGGGTTAATCATCCTGAATCTCACCCATCCCTTCACTCTCTACACCAGCTTCCACTTCTTTTTTTTTTTTTTTAATATATATTTTATTGATTTTTTACAGAGAGGAAGAGAGAGGGATAGAGAGTTAGAAACATCGATGAGAGAGAAACATCGATCAGCTGCCTCTTGCACACCCCCTACTGGGGATGTGCCTGCAACCAAGGTACATGTCCTTGACTGGAATCGAACCTGGGACCCTTGAGTCCGCAGGCCGACGCTCTATCCACTGAGCCAAACCGGTTTCGGCATCTTCCACTTCTAACTGCACTTCCTGTTGTCTCAAATCCTTGCTAACCTTCCATACCTCTAAATTATGCTTTTATATAAAAGAATATTAATGTTTTCCTTTGAAATGCTCACAAATAAAAACTGCTACATTTATATAATCAACTCTTGATTATTCAGGAGCTGAACACCATTGTGTGGGTTATTTGGTTTCTTTGTCACCTTCCTTCTCTTTCTCTATCATTGGCTGTCATCATTATCATTTAGGGAAAAAGGAGGGTCAGTAGAGGACATTCATGGAAGAAATGCAGATTTAATATAAAGCAAGTTCAGTTTATTAGTTATTGACTAAAATTTTATGTTTATTAAGTGAAAACTGAAATTATTGGGTAAAATAGTGCTCTAAATACACAATTGAATACTAGGAGTTTAGCATTAATGTTATTTTAAATTCTATTATATGTTATTTTTATTGAACACTGATTATACTGAACTAGAGGCCCAGTGCATGAATTCGTGTACCAGTGGGGTCCCTGGGCCTGGCCTGTGGGATTGCGCCAAAACTGGCTCTCTGACATCTCCCGAGAGGTCCTGAATTGCGAGAGGGTGCAGGCCAGGCCGAGGGATCCCACTGATGCACAATCAGGGCTGGGGAAGGATGGGGGAGGTTGGCCAGCACAGGAGGGCTCCAGGGCATGTCCAGCCCATCTCACTCAGTCCCGATTGGCGGGACCCCAGCAGCAAGCTCACCTACCAGTCAGAGCATCTTCCCCCTGTGGTCATTGCACGTCATAGCAAGCAATTGAACAGCCTTAGCATAGCATTAGCATATAACGCTTTGATTGGTTGAACGGCCAACTGGATTACTGGACACTTAGCATATTAGGCTTTTATTATATAGTACTAGAGGCCCGGTGCACAAAATTCATGCATGGGGGGTCCCTCAGCCTGGCTTGCACCCTCTCCAATCTGGAACATCCCTCTCGCAATCTAGGACCACTGGCTCCTAACCACTCACCTGCCTGCCTGCCTGATCGCCCCTAACCCCACTGCTTGCCTGCCTGATCACCCCTAACCACATCTTCCTGCCTGCCAGATTGCCTCTAACCACCTCTGCCTGTCTGCCTGATCACCCCTAACCACATCTGCCTGCCTGCCTGATTGCCCCAACCCCTCTGCCTGCCTGCCAGATCACCCCTAACTGCCTCTGCCTGCCTGCCAGATTGCCTCTAACCACCTCTGCCTGCCTGCCTGATCACCCCTAACTGCTCTGCCTGGCTGCCTGCCTGATTGCCCCTAACCACCTCTGCCTCAGCCCCTGCCACCATGGTTTTGTCCGGAAGGATGTCCAGAAGGACGTCCGGTCTATCTGGTCTAATTAGCATATTACCCTTTCATTAGTATAGATAAGCTCTAATATCCATATAGCTGCTAACTGAAGATCAAGTAATTGTCTACACAGCAAATACATTTGAGAATATTTTGGATATGTTTTAAAATGTTGAATTACATTTTTCTTTCTGAAGTGATCCCTATTGTGTGGTAGAGGAAAATATAATTTGGCTCAATCTGGAAGGACAAAGTAGGATCCACATACTATTGCTATTTAACATGTGAGTCTTATAATCATCTCCAGGTTCTTGTAGGTGCAATGCCTCTTCTTTTCTTTCAGCCTCTAGATCAACGTATGCTAACAGCTGAGCCGCTGCCTCTAGGTCTGTCACACAATTAGTCTTCTGATGAACTATGCAGGTCGCTTTATTGCTCTGGAGAACATTTTCATGTGCGAGGCCTTGAACTTTAAGGAGTGTACATACATTATGTTCTATATGTCACTACTATTCCGTGTAGTTGATTAGGTACTTAATTTTCAGCGTGTTGAAGTTTATCCTATTTAGGATGAACCAAATAAAAGTAACTATCCTTTTCTTTGTTTTCTTTCAAAATGAGTATTGGGAATTTTTTGCACTATTTCTAAAAATGTGAATGACTGGAAATAAAATGTCAGCAGCTTTGTAAAGAGCTACTCCAGCAGCACTTTTTATAATGAACAATAATAATAATCATGAAGTTTTGGTTAAAGTGCTATTCTAGGTCTCAAAGGAATCAAAACCAGCTTCCCCATGTCAAAAAAATCAACACATTTTACTACTAGAATATCAGTGTTTATATTAATTTGGGCCATGGACCCCTTTCTTTCCTGACATAAAACATCTCTTTATTTCCATTAAAGTCTGTTTATAACTTACAAGTTTTTGCATTATATATTACTATTTTAAAAGGACAGATTTTCATTTTTCTTGAGTTTTTTTCTTTTTCTGTTATTTGTTATCATTTAAATGACAAATACTATAATTTATATGACAGATACCATTAGATATTCATCATTTCAAAAGAAAAATCCCTACACATGCTATTTTTCTAATCTGTAACATTGAAAAGAGAAGGATTAGAAAATTAAAGAGAAGAAAAAGGTATAAAGAGAACTAAACTCAATTAATGAGGAAATTTTAAAATATACCACATTCAATGTACTAAAATTCTAGTCTGCCAACAATTTTTGCTCCAGAAATTTATATCTAGTTATTACTGGAAGGTTATCTGTTTTAATATTTTAGAAAAGTCATGTCTTTAAATATAAAGACAGTAGTAGCAAATTATTAGTAAAACAGTTTACAGTTTAATAATCACCAAATTATTAAAACACATTTTTATGAACTGTTATTTTCCAAGTAAGTCTACCTGTTCAAAAAGGTATTAAATAATATCAGATATGGAATTCATGCTTATCCTATGCCTTAGATGATTGCTTTATAATTTTGAGTAATGGAATTTTACGCAGTTTGGAAATAAATAAATTTTTTAAAATTAGGAAATATGACTATTTTCTTCTCATATGGGTGTGTTTTCTAATCCTATCATCTTTCTTTTGCTTGTCAGATAATGGATATTTTGAACATTTCTCTACTTAGCAAATGTTTGGAATGAAAAGGAAGTAAGTGCTAGTTGTGCACTGGTGGGAGGGTGTGTTGAGGGAGTATGATGCTAAAGGAAAGAGGTTGATGTGGCAACAATTGGGGGAAATGGGTCTGTAACAGCTGCTCCTTTTAGATTCTGGAGGAGACTGCCGGAGGTGGGTCACAGGACACAAGAATGAGGCGGATGAATACTCTGGTGTGAAGTAGAAAATGACTGCTGCGACCCCAAGCATACACCTGAATCGTCTCCAGTGGAGTGGCGAGCCCTCTAACATGCGCGGGAGCTGGGGGTGAACTGCACAGCACAGGAGGCAAGCTGGCTGCAGGCAGGACTGTCTGCATGTTTGGGGTACTGGTAACCAGCAGTCTTTAGAGAGAAGGAGACCACGGTTTCCTCTGTGCCAGCATCTGAGCCCCCCTCAGACACTGAGGACATTAAACAGGAGCAGAAGGGTCAATTTTAGGTACTGGTTTCTAATTGGCAAGTAAAGACAACTTCTATTGAATGAGAAGTGAATAGCTCTGATCTTTAAATAAATAAATAACTCAAATTCCTTTTTTGACATAAATCCTATTTTTTAACCGAGTTATAAATTTGGGGGGACAGTAGGGATGTAAGGATACAAATGGCCTGCTGAAAAGAGCCACAATTTCTTTACTTGAGAGAGAAGAGAAGGCAGAAGGAGAGAGGGAAGGGAGAGGAGTGGTTAATATGTGAGTGGAATGCAACGGGGAACTTTAGCGTTTAGGGAGTGGCATGAAGATACATACAGGCTTCAGAATATCCTAGAGAATGACAAATTGAAAAAAATTTAAATGGAAGTGAGGGTTTAAAAAAATGTTGCCTTGAGTCAAGAATGTATCTCTTTTACTGTTCTTTGAAGAGAAGGAAGTAGAAATTCAAATTGCTTTTCTTTCAGTGTGCTGGATTTTTTTCTTTAAATATGAAATATCAATTTATTCTGTTTGCATAATGCCTTCAGTGGTAGATAAAAGCCTCTGCTTATAAAAGGGGCCAAAAGAAAAACTTGTTTTATGAATATTACTGTGGAATCTACCAAAGCATCTGCATGTCAGCTAGATTATCTATATATATAAAAGGCTAAGTGACCGGCCATCTGGCCGACTGACCAACCGGCCAGTAGGTATGATATGCACTGACCGACAGGGGGCAGCCGAGCTACAGCAACTTTGCAGAGTACCCTCTTGTACTCCGGGACCCCTTGGGGGATGTCAGACTGCCGGTTTCGGCCCCATCCCTGCAGGCCAGGCTGAAGGACCCCACCTTCTGGAGGGACCCCGCTCACTCCACAGACACCCTTTGAGCCCCAGTGCTGCCCCAGGTGCAGCAG
This sequence comes from Cnephaeus nilssonii, assembly GCF_951640355.1. Lineage (NCBI taxonomy): Eukaryota > Metazoa > Chordata > Mammalia > Chiroptera > Vespertilionidae > Cnephaeus > Cnephaeus nilssonii. The sequence continues at coordinate 56,274,033 of NC_137076.1, read as the reverse complement.
GCCGGGGAGGGACCGCGGGAGGTTGTCTCACCCAGTCCCACCCCGCCAGCCACCTTCTAATTAATTTCCTTTCATTGTGCATGAATCTGTGCACCGGGCCTCTAGACATACACTAACACCAATGCTGGAAGATTCTAAGCTATCATAAAGATGCCAATGTACGCAAATAGAGAGCAGCTGTTTTGTATATGGAAACATTAATCAATAGGATGAATTTTGCTTTCATAGTATAATTTTTGGTAGGCTGCATTATTGCTAAATAATAGGAAGCAAATAATTCACTGAACATACTAAAGCTTGAGTAATTTAAAGGTGGTGTTCCCCAAATTTTTAAGTGTAATAAAGGATAAGAGAGGAAGAACATTCATGTATAAAAACAATGTGCTAAGGGAGGACTTTCCTTTTTCTTAAAATAACTTCATGGTTGTAATATTTGACTGTGAAAGCTGGTCCAACTTTGCACAAGGCCTTAAATGTGCAGGTTTACAGCTGTGAATATGTGAAACACAGTTTATTCTTGTATTATTATTCCCTTATTAATTATTGCATTATTTATTATTATTAACCTACTGTTGCCCACCCCTAAATTTTTCTTTCTAAAACCTTAGAACTTCATAAGATTTACCTTCTAAAATTCAGAATTTACTCTCCATGGAGCATTTATAGGCCTAAATTGATGATGGCCAAAGGGGATGACTATTTCTTTTCTCAGCACCTGACATATGCAGGTAACATTCTCCTCTTTAAATGTCAGGGACTCCATGACCTCATGCACAGGTTTATTAGAGTTACTGTCCTTTCTCTTCACCAAATACCTTTGCCTCATTACTATAGGTACTTCAGCCCTAAAGAAATCCACTATTTGTTTTTAGGTTAGCTCTATTCTGTCACTGAGGAAAGAACTTTTTATCAGCAAGGAATGGATGGCCAGACTGTATTCATATACTTGCCAACATATTCTTATATTTCATGTATTGATCATATATCAATAAATTAAAGCCTTTAAGTTAAGATAAATTAGAAAATTTGATGATCATCTGTTTATGATCATCAGAACCTTCAATTAGAAATAGTTCCTGTGACAGGTTTCTCTAAGCCAAGTTTCTCTGAAAAATCATGTAAAAGTCTTTAAACAGATGAACAACATTATTGGAAGGGAGACATCAGTGAGAGGTGGAGATTGAATCTAGAGGCAAGATACGGAATATGTGAAAATGTTCTAAATTCTAAAATTAAATTACAAGTGAGAAAATAAAAACAGTGTATGGAATTGATGAACACTAAAGCTAGACTGAATAAGAAGAGGGAAGGAAGTGCTAGATCTAACCACAAGCTGTCACCCGGGCTCCAGCACCACAAAGCTGGTTTCTGAGCATTCTGGCTCCCTTCACAGCCACACTGAGACAGAAACACCATCAATGGTGTTGGTAATACTGCACAGGGAGGGAATGTAGGATAAAAGATTTAAAAAATTTTTTTATGTTGAATTTTTACTCTATGATTTGATAACTAGACAAATATCTAATCAATCAATCAAGTAATCAATCCTATTTATGAACTGATCATGTGATTTTTCCCCCACAGTATATTCACTAAATAAGTAAAGTATGTTGTGGGTTCCTAAGAGACATCTTGTAAACCAGAAGCAATGCTGTCGGAAGGAGAGAGACTGCGATGGAGACATGCTGTAGTTTGCAAATAAATAATAATAGATCATTTATGTAACATGAGGAGCTCCCAGGTCCAGAAACAAAACGGGAAAGGGAAATCAAATGGTAGTCTGAAGCATGCCCTATTATCCCTGAAAGGAAGCAGAGGAACGTGGCTGAAGTAAGATACTAGAGAGCATGAAAAGACATGGCCTTCAACCTGAGATCCAAGCAAGATGTCAGGTTTTGTGGGAATCTATTTTATATGAACCCAACCACAGAAACCAGCTGCTCTCTGCCACCAGCCTGAGCTGGAAGACCTCCATGCCCCAAATCCACTACTGCTCAGTGTCCATTCTCCACCAGCCACACCCCAGCCCAACTTCCCAATCCTTCCTGGCTCCTTCTCGACTTTGCTCTTGGCATCCTGTGTCCAGACCTGACAACAGAACCCATTTTTGGCCTTGCAGCTCTGCCTGTGGGTCTGACCCAAATCTTATGTTTGTTTCCTGCAAGGCCTCAGTTCTGGCTCAGCTGTGTTCCCAAAAGGCAGCAATATTCTGCCATGAGACCTGGGTTCCAAGACAGCTCCCGACTCTTCACAACGGCAAAGGCTGCTCTTGTGTGGTGAGTGCAGCAGTGAGCCCGAGGCCTGGAGTGCGGCCTGCCTGGTTTCCCAAAGCCTCTGCCCTGGCTGGGAATTCAATGACAAACATTGACTAACCCTAACTAACCCAGGCACTTGCCTAAGGGAGGGGGACACATTCTTACTGAAAATATCTGCAAGGAGCTCTCTTATTCCAGCCCAAAACCCGGGATAGGAGGCAGAGGAGTTGGCATATTTAAGTCTTTTAGACATGGCCAGTTCCCCTGGCTTATCTTGGGTCAGATAATCTATTTCTGATTTTCCTCCCACTTCCATGGACACTCTTGCTTAATCCCTTTTGTACCTCCTTCACCCAGCTTGGCCCTAGGACTTTTTCATCAATCACTGTCCACCTACCCCAGGAAAGCTCCTCCACTCCCCAGCTCTAGTGTGCTTAAAGTTACACATTTATCAGTGTGAAGTTTATACAGCATCTCCAATCCAGATTTCCTTTTGTGTCCAGACCCACATGTACTTCTGTCTATTTGATCTCTCCTTGGATATCTCAAAATGTCCTCAAATTCAACATTCAAAACTGAACTCTCCATTTCCCCCAAGGCTGGTGCCCTTCAGCAGTCTCTGCCTCAGTGAATGAGCCCAGCATCTATCCAGTTCCACAGCCAGGAACCTAGGGTCCATCTGGACACCTCTATCTCCCTCGCCTCCCACATTTAGTCTATTCCCAAGTCTTTCAGAATGACTGCATCTACTCATCACCACCTTCACTTCTACTAATGCCCAGAAACTGAGGCCAGGGTAAAAGTGCTAAAAGCTAATCATTATCAAAGGTTTATTATATACCAGGCAGGTGGTCTTAAAACCTTATGTGAATTATTTTTTCCAATCATTCTGTGTATTAGTTTCCTAATAACATTCATTACTAGACTATCCTACACCACTAGTTATCGTACAAAATTATAGAACAGATCCAGTGCATGGCATGATGCCTGCTATATACTGAGAGAAATGCCAATTTGTTCCACTTAGTTATGCACTTGTTGGTTGCTTCTTGTATGTGTCCTGACCGGGGATTGAACCTGCAACCTTGGAGTATCTGGATGATGCGCCAACCAACTGAGCTACCCATCAGGGCCTTTAGTAACTTTTTTTACTACTTATTTTTGCTGCCCTTTAAACCCATTTCCTCTTGTCCTTGGTGATATGAGAATATAGACAGTTACATGATTCTATATATTTAATTTTCATGTATTCTAAAGCATTTAATGGTAATTGACTATTTATGATCTTTTATAAACAATAAAAGCAATTTTTTGTGCTTCCAGAATATTGCTATTGTGTTAGTCTCTCTCTCTCTCTCTCTCTCTCTCTCTCTCTCTCTCTCTATATATATATATATATATATATATATATATATACTGCTATAAGGTCCATATCTGTTGGACTTATAACAACATACAATAAAATAACATATAATAAAACAAAAATTTAAAGTGGGAACACTTAAACATTTAGTTCAACTTACTGCTAATGCTGTGTCATGCTCTCCAGCAGCCAAGTGTGCTAAGCCCAAGTAATAGGAAGCTTCCCCTTCCATCTTTTTGTCATTTCCTAAAGTGAAAATGCAGAAAATTATCGTGGCTTTAAAGAAATTGATTCATTACAACAAACAGAATGTTTGCTTTGAAGACAGTAGACAGTTATAACAACAGATACACATTTATCAACAATCCCTGAGATCTAACTGTTTTATGTTTAAAAAAAAGTCTGTTGCTTCACAATTTACCTGAATCATAGATGTTAAAGTGTATAAGCAATATAATCATGAGGAGTTATCCTTTACATGCACAGACAGGTATTATCATTTTGAGACTCATGTATAATTCCTATGCTGGTCTATCGTGTAAAGACCTATAGTCATCCATCATAGCTGCTACTAAATACATCAAATAATTAGTCAAGAGAACCAACATTACATGATGCACAAACATGCATTCACAAAACTGATATTCAGCTAAGTCTCTAACAGAGCAGAAAATTAGCAAATTAAGCAAGTATTTTTTATTAGGTTTAATTTAAAAGCTATTGGTTAAAACTTGGATGAGAGTGACTGAGTCATTTGTCTTTCTTTTTCATCATCTTTTCACGAGGAATTAAACCTTTCTTATTTCTGTGTAATGCTCTTTATTCCAGGAATTATCAAATTCTTCTTTCCAAAAGTAGAATGTGTAAACATGCAGCACGTGGCCCAATAAAACATACATCACACCATCTCATAAACATAATTTACTCACGTTTAATATACTAAATACAACATATACACATGATATACTTACAAAAACCATTCAAGATGCTTAAACATGAAAAGAATACTATCTTCCTTCTACTTTTGGAAGTCATTGGCTTTCAATGTCACCTAACTAACACCTAGGTAATGCAAATGCTGACAGGTGCACCCTCACTTGTGATCTTTAGAAAGTAAGTATCCTTAGATTTCTGAACTCTGCATTCCAACCATGATGGATGTCAGCAGGAGCCAGCAATTCTCTGTGCTGCTTTCATGCTCAGCACTCAGTGCATTATCCCTTGTGAAGCGTGGCTCATTTGGAAGACTACAAGAAAACAGGATGGCAAATGCCAGTGGCTGTATTTTTTTTCTTCTCTAGCCATTACACCAATTGCAGAGAACTATACCCTTAAGATTTCCATTCAGCAGAGTCGATGGGACCAGTCTAGGGAATTTTAACTCTTAAAATTCACCTGGGCACTAACTTTTTCTCAGGAATAGGTTTATGAGTGATGGGGTAGGAGTGAGACTAGGAAAGAGAGAGAGGGGGGGGGGGGGGTAAAAGGAAGAGGCTGAGAAGGGAAGTGGCCCTGGAATGATTAAAAGTTGGTTATATGTGATTTGCTGTGTTAAATGGAGTAACTGCATTAAACCACTAACCACAGCATGCACTGATGTATTATTATCATTTGCGTCTACTTTTTTTGTAAAGGGATTCCAGCAAAGAGGAGGAGAGAAAGAAAATCTACCCTGGTTGATAGATTTTGAGGCAGCTAATTTAAATGGCTGGATCACATCAAATATTAGTTTTAAAATGGGATTTAAGCATGAAAATTTGTCCTGCTTACTAGTTCAGAAAAAGTTAAGATAAAGTGAAAGCAGTGAAAGAATGGAGGGAAATGTCAGCACTATTAAAGTTGAGTGACATATATAGCAAAGGGAAAAATACTATTTATATTGTGTAGTTTGAGTGGGTTGAATTAATATTGGCTTTGCTCTCTAAATCAATAATCATTTATCTTAAAGAAAATACTGTTTTTATTTTCAAGATTCTTGATGGGAACCATTCTTTCTTTGTGAATGACCTTACAATTTAGCAAATGGGAACCTAAAGCAAAATACCTTTTCCTAATTGATATTTACACTGAAATGCCACACAACTTTCCAGGTAACTAAAGTCAGCTGCTGCAATTGATCTAAGAGCTAAGTATTTACATCACTGTTTACCCCTTTGGGGAAGGTACTAGATCACCATTCATTCAAAAGTAGTTCATGCAGTGAAATACATCTTTCAAAGTGGGGTGGGGGGAGAGTGATTTCCTATGGGTATTCCAACTAATATCATTAAAATACAAAATAGAGAGAATAAGCTAAGATGTTTACTTTTACTCCTTAGAAAATTAAAATCAAACCCCAAAAAATCAGTCTTGCTTATTCCAAATAAGCCATCTGTTATTCCAATAGGGCAAATATATCCACAAGCCAGTAAACTTCAGGTCAAGAGCATAATTTTTATCTTGTTTCCTTTATGAAAAGGCTACTCTATTAATAAATTACTATCTATAATAATAAAAGCATAATATGCAAATTGACCGAACGGCTGAGTAGCAGAACCACTGACAGACTACCACACTATGACACCCACTGGTGCCAGGCCAGCCAAGGAAGGTGCAATGTGATTGGTTGGGTTGGTTGGGGGCCCAGCCATTGCCCCATGACCACCCCGCAGAGGGCGGCCCAGGCCACCAGACGGCGGGGCGATCAATCGGGGGACTCCATGATCACCCCAAAGAGGGAGGCCCAGGCTACCTGGCCAGCGGGCTGTGGTGGATGGTTGGGGCCTCCCTCTGTCGGGTGATCAATCTCGGGGCTACAGGACTGTGAGAGGGCGCAGGCTGGGCTGAGGGGACCCCCCCACACACCCAGTACAGGAATTTTGTGCACTGGGCCTCTAGTATGGTAATAAAATACCCTTGCATTTAACAAAGTAAAAGCTTGTGAGTATATGCGCCACAATTTTTAAATACTTTATATGTATGCAAATGATACAGAATATCAAGGATCCCCTTTCACAAAAGCGTTTCTACTGCTGTAATGTGCATGTGAATCACCTGGGGAACTTGCTAACCTGCAGATTCTGATGCAGGAGGTCCCAGGTGGGGCCCCGAGTTGCTGCTTTTCTTACACGCTTCCTGGTGCTGCTGATGCTGCCAGCCCAAAGGCCACACTGTGACAGGCAAGAGCCTACAACATATTTGAGTTCTATTTTCCTGTTACTCCTCATATTTATCACATCTTCCCTATTACGTGACAATGGGGAATTTACAAACAATGAAAGGTCTATCAGATTATAAGAATAATAAGACCTTAAAAACACACACACACACACACACACACACACACACACACATGCACACACACACACACACGAGCACACACACTTAACTTTTGCAAATGACCTTACTTTCTCATTATGGGTTCATTGTTTTATAACACTCCTCCCAGAAGGTTGTAATTTTGGAGATAAAGCTTTCAAGAAACTAATGGATTTCTTGTTGTCAGCACTAAGGCTCCGCTGTTTTACAGTGAAATCTGAAAGGATATTGATGGCATTTGTCTTTGCATTTCATAGGAAATAATCACCCAAACACTTGACGAAGTTTATGTCTCTCTTGGGAGAAGCAGCGTCTGCCCATTAAAGGAAGCCGTGTGAGAGTGTTCTTTCCCACTTACCTTCTTTGGCTATTTCAGAAGCTTTTATTAGAATTCTGATGGCCTGTGTGTAATCTTTATTTTCCAGCATTTTGTCTGAGAGTAATCTGTACGTCCTCAGGAGACTCTCGCAGGCCAACAAGTTGAGAAAGCGGCCTGCCTCATCCTTCCATATCCGCCCTTGCGTCAATTGATGGAATGCTTCATAATGCTCGGCAGCTTCCAGAAGCCGACCTGAAGAATAAGAGCCATTCATAAATATAAACCACAGGCCAGCACATATTTTCAAAAATTTTTTGTACATCTTATGTTTTACTATTAAGGGGGTGGGGGAGAGCATGAAATATATTCAAGGATTTCTAAGGCTGAGGAAGACAAGCTGGAAAGGGAGCTGTCTCCATGTGGACCTCAGATACAGCACTGATTCTGGTTGGACACTTGCTAGAGGGATGCACTTTGCTAGTAGAAATTGACTAGGATTACCGATGTTTAGAGTGTGAAAGTCCACTAATAATTATTAATTAGCATCACACTGGCTAACATTCATTTAACATTACATAGGCAAAGCACTGTGTTATGTGCTTTATATGCATTTCTCAATCTTCAGAACAGTCATGTGGAATAGACTTATGATTCCATGAAGAGAAAGCGAGGGTAAGAACTTTGCCCAAGATTGCACGTGTAGTGGGTGCACAGATCCAGGCAGTCTGACTCCGGCGCCCAGTCTCCGCACCACTGTCCCACACTGCTCTCCCACCAGGCAGCATTCTTCATTCTCAAGAAGGATGCTGGTATCTCGAGAAAGGATGCATCCATTGCAAGTTTCAAATTCAAATATTGTGGGTCTTCTCAAAGTTGACAGAACTTTCCAAGCAGGCATTTGTGTACATAATTCTGTTTAATTTTGAATAATCAAAATGTAGCTTAACTGCCTTTCTGGATTGCATTCCCCAATATAGTCCAACTATATCTTCTCAAAGCCAAAACTCTAAATTAGCTTTGACTCATTTCATTCCTTGAAATATGAGCAAGCCCATTTCTGGAAGAGCAGCTTGCAGCTCCCTGCTGTGGATTGTATTTTACTTGTGCATTGCTTTGTGGAAATATTCACCCCGTCCTGTAATGTAAATACTCTTTTATTGGAGTTCTCTAATTGAAATAAACTGGAAAAGCACTTATATCTAGGCGTTAAAACAGTAGTGGTTAAGGATGAGTCCAAACAGCCTGAGTTTCTATCCCAACTTGATTTTATCATTTTTTTTGCTGTTGAGCCTCAGGCTAATTACTACCTTCCCTGTGCCTGAGTTTAACTCTTCTGTAAAATAGAATTATAGTGAAACTATTCAAGGTGTTTTTGTGAGAAATTAATACGAGTTCAATACCTGATACAGAGTATGTGCTCAATAAACATCGCTACTGTTGACATAGTGATAATAGTTTTTAGAAATCCAATTGGTTGATTGAAATATAGCCACTAATTTGTTTTTTAAGTACAACTTCCTTTTCCTGCAAAAGACACAGCTGAGTCCTTATTACCATGTTATCACAGCTGATTAAATTAACCCTGTTTAGATCACATCAGGCTCAATGTATTTCCTCAAATAGGATTCACTGGATATTACAGGACAGTGTAGCCCCTGCCAAGACTATGACATATCATTTCCTCCTATTTTTGCATCAAATTTGTTACCTAACATTATCAATATTAAAGCATTAAAGAATGCACACATAAAAAAGAATAGTATTCACACAGAAACACAAAAGAGATGGATAATGCCCAGCCTGCCAGCCTGTGTTGCTCAGTGGTTGAGCATTGACCTGTGAACCAGGAGGTCATGGTTTGATTCCCAGTCAGGGCACATGCCCAGGTTGCAGGCTCAAAACCCAGTGGGGGATGTGCAGGAGGCAGCCGATCAATGATTCTCTCTCATCATTGATATTTCTATCTCTATCTCCCTCTCCATTCCGCTCTGAAATCAACAAAAGTACTTTTAAAAAGGGAGATGGTTAATGAGCAAATAATCTGTACCAAAATTTGGTAAAGACGTGGCCTGTCTGGACCCTGCTGTGTCATGCAGAGGAGGGTATATCAGCAAAGACACAGACAGACAGGGGAATATGTACTACAGAGATGTTTATAAACTTGTATTATGAAATTTCCACATGATAAAAGACTACAAAGATGATATTATAAAGACTATCAGTATGATATTATATAAGAACATTTCATTACATGGCCTGGTGTTAATATTGAAAAACATCAGAAAACATTTACAAAACATTATCAGTGTTATGCAGGTGAGGAATGAAACTGTCATTTCCTAACATTTCTATCATCACATTATGTCCATTTGTAATAAGAAATATACAATAGGAGCTATTTTAAAATAATGCCCAATCCTTTTTCATTTTTGATCCAAATACTCAAGGTTGAAGTTCACTGCTCTAATCTATCTTTACATTTAACCGACAATTTTTCTTTACCTCCCAAAAAGCAGCATAGTTTGTCATCCCTCTCCTGTAGCACCTCTCACCAGAAACACCTTTCTCTGAATACCCATGACCCTCATTCTTTAAGAAACTCGAATGAAGCATTGACATATATGTGTGCTATGTTTCCTCCATTAACTATATTTCTACCTGTAAAGTATAGCTCTGCATCCCTGGGAAGATGTATACAAGAGTTCTTTTTCCTATCCAGCATCCATCTATTCACAAAGCATAGACACATATTTCTCTGTGGCCATGTGAATAGGAGATGCTGGATACAGGGAACTGTGAGTAAACCAGATATCTAGTCCAGAAAAAATTGGGACTGTAAGGAAACTAGGAAAGACTTAACAACATCGAGGGTCACATACAGTAACCAGATGGAAAGAGGGTCCAATGTTGTGTTGTAAAATAACAGATTTGCTAAGAATTTTAGGAGGAGAGCCAGCAGATGAAGCTCTGGCTAACCTAATTACAATGACATGCAAATGAGGCATAATGAAGCAAATAAAATATGAGAGTTGATAGTCATGTTCAAGATTTGATTTGCAAGGGGACAAAAAGGGGGAGGAGAGGGGAAGGCAGAAAGTGGGGAAAGGAGAGGTGGAGGAAATGGGGAGGGGGTGAATAGTGAAGAAAAGGTGGGGACTGTGTCCTTGTGTTCCACATAGCCCAGACTTCCCTGTGTTACCGATGCCATCAGGCATCCTGCACAGGCTGTCTAATCAGGAATGAGGTAAAAGAGGTACTTGGGACATTGGTGTTGGCCAGTTACTAGAAAGGCACCTTGGAATTACCGAGAATCGTTGTTTTCGGTTGAGCTTGATTTTTGCTGGGGCTTTGGGGCTAGTAGTGCTTAGCTCATGATGACTGGCCAAGATTCAGCTCTCAGAGAGACTGCTTGAGGTCTCCCACAAGGAAGGATCGTGGTTCAAGACGCTCAGGTAAAAGAGAACAGGGAACCATTCTCTCCTGAAGGCCTGCTAGGTGCTAGTCAAAATGGAAAGCTTCCCCCACCCCATACATTATCTGATTTAACGTTCAGAAAACTGGAGAAGTAAATATTACTTTTACACTAAAGAGAAAGCTTGAGGCTCACAAAGGTTAAATGACTTAAATGGCTAAAAACTGATGTTTAGGATTTAAACCCGGGATCACAAAAAAACACATACAGCTTCGTACCACCATATCACGTGCTAGTCAACAAACCAAGAGTCAGGACCTTAGGTGGGGTAAGTTATATTCTGGACATAACTCTCTCAAGTAAAAAAGTAACACCATAATCAATAAAGAAATTTTAAAAAAAGTAATGCTTAAATTGTGTGATTTCTGGTCTCTTCCCCTTCTATAACTCTGACTATACTCAGATAATCAAGGTAACCGCTAACATAAAAGCACAGGTGTTAGCCTCTGATGTGCGTCAGATGGGTCTTTCTGAAGGAGTCGGATGTATAACCAGCTATGTGACCTGCATCTAAATGTCTTACTTCCCTGAACCACGTGGTGACATCTGTGGGGCACCTGGAATTCCTCAGGTGCCCCAGACGTAGTCACCTGTGGCCATATCTAGGTGTTTATGGTTTCACTGTTCCTTAATCACTTTGCCACCGATGAGCTCACTGGGGATTCTGAACAGCATTTTACACCAAAGTGCCTACACAGAGGAAGGAGAGTTTCCCAGTCCTTCTCAGATGTAGGGATTCATTTCTAAAAATCATTCAGAGGTAAATAGGTCAGTAAATAAGCCAGCAAGGACTTGATCTAAATGACCATAAGCACATAAAACTGCTAAAGGCTGGTCAGACTGAAAGTACATATTATATAAAATAGTACAATATTTGATTTAAAATGTTAAAATATACGTCTATCCTATAAAGGGACTATAGTCATCTAAATATGCAAGTATTTCCCTTTAAGCATGATTAACAATGATATGATTTCCATCCAATTTATTTTTCCAACTGTGGATAGGAATTTTAAAGATTTTATTGCTTTCTGAGTAAAGACTCTGATATTGAGACTACATATTTATTAAGACATAATACATCTTTTTTTGAAATTTAAATTTAATAGAAATACCTTAAATGGTCATCAATAGAGGGCTCATTTTGACAAAGCTAAATATAAATCAGGATCATGAACTAGATTTTCCACTTTGGCTCACAGCATCCCTTTATAGCATCTTCCAAGTGTTCATATACAGCCTACCCTTTATCATCAAATAAACTTTAAAAAATAAACTTCAATATATTAAAACCAGGACAGATTTTCAGATTCTACCATCAATCTCATTGAAGGACAAGTGTCTAGACAACTGCCCTTTTCTGGAATTATCGAATACCAACATTATTTCCTGTTGAAGAAGAGGTCAGTGAGAAGAATGATTACACCGAGGTCTCACAAAAATAAGTTAACTGAAATAAGGACAGAAAAGAGAAGGCCTCGGGAATAGTCATGGATGTTAAAAGTTTCCCGAATTACCAGCAAATACTCATCATCACCGTGAGCAGCAAGGATCACAAGGTTCATCACAATAAGGAAGATACACCAACGACTGCTCACCCAAGTGCTTGGCAAGAATATAGAGCGTCCACTAATATTTCCAGTGACTCAGGGAAGAAAATGGAGCCAATATGTCTTGTTGAATAGACTGGAGATGGCCTCCCATCAATATCATCAATGATCGATTTATCTCAATAATAGGAGGTAATGTCAGAAAGCACATCTTAGGGACACACCATGAACAAGTGTGTAGAACAAGAGGATCCAGGTGTGGATAGAAGTAGCTGAAGCCTCAGGGTGGTTGTTTTTTTAAACAATTATATAACATTTACATAAAGAATAAAAAGGGTTGACACATAAAGGAAATGCATTTTGTTTGTCACATAAAGGAAAGTGCACTTTCAAAATAAAACTACTAGAAAGGAGTTTCACTTTACCGAAAGCCCACACAACCAAGAAATCCATCCATTTATTTAAAAATATGAACCAAACCCAAACAATGCTGTAAGCAGCAAAATTGCTTGGTAGGATTCTAAGACAAACACAAAGCAGAGAAAATAAGATTTTATATATTTGGGTATTTTCCAAATAGTTGTTTGACTCTCTTCCCTGCGCAGCGTCTCTGAAAGTTTATAGATATTTGTGGTATCACAGCAGATGTCTAGAACAAATATTAAGCAAAGGAGAATGTATATGATCTCTCCCATTTTAGTTTTTTTTAAAGTAGGAAGATTGACTAGATATTAACACAAATGGGTTTAAATGTGAAGCTGCCATAAAAGCAGGAACATAAATGTAATTCTCCCAGCCGCTATTTTGATGCACATTTTTGATTCCATGAATATTTTATGAAATGGCCCAAACTAAAGCCATATAACATTCCTGCATTACTGATGCTTGCGCCCGTAAGCTACGAACATTAGAGGCATGATTGAGTGCATTAAAATGAACTCATTCAGCAGTGCATTGATTACTTGAAGGGGGAGGGAAAAGAAAAAAAAAAAGTTGCTCCACTTAAGAAAACAGCACACAAATCTAAAGTTTGCAATATAATAAGGGGGAGAGCAAGTTTGAATAAAATAATATTTCATAAATAAAGTGTGACTCTGTCTAGACCTGACATTCATTAGGCAAGATGTTAATTGTGTCCAAAGATGGCTCCTGGTTTTTGTGGGGGTTTTTTTGTTCAGGTAATTTAAAATGTCACAATCTCTAAGGCGCTCAAACTGGCCTGCATTAGCTCCATGCATCAGCAGTTCTGAAAGTAGCTAATTATTTCCTTTTCTATCAACTTGTACATTTGCCAGTAGAAATAATGCCACAGAAACAATTGCATGAAAATAATTTGACAGGTCCATAAGGCCTATTTCTTCAGCAGCGCTCATATAAGTCTTAGGCATATTTAGTTCTAAATTGTGCACATTTGTTGAGGAATTTAGGGAAATATTCCACTTTAGTTTAAACCAGCAACCTAAAGGAACAATAAAGCTTTATGTATATTTTATGACATTTTAATCTGGAGCTACTGGACATCTTTGGCGTTAAGCTACTATTCCATACAATGTAGACATAAAATCTGCTAGAAGCAATATTGAAGAGTAGCAGAAAGAGAAAAATGTTATTGCCCTTTTGTAAAAACAAAAGACACTGCTTTCCATTTCAGTTTAACCGCATGAACATTTTATATTATCTTTGGGTTTTTACATTCAATTCTGATCATTATAATGGCACTATACATGCAGAAATAGTTAAGGGCCGGTCCCACTTCCCAGTGGAAACTATCATTTTCAAGGGTTTCTCTCTTGTCAGAGGAGATTTGTTCTATATTATAACCCACTGCACGTCTTTGCAAATGGAACACTGGAAAGCAGAGATTCTGTCCTGCAGCTCAATAGTCTCCCTAATAAACCAGGAAGAAAATGTGCCCATAACTTTTGTTGCTACTTTGGGATACTTAGAAGAAATTTAAGATGCTATTTAGAAAATGAAATTCTTCCTTTATCATTTTGAGCAAAGACTTCAGATGGACATTATAGAAACGCTACCACACCCCTGTTAAAGGGCACGGGTCATTAAGCCTGACAGCAGAAAGGACCCCAGGAACACAGACGTGGGAGAAACTCACCAACGGCTTTCTTACTGATGTTGGCAATACTAATAAGTTGATTTTTAAAATCCAGAAGATTTGCCAACTGCTGGGAGGCAGGGGACTGGGTGAAAGAGGTGAAGGGATTAAGAAGTACAAATTAGCAGTTACAAAATAGTCCCAGGGATGTAAAGGACGGCATAGGGAATACAGCCAATAATATTTCAGTTACTCTGTATGGTGCCAGGTGGGCATTGGAAATAGTAAGGGGAACACTTTGTAAAGTAGATGATTGTCTAACTACTGTGCTGTACACCCGAAACCAATACAAAATAAATAAATAAATAAAATCTAGGAGATCCCTACAATATTTTGGAGGAACTGTTATTAATTGTTGTTTGTGATTTTAGATAGCTGCATTGTGGCCAGTGATGGAAACGGTGGGCAGGCTTCACTGGTCTATGTTCTAATAAACATAGACAGGTGGTTCCTATTCAAGTTTTCTAATTTCTAAGGATTAAGCATTAGACATCTTTGCTCTTACATGTTCATAATCAGAAGTATGAAGATTACTCAATTTTTAAAATGTGTAATGTATAAATAGGAAATTCACACTAGCCATTATAAAGCTTGTAAAATTCATAGAGTTTACTATTTTCCTCAAATGATAAATTGTTTTACTTTCATGGTTTCCACCTCACCTTAAAATACTAAGTTAAAGGTGTTATTGACAAGCATAAAAATCTGAGAAATAAAGTCAGTATTGACATCAGATCAACTAATGAATGATATTGCTCTGGACTTCATCAATAATTTAATACTTACTTGAATTACATAGTGTTCCTGATTTTACATAAACCACGTACTGATTATGTATATGTATTTATATGAGTAAAGAGAAAGGGATGGAAGCATATAGACCAATGTGTCAATATTGATTAACTTATGGAAGTTGGAGGTGAGTGGTTTTGATTGAAAATAAGCATGTGCTAATTTGGATATTATAAAATAAACTAGAGGCCCGGTGCATGGATTCATGCACCAGTGGGGTCCCTCGGCCTGGCCTGCACCCTCTCGCAATCCAAGACCCCTTGGGGGATGTCGGAGGCCCGGTGCAGGGATTCGGCCTGATCCTCGCAGACCAGGCTGAGGGACCCAACTGGTGCACAAATCCGTGCACGAGGCCTCTAGTATGCATATAAGATCTTTGGTTAATCTCTTCCTGCCCTCCCCCTTCTCCACCTCCCTGCTTCCTTCTGAGATTCTTCAGTCTGTTACATGTTTCCATGCCTGTGTGTTGAACATCTGCCCCCTGGTTGAATGGTCCAGCAGTCGAACGGTAGAATGGTCACTTAGGCTTTTATATATATAGACTAGAGGCCTGGTGCACGACATTCATGCACTGAGGGGGGGGGGGGTCCCTTCAGCCTGGCCTGCGCCCTCTCACAATCTGGGACCCATTGGGGGATGTCTGCCTGCCGGCTTAAGCCCAATCCCCCGGGGGATCGAGCCTACTGGTAAGCTGGCAGTCAGACATCTCTCTCACAGTCTGGGGCTCTTGCAGTCCTACACCCCTCGCTCCTTACCACCTGCCTGCACTGCTGCTGCTCTCGCCAGCCATGAACCAGCTGAGCAGCGCTCCTCCTGTAGGAGCACACTGACCACCAGGGGGCAGCTCCTGCATTGAGCGTCTTCCCCCTGGTGGTCAGTGCTTGTCATAGCGGCCAGTTGTTCCACCATTCAGTTGATTTGCATATTAGCCTTTTATTATATAGGACTAGAGGCCCGATGCACAAAATTCATGCAAGGGTAGGCCTTCCTTCCCCTGGCTGCCGGCACTGGCTTCCCTCTAGCACCCAGGACCCAGGCTTCCCATCAGCCGCTGGCAGGCACCCGGGACCCGGGCTTCCCTCGCAGCCCCTGTTTTGTCCAGAAGGTCGTCCGGAAGGACGTCTGGTCTAATTAGCATATTATGCTTTTATTATTATAGATAACAAACTGACAATAATCTATATAGATGAGTTTGGAGGGAGAAAATAATGTTACTTGAGCACTGATCATGTGCTGAGCACAATAGTAGCTGCTACATATATTTGTTAGTGCCTATATTTTAGAGATGAGGAACATAAGCCTTGGGGCTTCTCTGGCTTAAATTCACATACCAATCAGGTGGCAGAATGATGCCCAGAGATGGGGCTTTATTTCCTTATAGTGACCCTTTTTTATAGAACCTATGTCCAATGTTTGACATAAAGGCAGAGAACAAGGCTTGAACCTCATCATCATGATATAATTGGAACATTCACACCCTTTCTTGAAGGGCTCTGAAATGAGGATGGCAATGTCAACTTTGGGATGTGGTTGCAAGGGGCATTAAAACAATTGTGCTGGCACCATGCAGAACGCCTGGGCTTTGCACAGATTCAGTAACGTTTCATGTCATGGCATCTATTTGTCTGCCAGTTGGAGCAAATGTGGAGGGGCCGGCTCTATGGACTGCTTTAACACCTAAATAGCCTGGAGCAGCGTCACTTATTCCAACTGAGACCCTCCTGAGGTGCTAGTTGAAAACAGTACACTTCGCCCAACTCTCAGCCCTCTTGCTCTTGGACAGTGGTGCTTCCAAAGAGCTTTTCTGGGGCAGTGTCTCTTCTCAGAGGATCAGAGGCCACACGGCCTCCAGAGCCATCTATTCAGTGCGTGGAGACTGGAGGCTCAGTGCAGCTTTCAAGAACTCCCTGCAAGGCTTTGATAAGGAAAAACCCGCAGCAGAGCAGGCACCTCCGAATGAGGCTGCCTCTCTGCACTGCTCGTTAAGCAGTAAATAATTAAAACTCCCCGAAAAAGACAGGTAAAATAGAGGCAGCTCTGTCAGTAACAGACATGAAAGAGAAGGGGAAGAAAATGAATTTTAAAAAAATGCAATGAAATAATTCATTTGAAGCTCTAATAAAGTTTCATTTGCAGTCTTGTTTAAAGATATATCAGACTTTAGGGATGTAACCTAATTACATTTTTATTCTAAGTTCCATTCAACGATCTTGGACTTTGGTTCTTTAACACAGATCAAACATGGAATAATTTTCTTGTGGCTATCAATACTTTAAAAGGATCTCTTGATTAAATACTGTAAGGTCTTATGAACAAGTACATATAGTAGATGGGAAATAAACTGACATGCCTTGAAAAGTGACAACTAATTAATATAGAAAAAGTAATACTAATTGACTTAACTTAGGAAAAATAACTTTTTTTATTTTTAAACCTCTCCCGAGAATATTTTTTACATTGATTTCTAGAGAGAGTGGGAAGGAGGGAGGGAGGGAGGGAGGGAGGGAGGGAGAGAGCGAGAGAGAGAGAGAAACATTGATGTGAGAGAGAGACCTTAATTGGTTGCCTCCCTCACCTGCCCCTACTGGGCTGGGGAACCTGCAACCTAGGTATGTGCCCTTGACCAGGAAATGAACCCGTGACCCTTCGGTCCCAAGGCCCATACTCTAATCATTGAGCAAAACTGGCCAGGGCAAAAAATAACTTTTTAATATTAAATTCACTTTTATTCCAATGTAAAGTGATCAGTTTCTAATACTGATCTAGTCAGGTGCACCTTAGAAAATGTATGCTAGTGCCCACTTTTCGAATCCATTCTTGGAATTTAATCCGATGAGAATCACCGAAGTGGCAAGCCAGGAAATCATGCAGACTTGAAAGGGCAGATGCTTCCCACAGGCGTCAGCCCCAGCGCCTTACCAGGGTGGATATGTTAGAGTAATCAGGGCTCATCCTTAGACACTTTTTGGCTTCATTTCATATTGTTACTAGGAAACCTGAATGGATTACTGTGTTTACTCTTTCAGAGAATCTTTTTGGAAAAGTTTCCTCCAAAGGGACCTTTAAAATGCAAATTTAGAAGCAGTTTAAAAGTGAGGGGAAATAAACAAATATAATTTATTTTTTAACTATTAAGAGGGAAAAAAATGTTCCCCATGAACTTGGGCAGTTGTACTAGAGGTGTGAGCAGACAAGGAAGGACACTGGGGCCGCGGGTCCCGGCAGGAGAGCCTCAGAGAGCTGGATCATGATTCAGCAGCAACCATTTGAGGGAGGTTTTGTTGGAGTTGTTTTTGCTTGTTCCCCCCACCTCCCCAACCCAAATATCCACAGTGCCCACCAGGAAATCTATTTTCAGGGTAAACATTGAAGGAGTTGCCCTTGGTTGGTTCTAGTGCTGTTTTCTCTTGCGGCATTCTGTATGCAATGGAGGCTTCGTGGTTACAAATTTTAAAATATGAAAGCAACTTAAACAGAAAATAAGGGTGATTCCATAGGTACAGAACAGACTGACAGCTGTCAGAGGGGAGGGGGAGGGGGAGCTGGGTAAAAAGGTGAAGGGATTAAGCAAAAACAAACAAACCCCCAAACAACAAAAAGGCAGTATGGTGATTACCAGAGGGAAAAGGGGGGTGGGGGAGGTAGAAGAGGGTAAAGGGTGATAACTGTGACAGAAAGAGACTGGACTTGGGATGGTAAACGCACAATACAATATACAAATGATGTATTATAGAATTGTACACTTGAAACCTATATAATTTTATTAATTAATATCACCTTAATGAATTCAATAAAAATTAAAATAAATAAGAGACATTTAAAACTGAAAATGATCATTTTATGCATGTCAAAACCTATTAATAGCAAAAAACAAAGACGTTATTGTCTTACCATTGTTTGGAGCATGAATAAAATGCTAGGTTTAGAGAGACAAAATAAAATGCTAATGTTCCTTACATTAGGCTGACCATTTTATTCAGGTTTGCCCGGACTTGCTGGTTCAAACACCGAATCCAGTCCTGGGAGCCTGCTCAATCCCAGGCAAACCCTGTGGGGCAGTCACCCTAACACTGACCCAAAATACAAAGAAATTTGAAAATATTTAGCAAAAGTGTAATATATTTTACAGGCAAAACATATTTTATCAGCATGAGTAAAACACTATGGGGGGAATCTTAAAAAGCACTTTAAAATTTTGGTCAAATATCATTCCCCTCCTTTTCTAAATTCATACAGAATTTTTAAACAGTTGTAAAAGGATTAACGTAATTTTCAGCTAATCTAAATTATTTTATTAGAACTACTTTCCACATTTCTAAAAGTGAAATTAATCAATAGATACATTGAAAAAAATTTTATACTTGCTATGCATTGCTGTATTTCTTCCCAAAACCATTTAAATGACTCAAATTATCACCAGCAATACCTGTATTATTTTAAGAAACCTTAATATTTTTTTTTGCATTTTAAGAAGTGTTAAATGGCATTTCACAATGATTCAAACTGATTTTTGTAGAAGTTTGTTATTTTCCTATACTAGTATATTCATTACATATCATATTTCCTCTTTGACAAATTGTCTCTTTTTATCTTCTTTCCATTAAATTACAGTCATCTTAACATTTTTCTTACCAATTGATATATACTTTATACAAAATATAGCTACTTATTCTTTGTCATATATGCTGCATATAAAGTTATATTTTTCCTTTCTCCAATCCCCTACCCTCTATGTGAGTACCGATGCTGTTTCTTCCGCTGCCATGTCTGGAGTCATCCTTCCTTTCCATCTATTTAGCCAGCATACCAGCCCACTCTCCTCACCAGCCTCAACGCCTCCTTGACCTTCCCCTGCTTCTAGTTCCCCCATTCTAGGTTATCCTACCCACAATTATTGAGCAGCCTAATTCACAGGCAAATGTCAACACATGACAAAAGCCTGATTGTAGAGCCACCCAAACCTGCCTGCCCCCACTCACTCAGTCTGCTAATCACATTCTCTTCCAATCTGCTCTGTTTGAAAAGGCCCCTATACTGTGCTAGCTTTCATGGACTTCGTTTTCTTAGAGAACCATCCTGTCTATGCACAACCTGGATAGGCTGAAACAGTAGTAAACATTACATCACGAGGGGGTCATGTCACTAGTACCCACAGGTGGAAAGAGATTCTCAGTGAACACTGCATGGGGATCATGGGGTAGGGGGTGGAGAAAGGACCATGAAGGCAGATGGTTGGTCAAGCTGGCAAACGACAGAGGACATAAAAAAGGAGACACTTTTTATTTATTTACAATTTTCTCAGGGTTCATTTTATTTCAGAGCCTTTTATTATTATAGTTTTAATAAACATAGGTAAATCCAGAACGTCAGCTTTGTGAG
The DNA here is from genome assembly GCF_951640355.1 of Cnephaeus nilssonii. Classification (NCBI taxonomy): domain Eukaryota; kingdom Metazoa; phylum Chordata; class Mammalia; order Chiroptera; family Vespertilionidae; genus Cnephaeus; species Cnephaeus nilssonii. The sequence goes on along the minus strand of NC_137076.1, from coordinate 56,253,493 downwards.
GTCTCTCTGCTGAGCAAACCTTTGTGCAGAGAAGTGGTTCCTTCCGAAAGAACACCAGACTAAGATCCAAAGACACGGGGTCCAGTCTGGGCTCTGATATGTTTTAGTTCTCATTTAAGCTCTCAGAACCCTGTTTCCTGCAAATCTGCAATGGGGAATAACATCACCTACATCATGCGTGAGAAAAAGCACTTCACATGTTGCATCATACACCTATGTGTGACTGCCGTCAAGTATATTGCAGATACATCTGATTTGCTCTAAGTCCGTCTAAATGGTACTGTAAGTCAGTTTGGAGAACCATGCGATCTTAAGATAGTCTGTGTGTGTTTGTGTTGAGCATTTCACAGAGAAGGAAAAGCAAGCTGACAGGGGTATGGAGCTCTGGATCGGGTCTTGCACCTGCTACTAACAAACTGTGGCCATGGCAAAATGTTTAATTACTCTGTTTCAGCTTCCTCATTAGCAAATTAGGGTCTAGACTAGATGAGTCCTAAGCTCTGATATGGCTCTAAAATTCATTCATCTAAAAGAATCGAACAACATTGTTTCCAGTCCAGTTTTAAACAACTGAAAACTATTTCCCAATTTTCAAATTCCACACCCAGCTGTTATTCCACAGAGAGGAATTTCTCCTGACCTTTAGTGCCATCCTTATAGCCTCTCTTCTCGAGCATCAACTTAGGAATCATGAAAACCTGTGAAAAATGAATCACCAGAGAATAGTTCTTGTCGTCTTCTATTCTCCACCCAAGCTACTGCCCCTTCAAAGTGTCTGCAGGAGCCCAGCATCCAAGCGGAACAATAGGGACAAGCAGAAACCAAGAAAAGATGTACCTACTGTGCGCAGAAATGTGATCTTAGCACTTGGAAAGGCAACAGGCAGGTTATTCATAGAGTAAAGCCTGCCCTCTCCTGTGGAGGCATCAACAGTGGAGCAGAAGATGGGAGGACTGAGATGCAAGGTCGGAGCTCAAAGGAAGAGAGAGGAGATGAAGGGAGACACCGAGAGGAAGAAGAGCAGCAGTTCCCAGCTGGAGCAGGTGAGGGGGTCCCCAATGCAGATCACTCACTGCCATTGCTGGCCTCTCTGAGGACTTCCTCCAGTTTTAACTGGGGGCTCGCTACAGTTGCGGCCTGTTGGCCTGATGCTGAGCTTCCATGGTATGGTGACTCTCCCTGTCTACTTAAGTAACCCGCACACCTGTGAGAGAGAACGTGAAAACAGAAAGCAGCATTATGTAGGCCTACGTGCCACATGTGCCAAGCAGAACACCAGGCATTTCGCTTATCTCATTTAATCGTCAAAATAATTCTCTGAAGAGCTAGAATTGATTTATTATTATTTTTTAATAATGAAGAGTGGTACAAAGAAGTTAATTTTAGGCTCCGTCTCTGCTTTTTATAAACTGACATTTTTCTTTCCCTAATAAGTAAAGAAGTTGACAGAGCTTTAAAGGACTGCGTTTTCAATAGCCATTTAAGCAGCCGTGGGAAATCAGAGCTGGACCTGAACTAAGAGCAAAGCGCATGTGCTCGCTCGCACTCCCTCACGTCAGAGACGAGGAAAGCAAGATCCACACAGTTACTAGCCAATGACAATGTCAAGAGAATCCAAGTTCATTGCCCCACCTAATAGTTTCTCCTCTGCTAGACTTCACCTGCAGCCTTGTGCTTCAATGCCGTGTTCGGTTAAGTATCTAAACCAAGACAATCATTCAGCGTTTATCAGCTAACACTAATTTAATCCCTGTGCATGCTTTACTTAAAGCTGTAACCCATATTTCTAATACTCCTGTAGCTTTGAGCTTCCCTTGCTATCTGAAAACCAATTAACAATTCACATTGCCCCCACTTTTCTACTTCATTAATAATGGGATTGGATCTATAATAGTTCTTGAATCGTCACTATTATTTCCTTTTTTCTTTTTGCATTTCTTTTCTAATTTGAATTCCGCATTGTTTAAAGTATTACATAAGTCTCCTTTCCCCCGTCACTGACCTCTCCCCGGCTGCTCCCATCCCCCACTATTATTTCTTACCAACTTCAAAAACCTTCTGCCCTTTCCTATGCTTTTTAATACAATAGATTTTTTTTTAATTATCTAGCTTTTCCCCTAATTAAAAAGCAACGCATACACAAGGTAACCAGTTCTGTGGTGCGAAAGGGCACATATGCAGAAGGCACCTGCCTTCCTTCCACATCCTCAGCGTGCTTCTCCAGAGGCGCCTCGGTTGAGATGAGATGTTGTGTATTTGATGGGTTTTAAATCCCCTCAACAGCGCTTACATCTCTATTAATTTTTAATAAAATGAAAGAGAAAATAAAATACCACACTAAAAACTGATATATCCTTTGCATTTCCTTTAGTTATTAAGGCTGTTTTTCTAATAAACTGGCAAACATTATTCCATGACAAATAAAAAATTACCATGAAATTTCTATCAATTTTGATGTGGCATCTTTGATGATATTAAAATCTTTGATGACATTATTGTATTTTAACCTTTGTTTTTTGAGAACTGAATACTGTGATGATAAATTTCATTTAAAATACCAAAGAATAAACATATTCACCAAATGAAGTCATGTTTATACTGGAATAGGGAATAAGGTAAAAAAGCCAAAACTGTAGGAAAAGATTGTTTATGGGAGATGTTAGGAGAATACAAAAACATCTCCTCATATTATTTTAGATAGTATCCAGTTGATCACCACCTACTACAAATGTCTTATCTGTCAGAGTTTGAAATGAAGGAACATGACATTCGTCACACGTCCTCACATCACTCCACCATTATTGTAATTCCCTATTGCCCCTGAAATGACATCTTTTCTTTTTAAGTTAGGAAAAATTACTGACACCACATCGAATACTGTGTTAGTTTCCTGGGGCTGCCGCTACAAAGTACCACAGACTAGGTGGCATCAATATCAGAGTTCATTCTCTCTCATCTCTGGAGGCTGCAAGTCTGAACCAGGAGGTCAGCTGGGTTGCTTCCTGCTGGGCTGTAGGGAGAACCCACTCAGTGCCACCCTCTGGGTCTTGGAACCTTCAGGTGTCCCTTGGCTTGTAGATGATGTTCTCCATGTCTTCACATTACTCTCCCTCTGCATATGTCTGTCTCTCTGCCCAATCTCCCCCTTCCTATGAGGACACCCGTCATTAGGGTCCACCTTAATGACCTCATCGTATCTCGATCTTCTACAAATATCGGAGGTTACGAATTCAACATCTTTTTGGGGTCCACAATTCAACCCATAACAAATGTGATTGGAAATTCTCTCTCAAATGAGTAAACAGGAAGTGCCAGCAGTGTTACAACACTTGTCCAGACAGGCAGTGCAGTTACTAAGAGCTGTCAGCACCAAACCTGGAGAAGCAAAGCAAAGGAGTGTGATCCCATGACAGGAGTCTGCAGGCTGCTGGAAAAGTCCTCCTCCACCAACCAAACAGATAACTAGAATCACAGACACAGTCACAGTGTGAGGCACATGGGAGCTCAAGCCCACGGCAAATCTGAGGTCAAGGCAGAGAAGGGGACAGAGCAAAAGGATCAGGCTGTGTAAGAGGACAGTGCTAAGAGGCTTCATGGCAGGAGATCTTCATTTGAAAAAATAAGAGCTGGCCTTTTGGGCTGTACCTCCAACCAGCCTAACACCCAGACGGCTGAACAGGGAAAATGCCATTCCCCTCACACATGTAGGGCTTGGGCTTGGAGGAGTTGAATCAGTTGCTGCGAGAACTGTTACAAGAGTAATGCTTTGTTTTCCTTGCATTCCCTACACCCCTCAATGAGAAGCAGCCTATTTAGTCCTGGTATTTAAAGGCAAACAGGGTGGATAGTCTGCCCCTGGCTCTGTCCAATGGCCATTGGAGCTGGTAGAATACCCTGCTTCTACCTAGAGTTTGGGGGGGGGGGAGGCACTTGTAGGAACAGCACCTCATTCAAGTCCACTGTCTACCGGGCATTCTTCCAGGACAGAGGTTTGATCCTCTCTTGCTTTAACTCACTGGTTCTCTTCTACCTTGATCAGTTCTTGAAAACACTAGTCATGTGGGGTTGGGGGTGGGGGCTCCTTTTGAAGCTCAGAGTCTTGCTCATGGTCCTAGCTTTGTCCTAATTCATAAAGATCAGGAGGACTTCTGTGCCCATAATCTCTTTATGCAGAACTTAAAGATTTAAGAGGTAAGGGTTAACTCGTCCAGCACTGATCCCCTGCAGGCTGATTTCCTAGAAAATAAGATGGACTCTAAGAAGGTTCCAAGGAAACCAGTTAGGCTCATTGCTTTTAAGGAAATCAATCCTGACCTATTGCAAAGGCTTAGGCCCCAGTCCCTCCCTCCTGACAGGGGAGAGGTTGATGCTCCCCCAACAGTGAATGCCTGCGTGGGAAATCTTGCTATTTGTATGCAATATCCCATGGCTGCAACCCTAGGCACAGACCTCAGCCCCCATGCCTTTCCCTCCACCCCCTCTGCAGATCGTGCACGGGAGGGATTCTGCGACCTCAAAGCCTGGATGCTGAGCTGGCAGGATATGGCTGGTATCAAGGCTCTGCCACATCATATTGCTATTCTGTCTGGAACCTGATCACACCAGGAGTTGGACGATACTTCCCTAAACATACAGCATCCGATGAAAGGGCAGTGGGGTCCAGCACTCCTGCTGCTGCTCCTGTCTCTGGGAGCCGTCCATGAGCAGTGCTGCTCCAGCAGGCCTGCTGTGAGTGCTTCTGACCAATTACCTTGTTAGCATGGCAGCTGTCCCAGCAAACTGGGTGTCCATCCAGGCCCGGGCCATGGCCTCCTGGTAGCAAGTCAGGGGACTAGAGGTAGATTAAAGGCCAAGAATGGAGAGGAAGAGTCTGCTGGTGGTGTTGTGACCAGCCTTCAGGATTTCCAGTTAGTGACCAAGAGTCAGTCCAGTGTGTCTCCAAACACTACCCTACTACTGGTGCCCGCTGGGCCCTGGCAAACCACACTGACTCACACTATTTAGAATCTGTCCGGGTCAACACTAATTCTACCAGTAAGACCTGAGCAAGCTAACCAAGATAATGCTGTCTTTCCTCAGTCGCGGGGAGAACTTGGGATCAATGCTGTAGATCCCGGTTTGCCTTTAATCAATCCCTGGGCTAAAGCACAGGTAATGGCTTTCTGATATAGATGGTGTGCACTCCCTAAGCTGTCCCAATAATGGCTCCCCCTGCTCGTCTTCCATGAACATGATCAGCATCCGGGGCTATCACCCAACATCTATTTCTAATCCTCCTCCTGATCTCCCACAGGCAAGTCCAGACTCAAAGCCCATATGGGTTGGAATAGAAGAGGTTGATACCAGAGTGAGAGATGATAATTTGAAGCTACCCATTGGAATTGGGGGAGGAGTGACAGGACAAAAAGCAGGCAGAAATTAAAGGTTAATTTGTCCAAGTCTGATGTCCCTCCATGCTAGTCTCCTACAAAAGAGACTGGCCTTCTGCAGGGCTCCACGGAAACCACCTGGTCCCTAGTACCAAGTCCATTAATTTGGTCAAAAGCAAAGTTTGGACCCAGATTCTAAATCAATGGAAGCCCGGTGCACGAAATTCGTGCACGGCGGGGGGGGAGGGTGTCCCTCAGCCCAGCCTATACCCTCTCCAATCTGGGACTCCTGGAGGGATGTCCGACTGCCCGTTTAGGCCCGATCCCATCAGGATCGGGCCTAAACGGGCAGTCGGACATCCATCTCACAATCCAGGACTGCTGGCTCCCAAATGCTTGCCTGCCTGCCTTCCTGATTGCCCCTAACCGCTTCTGCCTGCCAGCCTGATCACCCCCTAACCACTCCGCTGCCAGCCTGGTTGATGCTTAACTGCTCCCCTGCCAGCCTGTTTGCCCCCAACTTCCCTCCTCTGCCAGCCTGGTCACCCCTAACTGCCCTCTCCTGCAGGGTTGATCACCTCCAACTGCCCTCCCTTGCAAGCCTGGTCCCTCTCAACTGCCCTCCCTTGCAGGCCGGGTGCCTCCCAACTGCCCTCCCCTGCTGGCCATCTTGTAGTGGCCATCTTGTGTCCACATGGGGGCAGGATCTTTGACCACATGGGGGCAGCTATATTGTGTGTTGCAGTGATGGTCAATCTGCATATTACTCTTTTATTAGATAAGATAGAGGCCTGGTGCACGGGTAGGGGCCAGCTGGTTTGCCCTGAAGGGTGTCCCGGATCAGGTGGGGGTTCCCTTGGGGCGTGGGGCAGCCCGAGTGAGGGGCCTGTGGTGGTTTGCAGGCCGGCCAAGCCCCCTGGCAACCCAAGCAGAGGCCCTGGTATCTGGGATTTATTTTCCTTCTACAATTGAAACTTTGTAGCCTTAAGTGGGTGAGCCCGGCCAGGGTGTGCGGAAAGCTTTGCTTCCCCTGTTGCCGCCGGCAACCCTGGCCTGCTCTCTCAAGCTCCATTCTGCCGCCATTTGTTTGAATTTGTTTACCTTCTATAATTGAAACTTTGTAGCTTGAGTGGAGGCTTAGGCCTGCAACGGCTATGGAAAGCTTGGCTTCCTCTGTTACCTGGGAAACCTTGCTCTCTGTGGCTGTAGCCATCTTGGTTTGGGTTAATTTGCATACTCGCCCTGATTGGCTGGTGGGTGTGGCTTGGCTGGTGGGCGTGGCTTATGTAGCGGAGTGATGGTTAATTTGCATATTACCATTTTATTAGAGAGGATTGGAAGGGGCAGAGAAAAAGGTTCTGGTATTTGGTCAACTATAAACACTGATGTGGTCAACAGTGCTCTAGTTCACCAGCTCCCAATAAAGCTGCAAGGCCTGGACCCAGTTCCTTGATCATGTCAGGGAAGGGTTTGAGGCTGCATCTGATCACTAATGCTGACCTGGCGGGAAAGGATTGAAGTTAAGGTTCTGCTATATCATCGTGTTTTCATTGTCCTTGCCCGGGAAGGAGCCAGTGCTTCCCTAATCCTGTCTTTTAAAAAACCCTCTCTCTCCCCAGGTCTGACACCTGGCCCACTAAACCTCTGAATGGGCATATCTCCTATTGATCAGTGTCTGAGAGCTTTCCCCAATGCTCCAGACATGGCATGAATGCTCTCTGCCTCTTTGTCCTGTTTGCATAAAAAAGTCCTTACAAATGGGTCACAATTCTGACTGAAGACATAGCCACAGATTTGCACAAGTGTTTGTCAGCCCATGACTAGTCCATGTCTGCCACCCCAGCTACATTCAAAATGCCTGACCTGAAGAATGAAACTGCAGGCCCTTGAGCCAATGGAGAGCAGGCACACTGTACAAGAGGGCCCCTCTTTAGCAGCACTGGGGGTTAGAATCTGTCTGCTGTGCTTGACTCTGGCCAGGGGGCTCTGGGTGAGGCTCTGGTCTCATATGTGCCACTGGGCTAAACACTGGCCCTGATTGTACTCAGGTGCCCAGACCCTGTGACTATGGCCTCTGCTCAAGTTCATTTGCTCTCTGGTTCCCTGAGGGTGCTGGAGCCATGCCTTGGACTGCAGCCTGCTCCGTTGGGCCCTGACAATCCGCCTTTTGCCATCTGCCGGCGGGTACCCTGCTTTAACCTGAATGGGCACCCCTGGAATCAGGATGCTGCCACCTGCCCCTGAGCACAGCTGCCGCCTAGCTGTTGCTGTGGGGCCTCCATTAGCTTGTCTAGACCAATCAGATCAGCTATGCGGAAGCTACACCATTGTCACCTCAGTGGGAACCCTACAGCCAGGTGAGTCCCCATTCCACTCTAGCCACATATTTTTGATAGCTCTACTTTACCCCCTTCATGAAAATTCTACCCCAGATTATGAAAGCTACACCAATAATTACACCATTGCTAGGTACAGTACACAATCAAAGGCAGTGTCTAGAATTTCCATCAACACCAACTCAGCCACATTATTCATCAGGCAGTCAAGGCATGCTTCTCAGGGACTATGAACTGATTAAGGCTATAGAAAAATAATTCAGATCTGACAAAAAGTAGTTGCAAAACAAAACAACACAACCTGAAGATAATTTCATAGACAAAATATTCTATTTACTATGGAATTATGCTACATGGTGGGGCATCTAAATGTAAGCCAGCCAATGACCTGCTCTCAGGGCAGCTCCACCCTGATCACATTTCCCAAACGCATCCTCACTCTCAGCCACTGAAATGATGTGGGCAACCAGGGTGCCATCGTTACTGATCAAGATTACTAGGCACTCCAATATTTGTTGAATGAGTAAATGAATGAATGGATGAATGAATGAAGCAATGAATAAATCCTCCAATAGAAGAAATACATGGAAAGATTTTTTTTAAAAAACCAGACCAAAGAAACCAGGAGTTGTTGTTTATTAGGAATTGACTTTTCATTTTGTAAGATGAAAAAGTTCTGAAGTCTGGTTGTATGGTAATGTGAATATACTTAACACCACTGAACTTTAGAAACAGTTAAGATGGCCAATTTTGTTATATAGATTTTTAACACAATAAAAAATTTTTGAGAAATCAAATCAAATATTAAAAATCAGAAATAAAATTTTTAGAAAAATTCAGAATATACTTATTGGTAGCTATATGAATCTTACCAGACCACTCTTAAATTTTCATCAATGTAACCCTGACTTACTCACCCCTTATTTTCTGATATTACTTCTTATATCTTATGTGACTTCTGTTTTGGGACCAGTAATTGACAGTTAGATTATTTGATTTGTCATCATAGGTGACAGAATTTGATGGCTTCAATTATAAAAACAAACCAAAAAGCAATTTTTATTTTATTCATTTGAGGGGTTCCCATAGTTGACAGCAAAGTGCAGCATTATATTTTAGTATATAATCTTCAGGAATTTTTAGAATTAGCTCATCATAAAAGTAAAGCAATTATTTGTTTGTGTAGATCAGGGGCTACTAGCAACAGACTCTGAAGCTAGCTGACTAATTAATATCAGTTCCAACACTAACTAGCTTTCCCTCATTGTGCCACAGTTTCCTCAGCCTCAAAATAAAGATACTTTTTAAAGGCTTAAAAAAAGTATTTATCTCACTTGTGAAATGGGAATAGTAATTTTTAAAAGCTTAAGCAAAAATTTCATTTTGAATCTTACTTTATTTAAGCAAGAACTTACCCCATTTTTACAAATTGAAAAACACAATAAAATATTTTTGTCTTCAGTTATATTTTCTAACCACTATCCTTACATAAATAATTGTAACTCTTAAATTTCTACTTGCAGTCCTTATTAAAGCATCATACAAAATATGTTTCTGACGATATTTTGTTGTTTTAGACTTTGGCTTATCTTAAGATGACATTGTTAGCTATGAAGTTATTTTTAAAAAGAACATTTCCTTCAGAAATTACTATAAAATCATGATGGAGCCATATCTGAGTTTTTTAGATATTCTTTGTTTTTTGTATAGGGGCACTTGGAAAAATCCCCATTTTCACACGTGAGGAATCAAGTTAAGACGAACGAAGAACGCACTAAGAAAGGAAAAACAATTCAAAATGGTGCAGCATGTTTGTGAATGAAGGATGTATGGGGGCTGGGGGAAGCTTAGCGCTGGAACAGAGGTAAGACGCAAGCAACACTGAAGGTGAGTCCATAAGTCACACCTTTGCTTTTGAATCTCAATAACTTATATTTTTATAAAGCTTTGGGTCTTTTTGTCGACCCCCATGTGCCTTCTGATTGCCTGGACTCTGGATCCTCCAAGACACCCAAGGCATCCAGGCCGATGGCCACTCACCCTCTTCCTCAAAGAGAAGTCCCAGGTGTCCATGCGCCTCGGCTTCTTTCTTCCCACCGTCAATTTTGATTAATTGAGCAATCTCAAAACATCGTTGGTAGAAGTGGTTCCTTACCCACTTGTCTTCAGAATTATTGAAGTAACAGGCCAGAGCATACAAGTTATCATAGACATCTTCAAAATATTCTTCAAAGAGAGAAAAATATCATAAACTGCATTAGAAAAATGTCTCATGACATCCCTTCAAATGGCAAGCCAATACAGTGACATTTATTTTCTAATTTTCCTTTAAAACATGATTAACTACATTTCAAACTTGAAATGCAAAAGTTAATGTATATTAGCTATTAAAGTAGTTGCATTAATTAAAGAATATGCATATGAGAAAAGCAACAAAAAAATCTTCCCCAAAACTTAGCACATGTTAGAAACAGACATACCCTTTGGCTGAATCACTAGACTTTATATATAAGACAAAAGACAACAACATATAGTAGCAATGTGCTCAGTGCTTTCAGAAGAAACGAGTGTGGGTTACCGTTAAAAACTTTTCTCACAAAAGAATTAAAAAGTAAATACAGAGAAAGCAAGGTTTCTGAACTATGGCAAAAAGATAATGTAAATGAAGAAAGCTGACAGAATATGAAAATGGCAAGATTTTTCACTTAGAAGAAAAACAAGCACGAGGCTTATAAGAAAAAAATCAAGAATGAGTGGATTAAAAAACTGTGGTACATCTACACAATGGAATACTACACTGTGGTAAAAAAGAAGGAATTTTTACCATTTGCAAAAGCATGGATGGAACTGGAGAGCATTATGCTAAGCGAAATAAGCCAGGCAGAGAAAGATAAATATCACATGATCTCACTCATTTGTGGAATACAATGAACAACATAAACTGATGAACAAAAAAAGATCCAGAGACAGAGAAGCATTGATCAGACCGTCAAACCTCAGAGGGGAAGGTATGGGAGGGTGGGGGTAAGGGGAAGAGATCAACCAAAGGACTTATATGCATGCATATAAGCCTGACCAATGGACACAGACACCAGGGGGTTGAGGTCATGAGTGGGAGGGGTTGGGGGGATAAGGACACATATGTAATACCTTAATCAATAAAGAAAAAAAAAGAACGACTCAATAAGCTCCATACACTTTCTAGCAATGTTTCCAGCCATGAGTTACCAGCAACGCTAAGAAAGAGTGGATTTCTATGCTTTTGTTTTCTATGAGTCCCTTTTTCTGCTGAAAATGCATTAATACTATTCATCCCTGTCACTCAAACAGTATTAGTTTATTAGTTGTTAGTGTGTTAAAGCTACCCTTTCCCCTGAAGTGGCATCTGACCTATTTGTACTAAAAAAACAAAAAGTGTATTAATCCTTTGTGAATCAGTCTTATAAATCCCACTGTCATCAATCATAAACTTGAATCAAAACATCATGTGTTTATAAATTGTGTCTCAATCCTGTAAACTCCAATCTATTGGTGAATCTGAACAAATTCAGAATCATTATGTCTTTATGCAAAAAGCACACTTGTGAATATGTGGTAGCCTCTGGATTACCTTTCCAGGGATTTTAAAAACACACAATCATTATTATTCATTGATATATTCCTGAAAAGATTACAATTGTGAAAAATATTTATACATTGCCCACAAGCATTCCTGTAAGATTAAAGTTGAATCGCTTAGAAAAATGGAAACTATGCTGACTAGAACTGTACATAAGTCACTCCAATGTTCCAAAAGAAATTTCTAAAACCAAAGTCATTCCTTTACATATATTGCTTCATAATTCCACTGGAAATTAGATTGACCTCAAAATAGGATTTATACCTAAAAATAAAGTAAAACAAAAGTTTTCCCTGTCGGCCTCTTTTTGAAGGAGATTCCGGAGAGCCATCCTGCAGCAGCACAGATGAAAAGCGGAGACTAACCTGAGGTAGTGGGTGGGTGGTGAAGGCGTGGCAGGTGGAAGGGGGTTAGAGAGGCAAAGGGGGAAAAAAGGGACATATCTAATATTTTCAACAATAAAGATTTATTTATAAAAATAAAGTCAAGTGTAAATAATATTTGAATTATCTATTGATTCAGTTGCCCATTACCATTATTGTCATCTCTTCTCTAGCCCCATGAGGGCACAGGGCCATAATCATAATGTTACAGATGGTACAGAGATTACTTCATAACAACAGGTAATATAAGAAACATCAGGGACAAAGAAACACTTTAAGAAATGGAAAATAATCCAAAAAGCAATAACCGGCTTACTTTAAACACTTCTTTGATAGAAATCAGAAAATGTTTTGTAAAATAATTTAAATAAGTCTAGGTTCCCGCTCTATAAGTCTTAAGAGACAGAACTGACCCCAAGATGGCTATTGTTAGTGTCATAGCTTTGATAAAACGAACTTCATGGTAACGGCTAGAGCAGTGATGGGCAACCTTTTGAGCTTGGTGTGTCAAACTTCGCCAAAAAACTGAGCATAACTCGGGTAGTGTGTCACTTTGAGAAAAAAACATTATTTCGCAATATTTATAGTTTAAATAACATAAATGTATAATTGTTATATATAATTGTATTTAATAAACCAAAAACTAAATATTTAACTTACCTGCTCAGTGACTTCTTTGTTCATCCGTCAGTCGGTTTCTTTTGTTGGTCTTGATATTATTTAGCTTGTGTGGGGTGCTGTGAACTAAGATAAGTGAGGGGGAGGGGGAATTCTTTAATCTGCCTATTAGTGACTTTTTGTTGCTGAATTTCATTGGCTAAATCTTCAATTGAAGGTTGGTATTTTGTACACTTCAGGCCCAAGCAAGTGCTACTAACTTCATCTGTCAATCTGTTTCTTTTGTTGGTTTTGATATTATTTACCGCTGAGAATAAGGCCTCACAAAAGTGTGTAGAGGGAAAAATTGTGAGTAAAGCCATTGCTATATTTTTCAGGGTGCTAAAAGTGTCTGGTAGTCGGTTCCAGGCACTCCAAATTTCCTGTTCGTAGTGGCACTCCTCTTGATTCTCCAAGCGGCACCTTTCCAGATTCTCAAGCTTTGACCTCAAGTCGACAAACACCTGAGTCCAGATACTGTCTTGAAATTCTGCAAGTTGCATCTCCAAATCATCAATTTGCATCCATTGGAAACCATTTAATTCCAAACTACTGTAGACTACTACATCAGGATACTTAATTATTTTCATGGTCTGTTCTAGACTTCTAAATTGACTAAATCTATCACTAAACTGGTCAAGTAACGAGTCTAAAACATGCTGGTACTTCATATGCAAGAGTTCCACTTCATTTTGTACAGCTGCATTGGCCTTCTCAAAATACTTCGTTACTCGAGGAAAATACTTATAAGTTTTAGTTTCTACATCTCGCTTGAAAATTTTAACTTTACTTTCAAAAGCTTTTATGTATCCAAACATAACGTCAATACTTTTGCCAAAACCTTGTAACTTTAAGTTCAGTTCATTAATATGAACAGAGAGATCTGTAAAAAACATCAGGGTGTTGACCCACTTATCATCATTAAGCTGAGGAAAGTTTCCCAGATCCTTATCATCAAGAAATACCTTAATTTCTTCAAAGCACTCCACAAAGCGCTCAAGAACTTTGCCTCGGCTCAGCCATCTTACATTATTGTACATCAGCAGTCCACTGTAGGTGGAATCAACCTCCAGTAAAAGTGCCAAAAATTCTCGCTTGTGAAGGGGGCGAGCAGCTATTAAATTAACTATTTTTGTAACAACTGACATTAAGTTGTTTAAGTCGGTGAATCCTGCCTTGGCACATAAAGCCTCCTGATGGATAATACAATGAAAAGGCACAATCGGATGTCCAATAGCTTCTGTAAACAATTTGACAAATACGACATTTTTCCCCACCATATTTGGTGCCCCATCTGTCGTCACTGACACAACTTTAGAGATATCAATGCTTAGGTCACGAAATGTTTGTATAACAACCTTACATATTTCGCTTCCTGATTTACTTGTTGACACTGATACTAACTTTATCAACTCTTCTCTCATTGTGAGACCATCAGAATATCGACCAATAATGGCCAACTGAGCATGTGATGTGACATCAGTAGTTTCATCAAGAGAGATCGAAAAATATTTACACTTCCTTATGTCTCTCTTTAATTGATGTTGTACATTTGTGTTTAGTCTCATTATTCGGTCTTTTATGATATTTCTACTGAGTGGTAACTCAGATATTCTCTTAATAATTGCATCTTTATTCTGCATATCGTGAAATAGAACTGGTGCACATCTTAGGAGAGTTTCTTTAATAAATTCTCCCTCACTGAGCACTTTTCCATGCTGAGCTGTAGAGTGAGCAATGCTCAAACTTGCAGATGTTAAATTTGTAGAGCCTTTCATAAATTTAAGGTTGGAATTAGATTGGCTCTTATAAAGATGTAGCTGCCTGGAAATGTATTCCTTCCTTTCATCCTCACTTTTTTCCAAGAGCTGGGAATGATTAGTTTCAAAATGTCTATTTATATTCCACGTTCTGCTTACTACCATTTCAGTACATAGAACGCAAAATGATCTGCCATTTTTTTCTATAAAGCCATACATCTTGGTCCACGTCTCTTGAAAGGGTCGGCCACTGCTACTACCACTTCCTTTACTTAACCTTAGTTTTTTTTATTTTTTGGGTTCTCCATCAGGGGGGCAGTGACAGAAGACAGAATTATAGATAGCTTGTTAGGCCTGCAGGCAATTAGGGGTTAACTAACCTAACTAACCACAAAATGGTGCATATAACTGTCTTTTAGGAAAGGGCAGGGTTAATAAGCAGAAATAGGGGTTAATAAGGATGCACAACAGTAATAGTGGTGAAATGGAGTCTGCACTATGGAGCAAGATGGTGTTCCTTATGTGAATTAAAATGGCTGCTGCTATTTCTAATGGCGGGAAACGGCACCCATAGCACGCCACAAACCCTCGCCTCTCCCAGCCTCCCCCTCACTTATCTCAGTAATGATGGATTAGAGATCCATGACACCCCAGAACAGTAGATAATGGTTGCTGTGGTTAACTGTTATTTGGTTACTGGTAATGGCAGGGCCCCCAGAGATGCGTCCCCCGCTGCGTTCTGCTGCTCCCTGCTCTGCCTTCGGAAGTGAGGGCAAAGATCCCGGCTTAACCGGAAGTCCCAGAACTAGACGCTCTGTGCCGGACTTCTGTTGTTTTGGCCTACAGACCTCCGGCACAGAGTGTCTAATAGGGGAGGATGAAACATTTGCGACAAGAGTCTTGGAGTTAGACTCTAGCTCCAAGACTCTTGTCGCAAATGTTTCATCCTCAGGAGCAGCAAATGTTTCATCCACTGAGGAGGCCACGTGTCATCAGAAATGGCTACGCGTGTCAGTGCTGACACGCGTGTCATAGGTTTGCCATCACTGCGCTAGAGTGACAGTATTTCCAATGAGAAGAAATGTGAATGCTCAGAGATATGCTACTTCAGGGTAAATGTCTCAGATCCCACAACCACATGCAATGGAATCTTGAGGTACTATTAACAGATTTCTATATATTACATGAAGCGTGTGTGTGTGCATGCGCATGTTTTAAGATTTAGGATTAATCCAAGTTAGTAAGAGTGAATGTGAATATTCCTTACCCATTTCCTGGGACAGTCTTAACTCAAGTAACAATTTTCTCCCAACGAAATTCATGTGTTAAATGTGGAAAAAAAAGTATACAAAATTTTAAAAAGAACATATGAATGTTTTATATGTCCTGCAATGGAAGCATTTCCAATAATATTTATTGCAATAATTTTAATTTTCTCCATTTCAAACAGGCAAAAGCCACTGCATTTTGATGGAGATAACCCTATAAAAGAGTAATTTTGGGCAAGAGGTAAGTTTGTTCCATTTAACAAATGCAAACTTGGTTACTATGGATATATAATAGACCACTCAGTGAAGAAATATTTATTTTCATTATTTATACCATGTATATAAGATATTGGTTATTATAAAATTTGGACTTTGCTAATTTTTGGAATTGGAGAAACATTTTTACTTATATGTATAGGTACTTTTCTTTAAAATTTAAAACCTTTAGTGAATATGATGATTCAACTTGAAAAAAATGACCACTGGGCAAATTTAATCTTGATCAATTTCATTTTCAGTGTAAATATCACTTCAGAATTTGTGGCTGATATTAGTATGTAGGTTTTTTAGAATAGCATTTTTTATTTATAAAAGTTAATTTCTAGAGTAATTATATGTAAATAACATTTTAAAATTTGCCCAAGTATTCTATTTTAAAAGTCAATTCTACAGTTAAATGCTTCTCATAATACAAATAATCACCTCCTATCTACACACACACACACACACACACACACACACACACACTAGTTCACTTATGGTGGCGGTGGTAGGATTTTTGTGTAACTCATATTGGTAAGTCAGGTCACAACCTGATGAGAAATACGTATTGACTACTATGGAGGTTGAAAGACTTCTTGGTATCTTCTGATGCTGTTTCCATGGCCCCATCAATTTTCCCCATTGTAGCATTAAGTAACAAAATGTTGTCTAATATTTTCTCATAGGAAGGCCTGAAGTGAAATGTAGACATTGTCATGCTAGGGCCTGAGCTTCTCTCTTTAAGTCCTATGATACTTTCACACACGAAGTTGAAGAAAATAATGATTTAGAAAACCAAATGTATGTAAAAATCTAGGATTTCCTGTCTTTGATGATATAAAATGACTAATTTCTAATATGCAACTAAGAAATACTAATGACAACAAGATCAGTTTTATAGTAGAGATTAAAATATTTTCTTCAATACATGAAACATAGTGACTTTCTGGAAAATTTTAGGACACACAAAGTCCTAAAAAAAAGAATCTGTTAGAAACAATGTGATGAAATATATAAAATTAACAATTTTATTCATAATTGTGATTTGCAGCTTTTCCTTCTTCTCACTATTTACTAATAAAAATTCTGATTGAAATCTATAGCATTTATTGATGAAATCCTCAAGTTCCATTATATAAAAACTAGAAAATTAGTATAATTTTCAAATTCTAATGCTCTTTGAAAGTTTCTCCTCAGTGAAAGTCAATGTTCAGTTCATATACAAAGAAGAACTCTGGAAAGTTTCATAATTAAGGATACAGAAGATTTTAATACATCGGAAAGTTGTGGAGATGGTATTGGGTGCTATTCCTTGTCTCCTCTGGTTTGCAATGACATCACCACAATACCCCTGTGTCTGGGGCAGCCCTGTGATTCAAGATTCTGGCATTTATTCCATAAAGATGCTTATTTGACTAGGTTGAACTGTGATAAGATGTCTTAATGTCTCAAATTCATACATGAAACAGTTTTTTAAATATATTTTTTATGTTGACAGTATTAAAATGTCTCCTATTCCCCCCTCCTTTGTTACCCTCCATCTAGCCCCTACCCATCTCCTCAGGGCTTCCCCACCCTATTGCCCATGTCCATGGGCTATGCATATCTCTCTATATAAAAGCTTAAGCGACCATTGTGACCAAACAACCGAACAACTAGTTGACCAGTCGCTATGATGCACATTGAACACCAGGGGGCATATGCTTAATTCAGGAGCTTCCCCCTAGTGGTCAGTGAGCTCCCACAGCCAACCTTCCTCAGTCCCTCCCCGATCAGCCACAATCGCCGGCCAGGCCGAAGGACCCCACCCATGCAGGAATTTGTGCACCGGGCACCGGGCCTCTAGTCCTAATATATAAAAACCCAGGGTCCGTAACAACTGTCTGAAGGCTCGACCAAACACTGGAAGTCAGTCCTGCAGTCAGTGCTGGGTTGCCACAGCTGAGGGGGCTGTGGATCAGGCATGGAGAGAGGCCCAAAGAGAGAGGCAGGGTCTGATCTGCAGCCTCCATGGCAGCTGTTGATCAGCCGTTGCCTCTCTCTTTCTCTCAGGGCTTCACCGGCAGCCGCACCTCTGTTTCTCTCCAGGCCTCCACGGGGGCTGCTGATCAGCCCTACCTCTCTGACCAGGCCTAGAGATATGCCCAGAGATGCTGACTGGCATAGAAACTGACCAATCAGAACCAAATCTGGGTGAACTGTGAGGAGCCAATGGCTGCCTAGGAGGCAGAGCTGACTGGCATAGAAACGGACCAATCAGAACCAAATTGGCCACAGGGGAGGGCAGTTGGGGGCGAGATCAGGCCAGCAGGGGAGGGCAGTTAGGGGCAATCAGGCAGGCAGGCAGAGAGTTTAGGGGCGATCAGGCAGGCAGGAAGAGGGATTAGGGGCAATCAGGTAGGCAGGCAGAGGCAGTTAGGGGAGATCAGGCAGGAAGGCAGGTGAGTGGTTAGGAGCCAGCAGTCCTTGATTATGAGAGGGATGTCCGTCTCTGGGATCGGGCCTAAACCAGCAGTTGGACATCCCCCAAGGGGTCCCTGATTGGAGAGGGTGCAGGCTGGGCTGAGGGTACCCTCCCCCCTCCGTGCATGAATTTCATGCACTGGGCCACTAGTAAGTATATAAGTTCTTTGGTTTGTCTCTCCTTGTTCCCCCACCCCCACATCAAGGCATATCAGTATACAAGAAACAATTTGGAATCCTCCCTGCACTTACTTTTCCTTTCAGCCACCTCGGCCCTGGTCAAGTAGTAGTAGAAGTGGTCCAGCTTATCAGGCTGCTCCTCCAGGGGTTTCTGCAACCAGAAGACGGACCTGACTCTTGCAGCATCCCTCAGGGCATCCCACTTCTCCATCAGGGCGAAGAGCTCAGTGAAGGACTTGTGATACCCATCTCGCAGCATGTCCACGCAGACGTTCTTCTTGTATGTGTTCCGGTAACTGGGAGTGAGAATCAGAACACTCAAAATGTTATTTTCATTCTTGAAGTCTATGCAGTGTTTTTATCCTATAATAATGAAAGGTTGAATCATGCTGCCTTTTTTTCCTCAGTGAAAGCACTGAAAACTAAACATTGAACAACTTCAGTTTAATGAAAGATGCCAGGAGCTATTTAAACTCAGTAGTTTTAATAAAAATACATTATAAATATATCAATTCTAAAGCTGAGCTCCCTTTGATATGGACAAACAAGCTAGGTAGTTGACTGATGTCTTAGTCTGTTTGAGCTGCTGTAACAAAATATTACTGAGTAGCTTATCTACAAAAGAAATTTATCGCTCACAGTTTTGGAGGCTAGAAGTTCAAGATCAAGGCATCAGTGTGATTTGTGCTGGTGCCTTTTAGCTGTGTTGTGCCCTCACATAGTAGAAGGGGCTGGGGATCTCTCTGGAGCCTCTTTTATCAGGTACTAATCCCATTCATGAGGGATCTACCCATGACCTGAGCACCTCCCGAAGCCCCTATTTACTACCACTTTCAGGGATTAGGATTGCAACATATGAATTTGGGCACCAAACATTCCAGACCATGGCAATTGATGACATCCAAAAATACTTGATATACTAGACTTTTACCAAAACAAAAACAAAAAACAATAACCTGAGCAAACAAACAAAAAAAAGTGAAATATTTTAATATCAAAGCATGCAGTCTAGAGTAAATGGTTTCACTGTATGTTATGGAGGCTCATTCATTCATTCATTCATTGCTTCATGCAGAATATGTTTATTGAAATGTATTACTAAACATATTTTTGAATTACTTATGTTAGGCTTACATTATAATTTGTTAGATTAATATCACACTACTAACTTAATAATAAATCATATGTAAGGAGATAAAGTGACAAGTAAATATTCTATTTACTTATTCAAAAAATAGCTATTGAGTTTCTTGCTAAGCACCAACCACTGTTCTAGACCAATTAGGTTCAATGCCCTGGGGAAAGTTTGTATTCTTATGGGAGAAAACAATCCTACCTAATAATAGACAAATATGCAAATTGACCGTACCTTCGCTATGCCCACGATTGGCCAGGAGGCGCGGGGGGGCGGGACTCGGGGTGGCCGGGGGGGCTGATTGGGCCGGCAGAACGCTGAGCTCGCATCGCCAGGGGCGGCGCGAGCTCAGCGTCTGCACCATGGCTGTGCTGCGGAACAGAAGGGGCCTCTGGGGCAGCGAGCCCATGTCCTGCCGCGACCATCAAAAGCGAGGGAGCTGGGTGCCTGTCCGCTCTGGCACCAGGTCTTTCAGAAGCCTCCCCCGCGCCAGAGGTTTCTGAAAGGCCTGGTGCACCAGTGGACAGGCACCCAGCTCCCCCGTGATCGAAAGCGAAAGCGTGGGAGCTGGGTGCCTGTCCGCTCCGGCACCAGGATGGCAGGTTAGGCCTAGGGGACCCTACACGTGCATGATTTAATCATGCACTGGGCCTCTAGTCTACATAATAAAAGAGTAATATGCAAATGGTCAAGACGCCCTCATGCGTAATGACCAATCAGCAGGCTGCATGCACAGCAGGTGCAGGTGGGCAGGGATTGCAGCATCGGGGACTTGCGTCACGCCATCACAATCCATCAACAGAAGGCCAGGGGCCCAGTGGAGTCCTCTGCATGCCTCTGCTGGGGTCTGGAGGCCTCTGCGTGGCCCGGCCCGAGGGCATGGCCCAGTGGAGGCCTCTGTGCGGCAAGGCCTGGGGGTCCCACAGCTCTGCACGGCATGGAGGTGGGACCCCCGGCTCTGGCCTACCTTTTTGGGGCAATCCATCGAAGAGCCCTGAATGGGTGGGTGGGTCCTACCTCTTTGGGGCAATGGATCACGGGGCTCCCGCACTGTGACAGGGCACAGGCCAGGCTTGGGGACCCCCCCTCCCCCAGTGCACAAATTTCATGCACCGAGCCACTAGTCAACAAATAAACAAACAAATAATAAATAATTTCAGATGCAAATTGCCATGCAGGAAATAGGGTGGCTATTATTCCACTAAACAAGAATTTAGAGGCCAAATGATACAGCTTTATATTAACTATTTTACATTCTTTTTTTTTAATAAATAGAAGACAATTAAATATTTAGAACAACTGATTTGATGTGATACTACTTGCAATAAAAATTTCAGTGTGGCCCTGGCTGGTTTGGCTCAGGGGATAGAGCATTGATTGGCCTGCGGACTGAAGGGTCCCAGGTTTGATTCCAGTCAAGGGCACATGCCAGGTTGTGGGCTCAATCCCCAGTAGGGTGTGTGCAGGAAGCATCCAATCAATGATTCTCTCTCATCATTGATGTTTCTATCTCTCCCTCTCCCTTCCTCTCTGAAATTAATAAAAATATATCTAAAAAAATTTCTGTGTGGAGTGGAAATAGACTAGAATTAGTCAAAACACCCAAAGTCTGGGTCAGAAGACCCAGGACTACAAACTCCCCCTGAACCTCATTTCTTGTCATCTGTGAAGTGTGCATATTAATATATGCCATACCTACATGGCAGGAGGAAATAACGTATTTGAGTTCCTGCCTTCTAGTCATGAGAGAGTGTGGAGAAGAAGCAATGGGATGCTGTGAAAGCCCAGGTCCTCTCTCCTCCCCTCCCCACAATGCCATAGGAAGGGGATGAGTGCTGAAGGCTGTTGTGTGGACTGCCCACTGGGGACAGAAGGAGGACACAGCTACAACTCTGAGAATAAGAAGCACTGAGGAGGGACGGAGGGAGTCAGGTCAGTATATTTCCAGAGCTGATGGAAAAGGATGGATCGCGTGCATCAGAGATGGACACCTGTATAGAACCCCACAGGTTAGGGAAACATTCAACGACAAGCAAGAGAAACCTGGCCTCACATTGCCTTCAAAATGAGAGGTTTATGTTTCTCTCAGCACAAGATGCCTAAAGGTAGGCTGCTACTGGTCTTGGTGCAGTGGCCAGCAAGTTCAAGGCCCATGCCTTGAACCTTATTTTAACCTTTCCTTCATGCTTGTCCACTGCTGGTCACTGGAGGACTTCTCCAACTCCCAATGGTCATTTCCACCTTCAAGGCCACAATAAAGGGGAGGATGGGATGGCACCAGCTGTGTCTTTCCCTATTATTGGGGAAAAGAGAAACAGTTCTGCAACTACTCACAGATGTCCACTTTGGTTCCACTGGCCAGAACCCTGTCCCACGGCCATCCTTGCTATAAGGAGACTAGAAAAACAAAGGTTCTGCCTGTTCTAGGGCACCTTGCTACCCTAAACAAAACTGGAGTTACGCTGGCAAAGAAGCAGGGAGAAATGGATATAGATAGGCAAAGTCAGTGTCTATCACAAGGTCCTAGATCAAGATCTGGAAGTGAACGCTGACAAACCCCGGTGCTCAGGGATGCCAGATAAAGCTGGGCCAGATGCCCGGTTTAATTTGAATGTCATACAATGGAACTGAGGGAAATGAAGGAGATAAGTAGAAGCAGGTGGATTCAACACATAGGAGAGAAAAATAGTGATTACTCGATCAATGAGTGAATATTGGGGGTAATGGAAAGAGAAGAGCTAAGATGACATCAGGTTTTTGGAGGGGGTAATTGCTAATTTGCTGAAGAGGAGAACACAAAAGGATGAACAGTTTTGGGGAAAGATAATGAATCTGGATTAAGATAATTTGAGATTGAGGAGCCTAAAAGGATACCCAAGAGAGAGTTTTGGGGTGGCATAGGAGGTCTGAGAGGACAAGGGGCTGGAAATCCAACCAGGCTTCAAACAAGCACTGGCACGAACGTAGGTCTGTGACCGAGCTGCCAGCATGTTTTCCTGTGAGTGAGGAGAGCATTCTGGAGCAGAAATAAAGAATAGTATAAATGAACAAAAATTAGACTATTCATTTTAAACAATAAAAACAAGCACTAGACAAGGCCATCTTGGTTCTAATCTCACCTGGGACAGAGATGGAGAAAAGCACTCTCTGGTCCATTTCCCTGCCCTGGAAGGTGAGGCTGACCGGGTCTGCCCAGAATGCCCAGTACTTTGGAAAAGGCTGTTCCCACATTGTGTGTCCTCTCGGTTGGACTGATTTTAAAGACTCCCTGGGCACAGGTGGGTCAGTGACTCCAACTAAGCCACTGCCCCTTCTCCCAGGATTTTGAAAGTTGAGGTAAGAAATACAAAAGTGGAGAAGGTTGTTGGAGCTCAAACCACCGGGCAGCAACATCCCGACGGGAGTCTCGGTAGGTCTTGCTACCTAGACCCATTAAAGATTCAAGGGTGTCAGGTCTTGCCCTTTTTTTGGAGCCAGTTCTCCCCTAAATTCAGCAAGTTACCTAAAATCCTGCCAATAAAATCATTTCCACTTTATTTAGTCAGAATCAGTTTCTGCTGACTCTGACCAAAGAACACGAAACTGATTCAGAAAGGACTGGAGTAAACTTGTTTCCAAGACATCTTTCAACCTCAAAATATCCACAACATGTAACTAAAAACAATTTTTAAAATTTCAAGTACATTTTTAAAATAGACCATTCTTTGCAAAAGACATTTCAAATAGAATAGTATTTCAGAATACATGTTACTATTCTAATATCATCTCTATTTTATATTCGTCTGTGTATACACACGTATATGTGTCATTCTTTAAGTCTTATTACTAATATTTGAGAGCAAAAAAGAGCAATTATAGTGGTTTGCTAAATAGGTTCTTATTTATACTTTACTAGAGGCCTGATACACGAAATTCATGCAAGAGTAGGCCTTCCTTCCCCCAGCTGCTGGCATCTGGGACCCTGGCTTCCCTCCGGCCCTGGCTTCATCTGGAAGGACATCCGGTCTAATTAGCATATTATGCTTTTATTATTATAGATACTTAATGCAAATAATTTCTTTTAACTGCAAAATTTTTCATTTATTACAACAAACTGGCTGGGTATCTGAAAATAAAAAAAATATTTTTATTATTAATTTCTACTATTATACTATATTTGGACTTCTCAGGTTTTATATTTCATAACAGACAACCACAGCCAAAGTTCACTTACTTTATGGAAAGGAATTTTAAAAATTTACAAATAGAAATATAAATGGAATGCAAATGCATTATTTATTTCACTTGGACATGAAGTGATTAGTCTCTGGTTTCATTTACATATTAAAACAAATATTAGTTTAAATTAAAATAAGTCCTTTTTAAATATCAGGAGAAGAAAAATTTCCTTGGCCTGAAGTCACTATACTGAAAATTGAGAATTCTGGAAAAACTTATGGAGAGATTTGATCATGTGGAACTTGGGAAGAGTTGTCCTGACGGAAAGCATGCCATCCATGGAAGCAGAAGTAGTGACATTCATGGGTGTGCTGGACATCTATCGATCATTGGCCTAAGGAAGATCTTTGCCACGGCAGATACCTGAGGCTGCCCTAGGCTAAGGGATGCACTGGGGAAGAATGGATTTAAAGAATTAAGCAGTCATGCATTTAACATGGACTATATTACTACTAGTCAAAGACATTATTCAATAGAGATTATATGTAAATATTCTGAATTTACATCAAAATTTCCCTAAAAAATTCTAAAATTAAAAAATTCTGTAGACTGGCAGAAAGTAAAACTGAGCAATCTTGAACACCTCCACAGCAGCGGAATGTGTGGAGACGCTGGGAAATAGGGAGCTTTCTGTTAAAAGGCCATGGAGATACTATATCATTTTTAAACTCTGCCTGAAACCATTTTTGAATAGCTACCATTTATAGAGCACCTAAGTGTGTCAGACACTGTGTAGGCATTATTTCTAACTCACACAATAACTCTACAAAGTACTTCTGTTTTTACAGGTAAAAACAAACAAATAAACAAAAAACCTGAGGTTGTGACTTGCCCAAAGCAATACAAACTAATAGGGGCCAAGCTGGAATTCGCACCCAGGTTTCTCAGACTGGAAATTTTGAATTTTTTTACTTTATCACATTGCTGCCACCTATATCAAATCTTGTTGATATTTCTTCTCCTCCTCCTCCTGCACAATCTTCTGTTTATTTGCATTGATTGTTTAGGAATTTGACATAACTGGATAGTTACAATGTAATTTCAATTTGAAAGCTGTTGTTTGGATCCCGACTGGATTGGGGAAATGACAGGCGTCATTCTGTGAATCTCCCAGAGAATCTCTGTCCTTAAAACGAGGGAGCAGACAACCAACGGCATCCATGCAAAGCCAATTAAATAATGTGATTCCCACTCAAGGGTGTCAAGTCTAACAGGGAAAACAATGAAAGAGACAAACACATAAAAGGATGAAAAGCACACACTTCTACAAAAATGAAAAACATGAATGAATAGAATGAGTAGATATGACAGCTTATTTTATTCTCTCTTACAGACTTTCAAAATCAAAATGCATTATCAACTATTCTATCATAGAATTAATAAATTTAACATATTTTCTTCATACTACAAACTGAAATTCTGTATCCAGGTGAAACTTCACAGTCAGTAAAATATTTCAAAAGCAATTCAATAAAAAAACCATACTTTAAAAAAGATCATGAAATTTTTATTTAATCTGACAAAGATAAACTCAAAAGGTATGTAATATCTAATCAAAAGTCAGGATAATACTTTTATTCCATTAAATTAATATTTATAAGTCACTAGTGGGTTATCTTTGTGTCAGTTATAACAGTCATACATTCATATTGAAGGTATAAATGTTATTGGAATCACCTACGGGATAATAACATTGACTCTTAAATTAATACTTAAATAGCTTCAGTTAATATAATTTCCATGGAATAAAGTGAGTCACTATTCTTAGTCATACTTTTCAGTGTAGGTAGATATTACGTATAATTAGAATGGGGAAAATATATTTTACACATACACACACACACACACACACACACACACACTGATAACAATCACATAAATTATTTGGGTATGTTTTATAGTTTTTCATGAAAAGGACAATTTCCTACAAAAAGCTAAAGCAAAGATACAGCATTTTTCAGCATATTAAGATAAGTCAGAAAAAAAAAGTTAGCAATGTTCGAAATGACTTAACTTTAAAAAGCATATAGAATGATTTCACAATGAAAACTGAAAGCATTTTTCTTAATTTTACACACTTAAGTTTTTAACAGTGATTAGTTATAATGTTGATAATGCTGATTAAGAATCATACTACTATCACTCATACATATTTTTGTGTAATAACCATTGGAAAGTTGAGCATTTTATGACCTTTAATTTATTTTCCAGTTACTTCAAAATATAGCAAGAAAAAAAAGTTTCAATATAAAAAAGTCTTTTCAAATTTAAAGGATTTCCAATGAGTTGACTGGTCTCTGGGGGCATCTACTGGAAATTCAGCAAACTGCAGTCACTTCATGTAAATTTGATAACTTTCATTATCCATCTTAATACAGATATTATTTTAATTGATATGCAAATAAGGTGGCACTCAAAGAAGATAAATGTAAAGTTATGCATGGTATTCTATCTCATCCATCTGGTAACAGCAAAACATGTAGCTGTCTATGAGATCAGTTAACAAATACTCAACTCTTAAAAATGTAAATAGGGCAGATGGCATCTCACAGATGAAGTTTTCAAACCATTCAATTCTCATGTTTGGAAAAACTAGAAATATATTTTAGAGATAAACATTCACACACTTAGGGAGGCATTTTGTTAATCCAAATGAAATATATGTAAAACCACTTTTAAAATTATGATGATTTCTCTAAAACAAAGACACTTTGCATCTCAGTATATCCACAAGTCATAAATAACCTGATAACTGCTTATTTTCTATATAACTTAATTTAACTATTTAGAAGTTAATATCTCAAAAAATAGAATTTGTTATACTTGGGACAAAAAAAATCTATCTTTTCCGATAATTAGTCATTACAATTATATTTAATCATTAAAATGAACATTGTTATTAATTTTTCCTAAACATTTTAGCAGAACATCCTTAAAGAAAAATGAACATATAATGAACATAATATGATCACTGAAGCTTAATTTTTTTTATAAACAAAGTAACTCATACTGATATTATTGGAGCTATGATTAATCATATAATATGAGTTTTAACATCATAGCCATTATAATAATCTTGATTTTCTTTGTGAAATTTTAATCATATTTTCTTTAAGATAAAATAAAAAAATAATATAAAGGTATAACTATTGTGCTATATTATACTATAATATACTTCATATACTGCTATAATTTAATCTAAACATCTTCCAAATAAAGATTGACATATATAACATTTTAGCTTCATTCCAAAATAAATAAGTAAATAATAAAAGCAAAACACCACTAATGCATATATTAGTTTATACTGCTCCTGGAAATTTTATTAGAATCACTATCCAAATAAATGATCAACTGAAAAAACTAATCAGCATTAAAATGTTATCAGCAATCAGAACCTTAATTACTGGTAATACAGCAGGATTTTGGTTTCAGTTTAGATTCAGATTTATTTCAGATAGCTGGATTTATTGATAACTTAAAAATAAGTAAATAAAATCCACCCCACAAGAGGTTATAGAATAGAATGTTTTGTGATTTTTCTAAGCAATTAGAAGTTTACTAATTTGAGTCTTTAGAGGAAGTTGTTACATTTACAAGTTTTGCTTTATATTTTTGGAAAATACATATTTGTATCTCTTGATAATCAAAGTTAGAAAGCTCAGTCAGACTTTCAACATTTTAAAAGTATATATACCAACTGAAAAATGCTATTTGGAAAACACTAATCCAAATCAACCATTAATTTGTTTTAAAAAATCTAATAATAAAAATAATAACAATAATAACTAAGGAAGTTTACCTCATAGTATTTTGTAAATTGGACTGTTACTAATATAAGTATTTCAACAAAAAATAAAATATTAAAAACTTTGATTAGCAAAGAATTCTCTCAATAGCACAATAAGAATTCACTTCAACATGGGTGATTTATTTTAGAATATACAGAATATTCATGTAGAACGAAACAAAGACAGATTCAATTACGTTAAACTGATATTTAGCAAAAAGGCAGTAACTTTTTGTGAGTTAATAAATGTTAATCAATCTAATAGAAATTTTGCTGGTGATTGTTCCTCGGTATCACAGGAAAGCCATGGTTATTTAGTAGACAGACTACAATCCATTTAATAGCTTTAAATAATTCTCTTAACATAAAAGCATTTTTTCAGGTACATACCCTGTTGAAAATGATTTACTCAAGTGATTCCCATTCAATCAAATATTTGAAGTACAGTGATTGTAATCAATCAGAAATGAATAAACTATTTATCAGTCAATATAAATTATTACCAAAATATTTACCCAAGGCTTCCACATGTTTTTGTTACTGAAAAATCTTTACTAAACTTAACCACATTTTTAAAAAGTTTTTCTTTACAAGTTTAGTGAAAAAGCGCTGGAAGAATACTCTATATGAGGTTAATTACAAATAAAATCTTTATAAATACTCTTATTACTTGCAAACTCCCTGGAGAAGTTAATTTTTTTTTTCACAAAAGATGGTTTAAGACACAGATCATACATGGAAAGGTATGAACTGAATGTCAAAGCTTAAAAAGAATTTTCAATGAAAGTATTTTCAAGCCAGAAGTACCACAATTGAGTCCAGACAACTCTGGCTAAATGAGGCAACCATATTTACTAGTATTGTTGTTGTTTTTTAAATTTACACTATGACTTTCCACTATAGGAAAACAGTTATATAACAACTGTATTAAATTGGTTATATTGTTACTTAACCAATTAAGCATAAGCTAAAAAATAAAGCTTGAAAATAATCTTAGTTTTTGGATTGAGTTATAATTATTAAAAAATCGGAATAACAATTCTGTTACGTTCTGCATGCTAACACAATGAAAATAAACCATAAAAAAGGAGAAAAACAAAATATAAGCTTCATACTACATCACTATGAACAATGGACTTCACACACGTAAACATGATTACATTAGATCATCACTCCCATATTTTTGTTTAGATTACTATTTATAATTTTTAATTAATATAAAACTCCATACAATATATCACTGTATTTTAAAACATAATTCTGTGATTGCTCTCAAATTTTTTGAAATCTTTTAGGACAATTCATCTCAAATGATATTTAAATTTTTCTTTCAGTTCTTCATCTACATATCTTTATAAATAAAAGAACTATCAAGTTTCCATATAAATTGAGTGAAACATCAAACTTTTAATAAAAATGTAAGGCTGCAGAAAACAAAGTTAAAACTTAGTAAAAACAACAAGTTGCATTAAAAAGAAAACTTCAGCTCACTGTGCTCTTTTTTTACTAAAGTATGTCATACATTTTATCTTTTCAAGAGTTTGACGAGTTTTGCAAGTAAAATTCTGTTTCCTCTACACTTGCTAATAGTCATGAGAATCTGTAGTTTGCACCTTCCCATTAAAAATGTATTGTATTTTTTTGAAATTATTCACCCCGCCTTTTATCCAGATCATGTCTTTGAAAGGAGGAAGTAGATAATAAATGGAATAATTCATGATTTCCCATTAAATATGAAACTTTCTTTTGCAGAGTTTAGAAAATGAAGTTCTACATAATGTACAAAAGTTGATTAGAACTTTCTTAACCTTTTCAAGAAAAGCCTTTCACATTAAACAACTGCATGAAGAGCTTTCTTTGGAAAAAGTAAACTGATCAATTCTTTACACCTATAGCTTTATCACATACATTCTAATTTTGCTCCTTTCAAACATATTTCCTTATAATATCATAATACTATAATACTCAAATAATGGCCAAAAAATAGCGTACGTGGGCTATAAACATGACAAGTACCTAAGAAAAACAAAACTGGTTTAAATTCAAAGGGAAAAACCATGTAAATTAAAAATGAAAACAAAATAGTATTCATGCTCTATTCAGCAACATAATGAACCAGAGTGTCAGAGTAAGTAACAAAACCTGCAGTTACAGTTCTTTATGATGACATTTCTTCTGTCATAAGAAAAAAAAGTATCTTTATAAACTTATCTTTACAAACTACCCATTGGTAGTCTGTTAACTACACTCTTTAGATTTTTTTGGGTAAAATAAAATAAAAACTAAACCAAATAATTTTTAGGCTCATTCCAGCTCTGTCCCTTTCTATTTCTTGGATAAGAAATCTGCAGTAAATTTAACGGAAGAGAAATGTCAAGTTCTGACTATTTTAGGGCAGCAGGTGACCTCATTTCTTTGAGTTTTTAAGTTTTTATTGTGGAATACTCATCTTTTCACTAAACATGTTTTAATTGTCCCCGTATCAAAAATACTGTAAGCCTACATTTTCCCTTCAAACTCGAATGCCTAAAACATTACCAAATTGTGAGCTTTGTGAAGAAACCTTTCTATTGTCTGCTCTTTAATTACCATAACAAAGGAGGGCTGCACGGCACACAGGAAGAGCCCGGCCAGGATTCCTCACAGGCCATGTGTGCATCATGATCAAACTTCCAGAACACACACTTTGTTTTCCATTTAGTAAAAACTAAATTAATAAAGCCAAAAAATAAATCAATCATTTTTGAAGCTTTGGTTAGACAATACCTGCAAATAATATCTTCTTTTCCTGAATGTTATATTAATTTTATTGTAGCTATCTCAAACATTCAGAAAATTCTTACTTATAACTGACAGCATAAGGTATATAAAACTAAATATGTATATGAATAAGAACATTGTAAGAACTAAAGGAAGTATTTGTGAGATGAGAAAATAAAAGAGCTTTGCATTCAAACATTTAGGAAATAGTAAAAATAGATATATTAGGGATTATAACTTCCTTGAGACAGAGAACAAGTCATTTGTTTCTTCTGTATTTTCATATAATAGTGAAAATGCAAACAAAAAGAGAGCTTGTATACCTTGATTATCATAAAACAAAAAAGAAGTCATAAAAAATTAAAAAGGGGCATACACATATCAATGATTCAGAAATAGATTAATTTTCTGAGAAATATAGCAATTAGGAAACAATACATGTAATAACATAGATTCAAAATATATAAACATTTCAGAAAAAGGAGAAATTTATTTTAATGCCCCCCCGCCCCCAAGAAGATTACAAATAAAGTAGAGGTTAAAAAGTTTTAAATAGCCCTGGCCAGTGTGGCTCGGTTGGTTGGAGCATCGTCCCATACACTGAAAGGTGGAGGGTTCACATAGATGTTCTCTCTCTCTCTCTCTCTCTCTCTCTCTCTCTCTCTCTCTCTCTCTCTCTCTCTCTCCTTTCCTTTCCTTTCTCTAAAAATCAATAAAAAGTATATCTGTGGGTGAGGAAAAAATACACATTTAAAGAAAGTATTGAATAACAACTGTTGAGCTTGACTAAAATAACAGGCTCAATCTAATTATTAGATTCTGATAGAATTGTCTACCAAATAAATTGAAAAGTATAAGAAATATTTATAAAAATTGACCATGTACTGGACACACTAGAAATTTCATTAACTGATATCATATAGGGTTCATTTACTGAGCACAGAAATAAATGCACTTCACAATCCTGAATCCCCTTGTTAAAAAAAAAAAAAAAGATGAGAAAAAATTATTCACCTGAAAATTTACAAATATGTTTCTAAGTTATTCATTGCCTAAAGAGGAAACCATCATGGAAATTTTCATATATTTAGAACTGAGAGAATAAAAACTAAATATCAGGTCCTGGGAGGTGGGGGGGAGTCATCAAGGTACTCAAAAGGAAATTTATAATTTAAATGTATTTGCTAGAAAACAAGAACAACTTGGACAAGTGAATAAGCTAGCTTTCAACCCAGGATGCTAGAAAAGAAATCCTAAGAAAATAAACAAAGACATGAAGTCAAATAAAGTACAGGAAAGAAAATATTAAAGGTAAATCCATAATGAATAAACAAGAACCAAAAAGTTGACCCATAAAACAAAATAACTGGTTATGTGAAAAGACAAATCTTTGTATAATAATAATAAAAAATTCCATTTCTTTAAATTCTTTCATAGCATCAGGTACATCTTATAAGATTTCTACAATGTCTGTAAAAACAATCTGGAAATCTTTAAAAGTCTCCTTTCCCGATAGAAACTTGGTTTCAGCTCAGGCTGAGCGTTCTTTTGTTCATCTTTTCTTCCTTTTGTATTGTGTTATATTCTCAAATACCAGAGTATATTTGTTTACTTATGATAATGAAGCTCTATGTTTCTTTTTTTAAAAAAATATGCTTTTATTGATATTTTAGGGAGAGAGAAAGAGAACGACACATAGATGTGAGAAACATCTATCGGCTGCCTCCTGCAGGCTCCCTACTGGGGATCAAGCCTAAAACCAGGGCATGTGCTCTGACCAGGAATCAAACTGCTGCCCTCTCTGTTCATGGGAACCAATGTTCAACTAACAGAGCCACACCAGCCATGGTGAAGTTCTAGGTTTCTTAACGCAGGTAAGCATGCTTGCATTCCCTCTGTGTGTCGGCTTTCTGAGGAGTGCGGGTCAGAAGAGCAAGGCTGGGTATTCCTTGCACCAATGCCAAATGAAAAGGACTTTGCATAGTGCACCAGCCTCCCTGACAGGAGCTCAGGCCAACCATTCCTATTCTTTAAGATTTTTTTGTAGTGACCTTCAGAATATATTAATACAAAAAGCAAGGTACAGATAGTGTACATAATGTACTTTGTGTTCAGAAAAGGACCTGTTAATGTACTACTTTGGCAGAACATACACATTGTGTAATATTTTTTGTTTACATAAGATTGAGGCTTCTTAAAGCAGAGGTTTTCCTATTTATTTTTTATTTAGTTTCATTTTTAATTTTTTTCTTTAAGATTTTTTGCATCACTGTTCATGAGAGATATTATCCTATAGTTTTCCTTTTATGAACTGGCTCTTTCTGGTATTGTTATCAGGGTAATTCCAGTCTGGTAGAAGGAGTTCAGAAATGTTTCCTATTTTCTTGAAGAGTATGAGTCAAATTGGCCTTATTTCCTCCTTACATGTTATGTAAAATTCACCAGCGAAGCCATATGGACCTGGAATGTTCTTTGTGAGATTTTTAAATGACTAATTCAATGTTTTTAAGGAGATAAACCTTCTGTTTTATCTATTTCTACTTAAGCCAACTTGGCGGTGTCTTTCAAGAAATTTAGCCATTCCATATAAGTTGTTTATCAGCATAATGCTTTTTCCCTAAGTAGCATTCTTATATTTGTACTAGAGGCCCAGTGCATGAAATTTGTGCACTCAGGAGGAGTCCCTCAGCCCGGCCTGTGTCCTCTCACAGTCTAGGAGCCCTCAGGGATGTCCAACTGACGGCCATCAGTCAGAGAGGCGGGAGAGGCTCCTGCCACTGCCATTGCACTCACCAGCCATAAGCCCCGCTTCTGGCTGAGTGGCACTCCCCCTGTGGGAGTGCACTGACCTCCAAGGGGCAGTTCCTGCATTGAGTGTCTGCCCCCTGGTGGTCAGTGTACGTCATAGCGACCAGTCATTCTGCTGTTCAGACGATTTGCATATTAGCCTTTTATTATATAGAATAATCTATACTGATGGGTCTTTTCATTTCTGAAAGGGTTTATTGTGTCTTCTCCCTTTTTCTTTGACCAGTCTGACTCAATGCCAATCAATTTTATTGATATTTTTAGAGAAGCAGTTTTTAGT
This sequence comes from Cnephaeus nilssonii, assembly GCF_951640355.1. Taxonomy (NCBI): domain Eukaryota; kingdom Metazoa; phylum Chordata; class Mammalia; order Chiroptera; family Vespertilionidae; genus Cnephaeus; species Cnephaeus nilssonii. The sequence continues at coordinate 56,220,206 of NC_137076.1, read as the reverse complement.
TTCATTGATTTTTCTCTAATGTTTTTGTTTTCTGCTCTCACTTCACTATTCCTTTTCCTCTGCTAACTTTAAGTTTAAATATTTTATTTTTCTAGTTTTTCTTTTAATGAAAGCTTAGGACACTGATTTTAGGCATTTCTATTTTTCTAATATAAGCATTTTAATGCTATAAACTTCCCTTTAGCACTACTTTGGCTGTATTCCATACCATGTTTTCTTTCATTCAGTTCAAAATATTTTCTAATTTGCCTTGTGATTTTTTTTCTTTGATCCATGGTTTATTTATAAGTATATTGTCTAGTTTCCAATTTTTTTTTGGGGGGTGGGGTTTCCAGAGAAATCTCCCTGCTATTATTTCTAATTTAATATAATTGTTATAAGAGAGAATAATTTGTAGGATATAAATCCTTTCATTTTTATTTTATTTTATAGCTCAGAATATAATCTCCTTTGATGTCTGTTCCATGTACTGTTGAAAATAGTGTGTTGTGATGTTGTGGAATATTGGTGGAATGTTCTATAAATGTCAATTAAGCTGATCCATTGTATTGTTCAAGTCTATACTAATTTTTCTACCAATTATTGAGAGAGCAATGTTAGAATCTCCAATTATAATTGTGGACTTATCTGTTTCTCCTTTTCTTTCTATCATTTTTTGTTTTATGTATTTTGAAGTCTGTCATTAGGAACATAAACATTTAGGATTATGTCTTTTTGATGAACCACCTCTTTTTATCATTATGAAATGTCACATTTTATCCTTGGTAATATTTCAACTGCTTTCTTAAAATATATATCTGGAAATCTTGGAAGCTCTCATTTTTTTCTCTTATTTCTCATTATTTTGAGACTTTACCATCTTTTGTACTTCTACATTGTCATTTCAAATAGAGGAAGGAAATATGCTTAGCCATCCATTTTGATCTTGATCTTCAAGTGGAAAAAAACCACTAAACTACATTTTAAAGACAATTCCATGTCCAGTAATATATTTCTTTGGCTACTCTGGTTGTAGGATAAGAGATTGTTCCAGACAAGCTTAAAGGGATCTTATGGATGTCTGAATCAGGATTACAGGATGACCGCATCCTCATGAGGTAAACCCGAAGGGAGGTTCCAATCCACAGTGGTAATGGGAATTCAGAGGAGTCTGGAAACCTGATCTCTGATGTATGACTGATCCATTTTCTGTCTAGCTTAGTCATTCCTTCCTCTCTATGAATCATTTTTCCTATCTTATTGCTTCAGCTTATCTAAAACATTAGATCCCCCTGGTCAAATTACTTAACCTCTCTATGCCTTGGTCTCTGGCAGCAATGTCAGCTCTTCACAGGGTTATTGTAAGGATCACTTAAAACAGAACAGCTTACAGGATTCATTTAATATATCTTACCCATTGCTATCTTGCTTGAAGTAAAACCTAGCTTAGAGCTATAATAATTATGACAAGCAAAATATCCATTTTATTATTTATTAGGTATGCAAAGTTATAATACGTTGCTTCATTTTTCTTATATGATGTCATGTGATAACTTTCTTTTGGAATTTATTATCAGGAAAAAGCTTGTTTCTCTTGAAGAATTGATATGTTTCCTTTCATCAGATAATGAGAAATGTATATAGTCCATTACCTCTCCCTTTTTGCCCAGTCTGCCCAGGAGTTCAGAGTGAAACTTAATGTTTCCTCAGGGGAGCTATATTAACTCTAGTGGGAAGCATATTTACCTACTTCTCCTTCATTTGCCTTTCATTTTCTATTTATAATCTGACAGCTGTGTAATATAAAATGTTAACTTTAAATTTCTTCAATCCTTCCTAGAAAGAAAGTAAGCAAGCAATAAAGTGGTATTTTGTGTAAGTTAGAAGAGTCTTAAAAGGAGAATGAAAAACAATCCCTGCTTGCAAAGGACTCTAAGTCTAGAGTAGAGTCCTTTTCTATGGCAATTCACAGTACGAAAGACTTTTCTATTGCAATTCAGTACATGTACACATATATTTGCTTCATGCATATATATGAAGCAAAAGTTCAAAACCAATACTACTTAAAATGTTCCCATCTCTTTATAAATAACAACTCAAATCCTCATAACTATGAATGAGCCAGGCCCTACCATTATTATCCCCATTTTTTCAGATAAGGAAAGTGAGACACAGGAAGGTTAAGTGCTCAGCCAAAATCAACCAGTGTTAGTAGTGTGAAGCTGGCGTCTGGGGAGTCTGGTAGTAGAACCCGCACTCTATTTCATTACATTGGGCAGCCTCCCAATACTAGCCTTACTCTGTGCAAAGCATGCCTTTCTAAAGCTCTATTTTACTCTCCTCCCTTTCATTTTTTAAATGCTGGTCATGATCTCCAAACAGATGGGTCATAACCACTACCCACTAATGGGTCACATTCTATGGTTTGTTAAACATTAATCAGGAAGGAAAAAACCCACACAAACATGATTGTCAGTGGCTACTAAAGAGAGTTCAAGCAGGAGCCCTGAACTCTACCACGTGGGTGAGGAGGAGTCAAAGGAGGCCTCACAGAGCAAGAAGCAGGCTGAGGCTGGAAGATAAAAAGTTTAGCAAGTACACAGGAGTGGGGAAAGAGGAGGGCATCGTAGGCAGGGCACATATACAAGGCTATGAAAGGATAAACGCTCACCACTCATTGATATCCTTGTACCTGGCTCAAAACCTGTGACACAGGTAGGAGCACTAACGACACACATGAGCATCCATGGCTCCAGCTCTCCTGGAGCTGATAGTCTAGGAGAGGACACAAAGTAGCCATATGAATACTAAGCTATAAGTGCCATGATGGGAGGTATTCTGGGTATTACAGGTCTTAGAGTAGGTTTCATTGCAGGTATTATGCTAGCAAGGTTACCTAATATAGTTGAGCCATTTAAGAATGAGTAACAGTCAGCCATGACATGGTAAAGGGAAAACACATTCTAGGCCAAGGGAATGGCAATTCACTAAAGCTGGGCGATGAGAGAGGATGTTGTTTAATGAAGGCCTGAATACTTTAGAGACAGACTGGTAGAATGGTTAAAGAACAGGCTCTAGAACCAGACTGCCTAAGTTCAAATTCCTGCTCTTCTACTTCGTAGCTGTGTGACTTAGTGTCTCTGTGCTTCAATTTCCTTAGAAAACAAAGAGTTTTCTCGATTAAATGAATTAATACATATAAGACACTTAGAACAGTATCTGAAACATATTAAATGCTCAACAAATATTAGTCATTATTATTACTTTGGCAAAAGCTAAATTTCCAAGTGGGAATGGAAGAGATTACACAGGTTGGCCTTAGTTGAAAACTATTGGTTGAGTGCCGACTATGTGCTGGGCACTGTTATAGGTCCTGGAGGCCCAGCAGCAGTGAACAGGACATTCCTGTTGCTCAGGTCAGTTCAGAAGGAGTGGTCTGTTTCCTGCGTGTATCCTGAATAAAATGCCTGGCCACTGTACAAATCCAGGTGTTAAGTGCTTATTACAAGTATATTTGTAGTTTGTAAAAGCACCTTCCGAAGACAATTTTGAAACAAATTCAAGATAAACAACTAATGGCAAAAGGCTAATTTACTTTAAGTGAATAAGTATAATACAATTCAAAACGAGGCAGAAGAGAAATGCTATAAAAGATATAAAAATATAAATGGTTCTTTGTTTCTTTATAACCTGACCTCTTTGACTATGGTAACTGATAGTTCTACCTGTCACCACACTGACAAAATGACACTCAGTGAACATCAACTGCTGATGCTGAAAGATATTCTGAAGAAGCCTAACCGGTTTGGCTCAGTGGATAGAGCATCAGCCTGCGGACTGAAAGGTCCCAGGTTCAATTCCGGTCAAGGGCATGTACCTTGGTTGCGGGCACATCCCCAGTAGGAGGTGTGCAGGAGGCAGCTGATTGATGTTTCTCTCTCATCGATGTTTCTAACTCTCTATCCCTCTCCCTTCCTCTCTGTAAAAAAGCAATAAAAATATATTTTAAAAAAAGATATTGTGAAGAAAAGCAGTATCTTAGAGATGCACACAGTTTTCAACTAAATCTATTCTTCCACTAATAGAACTCAATATCTGAAGCAGAAAATAATATTGGGAAGATTGGCATTCTTTGTCCCTTGATGATTTTGTTTATTTGCAACCTCGCATACACAGCTGAAGCTGTAAAAACTGCCCCCCAGGGATTTTTATTTGAATCTATAACTGATACTACCTTTACCACTTAGCTACTCCAAGCAATTACGATATGATAATAAGTGATACCTTCAGTCCTTTACAAAAAACAATAATGCATTCTGGTAATATAATACAGAATTTTAAAAAAGTATAGAAACACAACAGGACTTTCTTTAGTTAAAGATCAGTTAAACAATATTAATGAATTAATTTGAAGATTTATCTAAGAAAATCAAATTATCAGTGTCAAAATGTACCCAAGTAGGCACAGCAGTAACCTGGTCACTTAAAAAGTAATAAAGTATACTGAAATTCCTCCTGTAAATGTGGATGATAAAAAACAAATAAACAAACAAAAAACACCAGAAGCCCTTTGTTTTTTGTAACTGTTTTATCCATTCCAAAGTAAATGAAACCCCCATCAATTGTATTTGGCCATTCAGGAACAACTACTTTAGCTTGCCCTGCTCAGTTACTCGTTTATATGTTATACTCCTTCTTGGGAACATAAAACACTCTTGAGGAGTTAAACTTCCTTGATTCAACAGTCAAACCAGTTACCTATAACACTGATCTAAAAATGTTAGAACCAACGACTATTCATAGCAGGATACCGATTTCATGGTGTTACTCTTACATTTATTTTTTTCACTCACTCATTTATTTAACATCTAATTCCTGCGTTCTGACCATGTGTCAGGCCCTGTGTAGGCCCTGGGGAACAAGTGGCACACACACACAGACCACTCCTGCTCCTGTGGAGCCTCCATTCTGTTAGGGATGAGATAGGCGACATGTAAACTGCCAACACAAGATGGGGACCAGGTTACATCAGAAATAGACCCAAGTTGATTGGGAGAAAGTGTGGGTGGGATAAAGGCTACTAAATTGTGAGGTCAGGGAAATGGGAGATAAGGTATGTCGACAGTAACATACTGAGAGTAGTGAGTGATGGGGAGATAAGCTCAGAGAGGCCAACAAAGTCCAAACTGTACGCAGTTTTAGGCCATGATGGAGAGTTTAGAGTTTATCATAAGAACAATGGGAAGCTCTTGGTGGGTTTTGTTTTGTTTTTATTTTATTTTATTGATTTCATAGAGGAAGGGAGAGGGAGATAGAAACATCAATGATGAGAGAGAATCATTGACTGGCTGTCTCCTGCACGCCCCCCACTGGGGATCGAGCCCGCATCCCAGGTACGTGCCCTTGACTGGAATCAAACCCAAGACCCTTTAGTCCATAGGCCGACACACTATCCACTGAGCCAAAGCAGCCAGGGCGCTCTTGAAGGGTTTTAAACAGGACAGTATCATGATCTATTTTTTTCAAAAGGTCACCCTGGAGACTGAATGTTAGCAGTTAAAGGGGATAAGAGAAGAGCAATTAGGATACTATTTTAGTGATCTTGGCAAGAGACAGATGGTGGCTATGCCCAATGAAGAGAAGTGGATGAACACAGGATATATTTGGGAGTTATAGCTGATAAGACATTCTGCTAGGTTAGCTAGTGGGGAGGGATAGTAAAGGCAAGGTGAAATTCAAGGCTGTCTTGATGCCATTTACTGAATGGGGGGAAGACTGAGGGAGAAGTAGTGGGGAGTCAGGGGCAGTAGGAGGAAAACAAGAGTCCAATTTGGGGCCACATGAGCCTTGAAATGTCTATTAAAAATCCAAGTAACTATGTCAAGGAGGCAGATGAATATTAAAATGTGGAGCTCCTGAGAGAGGTCAGGGCTGGATTTACAAATTTGATAGTCATCAGATTATTGCTAAAATTTAAAGCTAGAAGACTGGATCTGCGTAGAGAGTATAGTTGGAGTAAAGGCCCTAAGATCCAGCCCCGGGACCCCCACCAGTGAGAGTTTGAAAAGAGAGAGTCAGCAAGGGAGACTGAAGCAGCACAGACAGAGTTTATGGCATCCTGGAAACCATAGTCACAGAATGTTCAAGGAGAGAGTGCTCAACTCTACCAAATCATGTGAAGTCGTCAAGCCTGATGAGAACAGAAACATGAGCATTAGATATGCTAAAAACAAACAAACAGGGAGGACATTGGTCCTTCTAAGTAGAGAGATTTTAGTGAGACCTGGTGTTGGAAATCTATTAGGAGTCAATTGAGGCAAGAACAGGATGTGAAAATATTGAGATACTAGAGGCCCGGTGCATGAAAATTCGTACACTTGGAGCCAGGGGTTGTCCCTCACCTTGACCTGTGCCCTCTCCCAGTCTGGGACCCCTCAGGGGATGTCCACTTGCAGGCTTTTAGGCCACTTGCAGCCTAAGCTGCAGTAGGACATCTTCAGCGTTGCCAAGGAGGCAGGAGAACTCCTGCCACTGATGCTGCGCTCACAGCCATCAGCCTGGCTTGTGGCTGAGCAGAGCTCCCCCTGTGGGTGCGCACTGACCACCAGGGGGCAGCTCCTGTGTTGAGCTTCTTCCCCCTGGTGGTCAGTGCACATCATAGCGACCAGTCGTTCCTGGTCATTCTGCTGTTAGGGTCAATTTGCATATTGCCCTTTTATTATATAGGATTGCTTCTGGCTGCTGTGAAGAGTAGAGGAAAATGAATCTGGAGGGGGATAAGGAGTCAAGGGAAACACTGGAGTAGAAATAAATGTAATGAGACTGATCCAATGAAAAAGGAGAAATTGATGGTGTAGACAAGAAACATGTTTAACTGCAGGAGAAAGTCTTAGAGCAAGTAAGAGGGGATGGCATCCGGGGCACAAGTAGAGATATCACCCTTAGACAAGAACAGGAACTGTCCACCAACTGCAATGGGTAAGGGGGAATCACAGCGTGTGAATTTACATGTAAGAAGGTGGGTACATTTTGAGGTTGATGATGAGTGGTTATTTTGGTACTAGACAAAGAGCACATACATATTATGTGACAACAAAGCTAGTGTACATCAGTTATATAGAGTAATAATGGTAACATTTATTAGCCTCTTAGAGAAGGTTAAGGCAGCACAGAGAGGGATTTGAGGGTGTATCTGAAATATTGCTTTTGCCTGATTGAAATTTTGATTCATCAATTTCCTCCCATTACTTCCTTGTACACTGGTGATCTATAACATACCAGTTTGATCACTTTTTAATGCTTCTAGATAAGGAACCAAACTCAAAGTCAGTCTTCCTTGGCAGGTTCCATCCCACCACCTTGGTCTTCTCTAATTTCCCCTAGAGCTCTGGGCTGCACCTCCCAGTACAATCAGCACTCATTCATTTTGTATTTGTTTTCTGCTCATAGATCTTATTTTCTCAAAAAGAGACCAGGATAAGGCCAAATCCTATCTAATAAAAGAGTAATATGCAAATTAACCATCACTCCGCCACACCCACAAGCCACGCCCACCAGCCAATCAGGAGCGATCATGCAAATTAACCCAACCAAGAGGGCTGCAGCCACTGAGCGAGCAGGAGGGAGGCTTGGGTTTCCCGGCGATAGAGGAAGCCAAGCTTTCCGCACACCCTGGCCAGCCCAGGCCTCCGCTTAAGGCTACAAAGTTTCAATTATAGAAGATAAATCCTAACAAAAATGGCGGCAGCCACAGAGCTGGAGAGAGCAGGCTAGGGTTGCCTCTGGCGATGGAGGAAGCCAAGCTTTCCACCTGCCCTGGCCAGCCTAGGCCTCCACTCCAGGCTACAAAGTTTCAATTATAAAAGGTGAATAAACCCCAACAGAAATGGCTGCCGCCACAGAGCGAGAAGAAGGCTTGGCTCTGCTCCAGGCTACAAAGTTTCAATTGTAGAAGATAAATATATCCCAGATACCAGGGCCTCCGCTTGGGTCACCAGGGGGCATGGTCGGCCTGCAAACCACTACAGGCCCCTCTCCCAGGCTGCCCCATGCCCCAAGGGAACCCCCACCCTGATCCAGGACACCCTTCAGGGCAAACCAGCTGGCCCTCACCCATGCACCAGGCCTCTATCCTATCTAATAAAAGAGTAATATGCAGATGGACCATCACTCCAACACACAAGATCGAGATAGCTGCCCCCATGTGGTCAAAGAACCTGCCCCCATGTGGACACAAGATGGCTAGCAGGGGAGGGCAGTTGGGAGGGACCAGGCCTGCAGGGGAGGGCAGTTAGGGGTGACCAGGCCGGCAGAGGAGGGAAGTTGGGGGCAAACAGGCTGGCAGGGGAGCAGTTAGACATCAATCAGGCTGGCAGGGGAGTGGTTAGGGGGTGATCAGGCTGGCAGGCAGAAGTGGTTAGGGGCAATCAGGAAGGCAGGCAGGTGAGCAGTTGGGAGCCAGCAGTCCTGGATTGTGAGAGGGATCCCAGATTGGAGAGGGTGCAGGCTGGGCTGAGGGACTCCCCCCCCCCCCCCCGCATGAATTTCGTGCACCGGGCCTCTAGTATTTACAATAAAATATCATTATCTCTTCCACTGTGAAAAATCTAGTATTACATATAAAGTAGGCACTTAACAATTGCTTGTTGACCAATTTATCTTTTCAGAGTTGAATGGCTAATAAAAAGTCTTAAGCAGCAATTCCTTGGCTAACAGAATGTACAGAATTCTTCCTGGCACCTTGCTGGGGGACACTAAAATCATCCATCAATTTTTTTTTCTTTAAAATGCTATTCGATGAGTTTGTCTGGAGCAAAGTCTGGAATGTATATCAACCAAAAGCATACTACTGAGCTAAGTACAAGCTATCTTCCTTCTAAACTTTGCATCCACTTTCTTAGGGAAAAAGCTTTGGTTTAAAAAGGTTTTCAAGTTTGGGAAGCTTTAAGTAAAATGTAATATTAAGGACTGAAACTTATCCAGTGCTGTAGCATAGTATGTATTTAAAATTAATCTGGTAATCTCCTTAGTGAAAAAATATATTATTAAGAGAATACACGTCAATATAGCCTATTTTGCATTGTCTTAGATCAAAGTTTTCTTCAGTACAGACTGAGAGCTTAGCAGATTTTAAGTATATGGATTTCCAGCTTGTTAAATTATTGAAGAAAAAGTTTAATTCCAAACTACAGCCCAAATTCTTAAGCCACTTACAGCTGTTTGGATGTTCTTATATTTAAATCAGAATGCAAGTGTCACTCATATATTTTTTTTAAGAAGTACGTAAAAGAATCAAACAATATTGACCTTTAATTTTACCTGAAAGGCTACCATGCGAAGTTAATAAATTAACAATCAGAAGAGCATTTAACAAAAGGTCTCAGATACTACATATGGCAGTCAGTGTAGCTCCAAGGAAGAAGTGATTACAGATACTGTAAAATTTTGTCACTCCATAAAATAAAACTTTCTACTGACAGAATGAGCTATTCCCTTTTTCTGTCATGTTCAAATTGACAAAATAATACCTAATAAAAGAAAATAAATCAAGAAACTTAGAATTTTAGACTATATAAAAATCTATGTAAAAATGTCATTAGGAATACTTTTTCATCTGGATCTCATAGTATTGGACAATACTAATATAATTTTTAAAGTATTTCTTCATAAAATATTTTAATTGGATAATTTAATGAATTCTACAAGATGCACATGCATTTATAAGATTTGATTTTTCAATCCTTTTAATTGGATAATTTAATGAATTCTACAAGATGCACATGCATTTATAAGATTTGATTTTTCATATCTTTTTTATACTCAACATAGAATAGCTTCTAACTACTGGTAAAATGGCAAAGTTTACATTGTTGATTTAAAAACTAAATTCAGACAATTTAGAATTATTTAAAAATTAGCCAATAAACTATAATTCACTAATTCTTTTTTGTGGATTTCTGGTTTGGGGTGGAAACACATTAGTAAGGATTATTTTTTAATCACTAGGGAAAAAAAGATATATGAATCTTTCCCTTAAAGCTTTTTCCACCCACATGGAGGCAACACACCTTAAAGTGGAGGTTAATAATCAGTTAATGGCACAGATTTAACTTAATTTAAATATTAACTTAATATTTTAATTTAAAATATTACAAATGTGACAGTATAATAGCTTGGTAAATATGAGAATTTTGAGAGCCATAAAATTAAAGACTTTCACATGTGTAAATCAATAGACGTGACTTATCACTATTTAATATGAGCTTTAATTTTTAAATGTCACGTTCCAATGAAAAGGTGTACTGTACAGGAAACCTGAAATTTCAATAAGGAATCAAGACAAAAGAAACAAACTTCATATTAAAGTGCCTTTAAGAGGTTATACTTACGCAGCAACCTCCTCTTTTGACAATCCTTTGAACTTCACCTCCAGATAATGATCTATGTCATCTTTTTCTTTGATCAACTGAGACCTAAATGAAATGGAAATAAATAATAAAGCACTGCCTTATCGAGTAGGAAAGCTACCAAACATAAAATGCCACCAGGAGAACACAAATATTCAGGGCATAATACCATGTACGTATAATAAATGTTCTGTAGTAGCTGCAGAGTAAGGTTAGTGATTGATAATTTCTAAATTTTCATTTTCTTGAATGAAAAAGGAAAGGAAGAATATTAAACCCAGTGTGTAAACAAATAAAAACCAAACACATTAAAATAATCTGCATTTTTAATTAATGGAATTTTTTTACTCAAAACTTATGAGATCTTCCATTTTACTCACGCTGTTTCACAGTATAACTTTCCACCTACAGAAGTCATATTCTATTTGGCACAGAATCCTGAACTAAGACTACCTATTGGATACAAATGTGTAACATTTATTTGTTCCAAACATTAACAAATTTGCTCTGAAATGCTGATTGAGTGTTTTTTTAAATCATAGATAAAACTCAAATAATTATTAAAAGTTCAAAGTGATTTTAAGAACACTTTACTGAGAAATATATTACATGTGTAGTGTGTTTATTCTTTACACTCCCTTGAACCTTTAAATATAAGCATATTATTAATATTTTATAAGCATGGGAGTATGGAATTGAGCAATTATCTGTTTTTATTCAGAAGTAATGGAGAATGTTGATACAAAAATTTGCTTTAAATAGTTATGATAAAAATGTTTTTATTCAATACAAATACAAGAAAAAGTTTTCTTTAAAAATACATCTTATTTTAGAGATGTGAGATTGGCTATGTTTTTACTCATATTGTAAAGGAAATGTAATCTCAATAATTAAAAACAATAAGAAGAATAATCTTTTTCAGATTGTGTTAATATTTCACATTGCTCAAAAGTAAAATATACACTGAGTGGCCAGATTATTATGATCTCTGAACGCATAATAATCTGGCCACTCAGTGTATATCCTATATAATAAAAGGCTAATATGCAAATTGTCCCCTCGATCAGGAGTAAGACCAGCAGGCAGGCCGGCCAACCACCCATGTCTCCTCCCCCTGGCCAGGCTGGCCAGATCCCACCCATGCACAAATTCATGCACCAGGCCTCTAACATATATATATATACACACTGAGTGGCCAGATTATTATGCGTTCAGAGATCATAATAATCTGGCCACTCACTGTATATACTAGTATATATATATACATATATACCTGTAATATACCAGTTATACCACAATAACAATATATATCCTGGAATTATGTATTTATAAAAAATTATTTTTTGAAAATTTAAAAAAGAAAATTTGATTTGCTATTATAAAATGTTTTTTATGTAGTCTAGCTAAATGTATTTATTTGGTCCAGGGGCTTAGGTCTTTCCCAGAAATACTAAAAATGAGGTATGATGTTTTTCGGAACAAAGTAGTCTCATAATACTTTCTTTGATCATTATGCTTGGCAGGAATTGAAAATCATGTATGTAAACAAAATAATCAGACCAAGATATGCAAATTATTTGTATTGATAAAGAATATGTACATTATTAAACATCAATACAATTATAAATGCAATTACCAAACAATGCAATCTTAGTTAATATTCATAATGCTGACAAAATACATCAAGTTCTCTGTCCTACAGTTTCTGGGCTACAACTCTGGGGACTCTGCAGCCCCTCACAGGCAGCAGCAGTTAGATGGTGTTTGCAGGCCCCACAGTCATTTCAGGAGCTAAATTGTGCCTGCCAATCTACCCTAGAAGTAAGACTGTGTCTTCCTTCCTCCAAAGCAGAAATCAGCAATCAGGACCTTGTGGATAGGAAGCCAGACACTATTCATTCCTAAAGCTTCTGCATTTTGTTCTCCACACACATTTTTAAAAAATGTATTTTCAAAGCTTTATAGGAACCAGGATATAATAGGAATCTATATATATAAAAGCCTAAGCGACCGTTTGACTGGTAGCTATGACGCACACTGACCACCAGGGGGCAGATGCTCAATGCACAGGCAGGGAAACATGGAACAGACTGATGAATCTCAGAGGGAAGGAGTGGGGGGTGGGGGAGGGTGGAATCTGATATGCATACTAGAGGCCTGGTGCACAGATTCATGCACTGGTGGGGTCCCTTGGCCTTGCCTGTGGAGATCAGGCCAAAACTGGCTCTCCAACATTCCCTGAGGGATCCTGGATTGCAAGAGGGAGCAGGCCAGGCTGAGGGACCCCACCGGTGCACGAACCTGTGCACCGGGCCTCTAGTATGAAATAAAATTATCAAATGAGCACTAGCTTGTTAAATAAATATATTCTTAATATTTAAGTGAAGTCCATCAATACTTTTAACACCACACATTTGAATATTCTAAATATAACAATATACTTTTGCCTTTAAACACCTTGTTTTCTGAGACATGTTATTGGCATTCTTACAGGAAGGAGTTTATTCTGTAGGAAAAGAAATGAAAACCAGGGTCACGTACCGTGGCGTTGTTCTGGGGGAGCATGGCAGCTTCTCTCTGGCTAAGGCTGTAAGCTTGGGGCGTGACATGGGCAGTGGGGGTAGGGTCGTCATTCCAGACTACAAATAAACACACACACACACATACACACACACAGAAATTGTATTTTAAAGAATAAATCGTTCAAAGAATATTTTAAGACATCGTTAGATCCACAGTCTGTCATCTGAGCTGAGAATGCCTGTGTGTGCACAGAGCTTGAGCTCTGTTATTCATTATAGGAGTAGATACTCAGTGAGTGAATTCCACAGGTTACTTCTCTCATTATTTTCCTCTACTAGCTGCCTTGTGGCCAATTTATTACTTGTCTGCCTCTCTACCATGAAGGAGAAAATCTGATTAATGAGTTGAAAATTCAGTCAATCAGGAGTGTTGGTATAAGAGAAATGATTGCAATTAAAAAGTAAAGATTTTTAGGGCAGCTACGAATTTCAAATGTTCATGCTTTGCTTGCCTGTTATGATCAATAATTGAAAATTGCTCATATTTTTCTATTTTCTAAAAAACTTTATCATTCACAAATAAAGGCTTTCCCTTAGAAAGGACAGATGCCAAGAATAATTCTCAACATGGAGACAGCTGTCATGAGAGACACACAAAGAAAACAGTGTAACAAATCACTTCGGAACATAGTGGTTTAAAAAAGATTAATTCAAACAATAATCATTTTATATATCTTCTGCACTTTTTGTGGGTCAGGAATTAGGATAAGACACAATGGCTTGGCTTTTCACTACTGCACAATGGCAGGGACCGCTGCTGGGAAGACTTAGAAGTTGGGGTAACTCAATGAGGGGAAGCAGAAAGCATCTGTATGTGTCTTTACTCCTATATCTGATAGTTAACGCTAACTATTATCTGGGACATCAACTGGGGTCTCTGGCAGAATATGTACAAGGTGGCCTTTCCATGTGGCTTGAGCTTCCTCACAGCATGGCGAACCTAGACTTCTTACTTGGCAGCTTAGGGCTCCAAAGGCAAGTATCCCTAAGAAAAGCCAGGTGGAAGCTGTATCCCCTTTTAGGGCCTGGCCTTGGGAGTCACATAGCATCACGTCTGCTGTAATAATAGGCCTGCCCAGATTGAAAGCGAGTGAATAGAGACCCCCCCAGTTGATGAGAGAGCATCAAAGTCACATTGAAAGAAAGAATGTGAGGGAAAGATATTGTTGGGGCCATCTTTGGGAAATGCAATGTGTCGCAGTGGAGAAGATGAGTGATAATAATAAAAGTGAGTCTATAAAACCAAGTTATCTAAACCTTACTCTGAAGAGGAAGAAGTGTGGAAACAATGTCAGTGGGCATAGAATGATGAAATTGTCGTGTGCTGTGAGGGCTTTCAGGTGCCAAAGAACCCACACTTCTACTGTTAAATAGAAAGGCACCCAAAAGCCAGAGCCTCTTGACTCCACCACCACCATGTCCTTCAGTTTTGACCTCTACCCTTAGCCCCACCAAGCAACAGGAAGGCTTGTTTTTGGTTTTTACATTATTTACCTCCAGCATTTACTACCTTGTGACATAGGGTAAATCATCATCAATCTAGACCTTGAATATATTCAATGGATTAAGCTACTACTTGGTGCTAGATACTATTCATAGAGGTGTTGAAGATACAGCAGTGAACAAGAAGACAAAGATCTCTGACTTTGTGAATTTACATTATAGGGGTGGATGTGGGGGGGAAACAGACAATATACAAAAAAAAACCCCACAATATATAGAAGATCTATAGCAAACATTAGAAACATTGTATTATACTTTGTAACTTCATAATATAGTGACTTAATTCTTTCATAATTTGAAAAAAATCTATTTCTCTGATTAGGTGTTACATTAACTAGTTGAGTTATTGCATAATCAGAACTTACTAAATGACAACCTTTGCAGAACACGTGGTGACAAATTATGACCAACACAGGGCTGGACCCCACATAAAGTTTTGAAGGGACACCAAAGGCTCCCCAAACCCACCTCCCATGAGCCTATTTCACAGAAACTGCGAGACTTGATGTGCAGAGTCCTCTAATGTTACAGAGTAAATCTGGACAATCTCAGTTTCGTAACCCTGACCTGTCTATCCCTAGTGGATGTTGAAAAGGAGAGGAGAAAACAATGACTGTTCTTGCTTCAGTCTGGGCATTCCATCCTCTATGAATTAAGACTCTTCTGAGAACTCCACTTTGCATAGCAAGGGCTTTGGTGCAGGGGTGATGAATGCATAACTGTGCTTTAAAATGAGAAAACAGTACTTGCAATTTCTCTAAATACTAGGAAGACAAGGCTACTTAGAAACAGTGGGACCAGGCCCCAGAAGCTCTGATCCAGCCAATATATCCCATCGAGATATGTATCAGCACCCTCTCTCCATGTTGGGCTACCAGTATGTGATATAAAATTTATCGTTTTGATGTTTACTGGGTTTAGATTATTTTGCTAGGAAATATAAATAATTAATGAAATCAAATGCAAGTGTCATACATGGACAGGAACAGGTCT
The DNA here is from genome assembly GCF_951640355.1 of Cnephaeus nilssonii. Taxonomy (NCBI): domain Eukaryota; kingdom Metazoa; phylum Chordata; class Mammalia; order Chiroptera; family Vespertilionidae; genus Cnephaeus; species Cnephaeus nilssonii. The sequence goes on along the minus strand of NC_137076.1, from coordinate 56,204,743 downwards.
TATCACACAGATCAACTGTGATTTTTTCCCCCCCTCAAAACTTGAGTCAACGTTTTCTACCATTAAAGTTTCAGCTTCCAGTTCCTTCATTTTGCTCTCCTCTGATCTGAGAACATTAGCAGCAGGAGCACCTTTACTCTTAAATTTAGTTTAATGTAAGTATCGCAAGCCCTGCTGGCAAGCCTCAAGGCACAAACTCCGAAAGGGGGGTGATCAGAACTGAATGATAAAGTAGAAAAAAAGCTATTAACTGCATATTGGGGGAAATATCCCTCAAGCAATCTATGCTGAAAAGTTTCAGGCCAGAGTTAGGGTGGCAGTTAAACAGGCTCCCTCCCCACTCTAAACCCCACATCTTACCTTGCCTATGACTTTTGAAAAAGGGGATTTTTGTTTTTCACAATACATGGGCACATAAGGGTATTTTGTTTTCCATAATAGATAATGTGTGTACTGAAATTTTGCACACTTAATATCTGAAATGCATTAAATATTTAAAGGGATCCTGTAACAAATTATTTTCTCATTTAAGTAATCACTATCTTTTTTATAAGTTCAGTCTTATTTATGCTGAATTAGAAAACAGTTGTAATCTAGCATATAGAAGCAGCCAGAGGGAAAATAAGTGAGAAAAAAAAAAAAAAGCAAGCATGCTTTGGGGCCTGTTATTTCAGGCTTGCCTTCTACCTGCAGAGTAAAGAAAGTCTTTTGCTGTTTGCTAAATTGAGTTGTATCATTTTCCTGGTACGGCCAGTATCCCCAGCTCCTAGGTGATCTCTAATCATGAGGAATTAAACTAACAGAGCCTGAAGCAGAAATGGAACACTTCCTTAACCAGGGCACTTCATCAGGGTCCTCCTAGCTCAAGACCACAGAGGAAATCACACAAGGTGGGAGGAAAGGCAGGAAGGGCAATGGCTCAGATTTGGGTGAGGAAGGGATGGGAGAAGGAGAGGTATTCCTCTAGCTGGTACCAAAATGAGCTCAGCCCCAGGAGCTGAGGGGGAAGCAGTCTGTGAGGAGGACCCAGAGGCAGCTCCCCCAGTGCCAGCAAGTGGGTAGCAATGCATGTGGCACCACGGGGGGCTGAGACAAAGATCAAAAGGCTGCCCGAAGCCAATCCATCCTTGGTGGATTCTTTGATCTGCTGGTTGGCTCCTATTTAGTCTGTAAATTTGGCCCTCACATGCAAGGACAGATGAGAATGGAGAAACACGGGATGAAAGGTTTGAGAGTGCTAGTCAGGCTGAATGTGTCCCACAGTGTGAGTTTAAATCTCTGGCCCCCGAGTAAAATTCTTCAAAGAATAACCCTGGTGCCCACTCTCCCAGGAGAGATCCTCATCAGGAAACACACAGGGAGGAAGGGAGGCCTAGCGCTGTACAGACAGTCTGAGGCTGACTACTGTCTCCAGAATTCAGTCACTTTAGGGTCAAAGCCAACAAACCCCAGCAAGAAAATTTACTAATTGTCATCAAGAGAATGCAAAATAAATAGGATTTTACTATGTTCAAAACCATTTATAAAAAGAGAACTTTTCATATTATCACCACAAGCTCCCTTGCTAGGAAAGTTTAAAGAAAACTATAGAAGAAACACAAATAATTATGCTCCCGAAAAGAATTTTTAAAATGAACATGAGTTTGAAGAGTCACTAAATTTTTATCCTCCACATCATAATTTTTGGACACTTCTAGCACTCCATGGGAGGTAATTAGGTAAGTTTTTAAATACATAGATTTCCTACCAATGGACACTTATTGATGGCTAATCAAAATATGCATTAGTAAAAGTGTTTGAAGACAGGCATGATTCACTCGACTTACAATGCTGGTTTCTGTTGAAGGTCTTTCCAGGCTTACAGACTTCAGCCTGAGAATCAGGAAGTAAAGAATAACAGCGAAGGAGAGAAGGGGAAAAAATTAAAATTAGTTACTAGAACAATTTCTCTCCCCACCCCACATCATGAAATAAGTTAATCATAGAACAAATACCAAATACTTATTATGTGGTCAGAGGCTTTAAAAAAAATTATAGACACTTTGGGATAAATTAATCACTAATCAATGAAATGCCAATACCTATATTGTTATGTTACAGGGTGGGGCAAAAGTCGGTTTACAGTTGTTCAGATGTAAAATAATACAATAATTAATAAAGAATAAACTTTATGTTTCAAGTACTCACAACTATTTTTGCCCTACCCTGTATTCCAATACAAATGCGACATCAGGAATAACAATTTGATCTCTCAAATTTATGAGATTGAGTTATCTTTACCCAAACCGAGGACATCTCAGGTCCCTGTCTGCTCCTGCCTAGTTCTAACAGGCCTAATAATTTGTCCTCCCAGGTTCAGGTGCACTGGGGAGCCAGGGCCTCAGCTGAGGAACTTTGAGAGGAAGGTCAGTGGGGGGCAGGGAAGGCACAGCCCGCCTCTCCTCCTTGTCCCTGCGCCACGAACCTCGGTGGACTGGCTCTGGGGAACAACTCTGGTTTTCCATTCCCCAAAAGTGAGTCCTCCACCGATGGCAGGTGCAGGGCTCCGGCGCTGCCCCGACTTCCCTTCTTGTTGTCAAGACTTGGCAAAGCCAGGGCTGGGAGAGCAGACGCCGGAGCGTCTCCAGGGCTACAGAGGGGGCGCACAGGGCGGGCGGGGTGGGGTTAGGCTGAACGGGGGCTCGGGATTGGGCCAGCTCCCAGACTCCTCGGCACGGGGGCGGGGCCTGTGGGGGCGGGGCCTGCGGAGGGCTGAGCGGGAAGGGGTGGGGCAGGGAGGCCCTGACCCTGCGGGCTTTTCAAAGGAGGCAGCTTTCCAAAGTGAGGCCGCTTTCAGAAATTCGTTCACCTAGTCCAACGGCCTGGCACTTACCGCCCTGAAACACTTCCTTCATGGCGCTGCTTTCTCAACATTTCGCCAGCAGTTCTCTGCTGACCACGGGATTGAAGGAAAAACACTCAGTTTGGCCTTCGTGACCCCCATGACCTGATGCCACTTGATCCAGCTAGTTAAGTCAATTTGTTCCCCTCATCCTCATTCTTAGTTGCAGCCAGAATCATCTTTTCCCTTCTTTCTCCGGAAAGAAAATCTAATTTTGAGTTGTGGTGAGCTAAAAACCCAAGATCTCTTTATAGAATCTCCGTGTGTGTGTGATTTTTTACCTGAAACTCAAGATGTTATATTTACACTGATTAATGTCAGTCTGTTAATCCCAGCCCTTCATTCCATCCCATCTCTCACCTGTAAGTGTAAGGAAGCTCACTTCTTTGCTCATTCTCTCACACATACAGAGGACAAGAGAGTGAGGCCTGTTGTTTATCCCCAAATATAGCTGTGCTAGAAACAATGCTTTTATTCATTGCCTCCTGTCACACACTGTAGGTGAGGGAGCCAGCAATACTATTGCTCATACAAGTCATTCTATTAACTATAAATCAATTCTACTTGATATATATATATATATATATATATATATATATATATATATCTTACATTTTCTTTTCCACTCATCCATTCATCCATTGAAGGGCACTTTGGCTAGATACCTCAAATGAGAATGCCAGTCATATGATAGTTCTATTTTTAATTTTCCATAATGGCTATATCAATTTACATTCTCACCAACAGTGTACAAAGGTTTCCTTTTCACCAAAGGGTCTTTTAGATACCACGGATCACATAGCCAAAACCAGGCTGTATCATCAGGTAAAACAGATGCAGATTATCAAACTGTATATTTTTAATAAACAAGGTAGACAAGGTAGTACAGGTGAATTAAGGGAGCTCCAACCTTTAAATAGCACATTATATATCACTAGCTAGTACATTTCATTCCTCTCTGGGCCAAAGGGAGTACCATGGTTCCAGGCATCCCTGGAGATAAATAAACAAAAAGCCACCACAGATCAGCTGCCAGCTAACCCTGTACTTTCCTACCAAAATAGTAAATCAAAAGCAATACTGCATTTCTGGGGGAATGTCAGACTTGAAAATTTTAGGAGTGATAACTCCTTGACTATTCTTATTTAATTATCTGTGTTAGCTGCACAACATAGATGTCTATCTTGAGGAATAAAAGGTTGGTCAGATGGTAACTCAAATTGTGCTACTGTTTCTAATAGAGCCTTCTTGCTGTTATGTAGCATCTACTGCCCCCACCCCATATGCTGATTGATAGCAAGAAAAAAAGAAGCAATTTGCTGTTACCTAGGAGGGTTAGCAGTGTACTTTTATTTTCCAACTCAGTAATCTGTCAACCCTGGCTCTTGGCTGCAATTTAGTTTTCAGGAACCTTAATTATCTTACCATCTCACAGAATACCATGCTGGATCACTGCCCTGACAGGTAGTCTAATAGAACATGGAGAGCAAGAAATAGCAGGTAACTCTATGCCTTCATAATATAAATACTTGCCAAAAGGAACAATATATATCTTATGAAAATACAGAAGTCTTTCACTTCAGTAAGGATTGGGGGTGGCTTAGATGGATAGATATTCTAATGTAATGTAAAAGATAATTTGTTGAAATTTGCACATTCAACCAAAATGCTTATATGTATACCTTTGGATTTTGGAGGCTGATCTGAATGATGGTCTCTGATCTCCTCTGAAGCTGTGTCCTGCCCTGTGGTAACAGTGGCAGTTCTTGGTTTCCAGGAGTAGGATCTGCCCTGATATCAGCCCTTCCCAAGTCTAGTTCACAGCTTCACAATGATTCTGATAACACTCCAGGAAATTAATTTTTCTAAAGTTAACCAGAGTTTATTTCTATTACTTACAACTACAGAATACTAGTTTATACAATAATAAAATTTGTTTTAAAAAACCCAGATTAGTAAACATTAAAGATAATATCAAGTTTTCACAATGAATATTTTAGAATATTATACATTTCCTAAAGTAATAGCTGAAACTCTAAGATTCAATTAAGAAATTGCACTAAAGAGCATACATAATTACATGTATTTTCTAATGCTACATAGAGATTTGATAAAATTCACTTAAAATTTGAAGCCAGCCCTAGATGGTTTGGCTCAGTGGGTAGAGCGTTGGCTTGCAGACTGAAGGGTCCCGGTTTGATTCTGGTAAGGGCACATGCCCTGGGTTGAGGAGGTGTGCAGGAGACAGCCTACCGATGATTCTCTCCCATCATTGATGTTTCTATCTCTCTCTCCTTCTCTCTTCCTCTCTGAAATCAATAAAAACGCGACAGGGGGTAGGGGAGGCTGGGGGAAGGTCAACGGGGGAAAAAAAAGGAGATATATGTACTACCATATGTAATACTTTAAACAATATATATATATATATATATATATATATATATATATATACACACACACACACATACATATATATAAATATTTTAAAAATTTGAGGCCAAAATATTCTATTTATGTCCAATGATGATATGTTTTGAACTCATTGAAACTATAAAATATTTTTGAGGTTTAAATATTTTTCCATTTTAGAATAAATCAGATGGAGAAATCTAGTCAATATTTATTGATCTTACATAAACAGTGTGTACTGCACTAGATATTCTAAAAAAGCCATTTGCTTATTGATGCTTGCAAGTAATTTTTATACTTAATTTAGAGTCAAAAGTCTTTTTATAGATTTTTACCAATATGCATAGCATTCTTGTAATTGTCGTAAGTGTTTGCAGTTAAAAGAAACTACAAAACTAGCTTTTAGGATTTAGTCAAATAGAATCAGCCAGTAGATTGCAAAGTATGCATTCTCAAATTGTCCCTTTGGCAAGATTTTGCACCATGAAAGAGGTGTGGAGAAGGAGAAGCAGCAGACTGTGGACATGGTTCTCAGGCATATCAATGTTAGGAAAGAGCACATTTGAAAGTTGGAGGCTTGGGGGGAAAAATTCCTTAAAGTTATCAACTTCTAAAAAGCCTGGAAAGTCTTCAGGATCTACCTTGAAAACCTAAGCTACTTGGTTTGATATCTAATGCATATTTCCTTGGTTTAAATCTAATTTCAGTTGTTTTTTCCTTTAATGTGTATAAGTCACATTGTTTTCAATCCAAAGTATACAAAAAAACAACTTGCAGAATTTGTCATATAAATGTCAGTTGGTATTAAAAATATTTGCCTCCTTTTTTAAGCATCTTCTTACTTTTGGTTCTTACGATGCAATTCTAACAGACTGCTAAATCTGCTCATAATTAAGAATGCCATTTGAATTTGAAAATATGCTTCATTGTTAAATTTACTGATTATTTTGTGCCTCCACTAGCTGGATAAATCTACAATAGCAATGTTTTCTATAAGTAAGACCCTGATTAATTCTCTATCTCTTCTGAATAGGTAATTTCAGAGATCTTTTGGCTCCTGCTGCCTGGACTAGCGCATGTTGCCCTTGAATACATTCAAGGTCAGCACCAATCTGCCAGATACTGACTGACCTGTTTGAGTAACTGTTTCAAGCCTAAGCAGGGTTAGCTCTGCCTCTGCTTTGTGAAGCTACGCACGGTTGTGCAGAAGGTACTAAGTTCTGCTGTATTGCTTATGTTTACTCAGCTAATAAGCTACAAATCTGGTACATATTCAGATTTTCTGACTCTAGAGACCTTGCTCCTTATTATGATGCTCTACTGACTTTGATTACTTATGTTTTGCAGGTGGGAATGGTCCCTTTGAAGGTGAGAGGTCTCCTTCCAGATCACATTATTAATACAATCTTAATATCATCTGATTGCCACCTAATGACAATAGCAATTATTTTGATTAGCAAGTTATATTTATTATGGAAACTTCCAATGTCATCCACCCAACCGTCCTGTCCCTTTCACCTTATTAATGTGCTGCTTATATATTCCCACTTGCTCTGCATCAGTGTAACTTTCACTAACTTCCTCTCTCTAGAAAGAACAGCATGGTCTCGGCATCCTGTCCAGCCTGGATTCACCTTCCTGCCTTCTGAAACCCTAGTGTGCTTCTCTCTTCACTCAGGCTGCCCTTTGCCAATCCCAACAGGAATAGCACAGCATTTTATATAGTTCATGTAGAAATGCATGGCGTGAACTTTCCATTGGTGATTGGAAGGAAAACTTAGAGAAAGCTTACTAAATGACAAAAAGATAATGACTCTCAAATTCCTGAATATTTCAGTAAGTCTTCCTTTATTTTTTCAGTCCCATACCTTCCTCTCTTCTGATCCCAGAAGTGCTTTTGAAATGGTAGGTAGGTGGTTTTGTGGAAAGAAGAAACTCTGATTAGGCTGTTTGAACTCAATAAGCGTTTACCACAAATAAAATGAACTTACTTTATGCACTTAATTTTGCATGAAAATCATAGAAGGCATTTTTTTTTTTTTTGTAAAAACAGAAACTTACTTGGTTGAAGATTTCTACTGGTTCCCTAATACATAAATAATACATAATAAGCCTAGAAAATTCTCTAATTTACCTCTTCTGCTTTTAAACATTCATATTGAATGATGAGATGGAGATGGCAGTGCTGTTAAAGATCAAATAAACCACCATTATAATCGTTCTCAGTAGATAGAACTCATCCAGCAACTCATTAAACACACAAATTCTGGAAGAGCACATCCGTCAGTTTTCACTGTTCCAACAACACATGGAAGGAAGAGTAAAATATTTTCAAGAAATCTGACACTCAAATCATTTATTTCAGTGTTTCCATTTTCCCCTTCATCATCTTTTGTTCCAGAGGAAAAAAGAGTTGAAAATTGTGATAAAATTGAAGATGTTTTCCAATAGTTTATTCTTCTAAAATATTGATGAAATTCAGAATGAAAATATTTTTTCCTTTCTTCTGGATCAGTGCCACCAAAAGCATTTAAGCAGGTGATTATTTAATCAAGTAAAGAATAATGTATATAGTTGATTCCATAAGAGGCTACAGGTACCCAAGAGGGTTCTGCATCTATAAAAGCAGCACATTGTATGAAATCACTTGTAAGTGTTGCCACCAAGACTGAGGACTTATGGTTATAAAGATCCAGTTGTGTTTTTGGAAGTTGTGTCAATAATTGATTCCACTGAAATAGAAGTTACCTAGAAGAGATAATGTTATGACTGATAAAAAAAACAGCTGATTCCACTGATGAGGAAGAATTTGCCAAGTGTCCTGTATGGGTCTCCAGAGAGGCTGGGCTAAGTCCCTATCTAGCCAGGGACAGCCCTAGAGTATGGCAATCCTGCAGGTGTTCAAAGCTTGGCAGACGTATATTTTAAGGACACCTAGCTCCTTTCTCATTCTGGGCTCACCTGTGACTTTCTATGACTTGCTTCCTACTGTTAAATAGGAAGTTATGCCCTATGTAACAGTCAGGATTTTTGCCTTGTCAAATACAGATTTGAACATAAATTGGCAATCAGGTGTATTAATTAGTATTTTTAAATTTTTGGTTAATATAAATCAGTTTCTACGTCTTGATTATGTCTTGGTGAACTGGTAAATATTTGCCTTTAAATCTGCAAAGCTGTAAACTAGACACTGAGCTAGTGTTTCCATAGAAGACTGCCTTCTATGAAACCTTACAGAGCAACTTACTTCAGTATTTCTTTCTATCCCAGTGAGCATTACAGCTGTTCAAATTTTCTATTTTTCCAACTGGAAAAGACATAGCAATTATCTAAGTTAAGATAGAATATTGAGCTTAGAGTCTGCAAAATTCACAAAATGGCATATATACATGAATATACCTCTTATAAATAGGTAATATATATTTAGAAATGAAATTATCATTGCAAATATAAAATTATAAGTTGTATCATTTTTCTTCATAATCCTTTTAAAATGAGAAAATGAAAATATTTATAGATTTTATTTCAGACCTCAGTCTCCCAAGCACTGCATTTTGCACTTCGCTACTCTCATTAGCAGACTGATTTTAGGAAGAAGGTTTGAAAACTTTATTTTTAAAATTTTTCAAATGAGAATCTTACAATTCTTTCAATTCTTTATACCGAGTAAAATTATAAACTATAAGCTGTTTAGTAGAATATTACATTAAATTTGCCCAATAATACTAGTTTTGCTATTGCCTATCACTTCTAAGTGCTGAAAATATGGTTCTAATCAAGACACACTGGTATCAAGTTTAATGGGCCTAGTGGGCATAATATTCTAGTGGAGGAAATGGGAGACGGATAGTAAATCCTATATAATAAAAGCCTAATATGCTAAGTGTCCAGTTGTCCAGTCATCCGTTCAACCAATCAAAGCATAATATGCTAATGATATGCTAAGGCAACTCAACCACTCGCTGTGATGTACACTAACCACCAGGGGGCAGACACTCCAACCAGTAGGTTAGCTTGCTGCTGGGGTCCAGCCAATTGGGACTGAGCGAGATAGGCCAGACATGCCCTGGAGCCCTCCTGTGGTCCCTCCCTAGCTGGCCAACCTCCTGCGTCCCTCCCTGGCTCTGATTGTGCACCCAGTGAGGTGCCTCAGCCTGACCTGCACCCTCTCACAATCCGGGACCCCTCAGGGATGTCAGACAGCTGGTTTCAGCTCGATCGTGCAGGACAGGCTGAGGGACCCTACCTGTGCACAAATTTGTGCACCGGGCCTCTAGTAAATAAATAAGATGTTTTCTGGGCTATGAATCAGATAAAATAAGGTAATAAAATTAGAGTGTTGTGTGTTTGTGTGTGTGTGTGTATGTGTGTGTGTGTGCATGTTAGAGGATGTTTGTTTAGATTGGACTATTAGAAAAGGCCTGCATGTAAAAGTGACATTTGAAGTAAAACCTGAATGAAAGCTATGATGACCCTCGTGCACTGATGGTGGGAATGCAGACTGGTGCAGCCACTGTGGAGAACAGTATGGAGTTTCCTCAAAAAATTAAAAATGGAACTCTCATTTGACCTAGTAATCCCACTTCTAGGACTATATTCCAGGAAATCAGAAACACCAGTCAGAAAGAATATATGCACCCCTATGTTCATAGCCCCACAATTTATAATAGCTAAGCTTTGGAAATAGCCTATGTGTAGAAGAGTGGATTAAAAAACTGTAGTACATCTATACAATGGAATACTATACTACTGTACAAAAGAAGGAACTCTTACCACTTGCAACAGCATGGATGGACCTGGAGAGCATTATGCTAAGTGAAATAAGCCAGTTAGAGAAAGAGAAATATCACGTGATCTCACTCATTTGTGGAATATAATGAACAACATAAACTGATGAACAAAAATAGATCCACAGACATAGAGGCATCGAACAGACTGTCCAACCTCAGAGGGAAGGCAGGGAAGTGGTGGGGGTAAGAGAACCACCAAAGGACTTGTATGCATGCATATAAGCATAACCCATGGACACAGACAGTGGGGGGGGGGGGGGGGATGAGGGCATGTGCTGGGGGGTGGGAACGGCCAAGGAGAGGTCATGGGGGGAAAGGAGACATATGTAGTATTTTAAACAATAAAGAACTTAATTTTTTTAAAAAAGAAAGAAAGCTATGATGAAGTCAGACAACAATCTGGGGGAAGGGCATCATGGGTAGATGGAATAGAACAGGCAAAGCTCCAGAAGTGGGAGCAAAATTGGTATGTTGACATGGGGCAGACAGTTCAGGTACCTCTTGTGAGTGCCTTCTTTTCATGTCCACAACCTCTCCTTGTGTGTGTGATATCTGTGACTTGGTTCTAACGTCAGAATATGGCAAAAATAAGCTGTCACTTCCATGATTAATGTGATATTAGGCTCGATCTTGCTATTAGAATCACTCTAGTCTTCCTTCTCGTGTTGTTGGCTTTGATGTTCCACTTATTCATGCATTCATTGGTTGCTACTTGTATGTGCCCTGACCAGGGATGGAACCTGCAACGTTGGCATATCAGGACGACACTCTAAAGTACTGAGCTACCTGGCCAGGGCTCATGTATTGTTGGTTTTGTAAAAGCAAGCTACCATGAATCTTACAGCCACAAAGAACCCAATGCTTTCTAAAACCACACCAGTGGGGAAGAAGGTGCTACCTTATTTGAGAGTCCAAATGAGAACCCAGCCCTGGCCAATGCCTTGATTGTAGCCTTGTGAGAGGCTAAGCAGAGGATCCAGCTAAGCCCTGATCCACGGAAATTATGAGATAATAGATGTGTTGTTCTAAGTTGTTAAGTTTTTAGTAAATAGAAAACTAAAACATGACCCAAGGTCAGAACACATTTGTTTGGAGGGCAGTGACCCAAGGGGAGAGGAAAATGTTTGAGATGAGGTAAAAGGGTGACTACATAGAACCTTAGGCCCTGGTAAGAAAATTGGATTTTATTATAGGTATGTTACAAAGTCATTGGAGAATTTAAGCAAGAGAGTGCCATGATCTTTCTGACATTTTAAAAAGTTTCCTAGCTACTTGTGAAGGGTGGGCTACTGGAGTGGATAGGCAGACTTCTCAAAGGCAGTTGCATTCATTAATGTAGGTGAAATAATGAGGTGGCTTTGATCACAGTAGTAGAAATGGAATATATTAAAAAAGGAGAAGAGTCAAGAAAAATGTGAATGCAGTCTACCGAATCCTAGACGTTTGGAATCAGCAGCAGAAAGTATGGTAATTTCTTTACTGAAATTGTTGGAAGCTGCTCGTTGCCTTCACTAGCAGAAAGGGGTGGACAAGAAGTCTGGAAGGCTGGTCAACCTTGAGGCTCTGGCAAGGGTCAAAGCCATACACCCACTGTCTAGTTGAGACAAAGGTAGCTGAAGTAACTTCCACCTTTTAGTCTCATGTAAATCCTTACTGATAAGATAGTTTGCCTGTTACTGAAATTGCCTGCCTCAGGGCTATAGGTGGATCCCAAACCCGAATAAAAGGGATCGAAAGGCCAGAGCAAAGAGTCCTCTCTTGGGCTTCCGCCTGGCCCCCAATTCTCAAATTAGTATTTTCTTGTCTAGTCTCTTTCATTTGTGTGCGGCCTCCTCCAGAGCTGGAACCCTGAACCTGAAGCCTGAACCACGCGGGACGTGGGGGGGACACTCGCAGAAATGGAGAAATCTGAGAGAGGGAAAGTTGGGTTTCTCAGGTGGAACAAAGAGAGGGCAAATCCATGGTGCTATTTTGACATGTTACATCTGAGCTGTCATTGACATATTCAGGGAGAGCATGTCAAGGAAGCCAATGAGTAAACAGGTCTGGAACTTAGTATCAGTGGTCTCTATTAGGAGATAATGGAATACTGGTTGCATTAAAACTCAGGAATGGGATGAAAACCATGGAGGGAGAAGTGTTAAGATGTAATAAAAAATTAAATAAATATATAAACTTTCTTCTGACATTGAAAATGATTTTGGCTTTGTCAGCATCAAAACCCATAGGCTATTATCACTATGCTCAATAATATTCATAACATAATTTGTAATATATACTTAATATTTACTTGAAATTTGGAGAATGGTAGTGGTGTAGATACAGTAAAACAAGTCTCACCGAAGTCCCACGGCAGCCTTCTTTGTGGACAGCTCCTACCTGGGGCAGGCTGTTCCATTTCCCCCTCACCACTGCCCCTGTTTCCATTTGAGCCAGAGTTCTAGTCCTGGCCAACCTATTCTACTGTCCTACTGGTCTACTGTCACCTTTTACTGGTTTTACATGATCTCTTGCTTCCAGGCTTTAAGCCATTAGTCACACTTGTTTACATATCAGTTTTAATTTAGTGATTAGAAATGATTATTTCCCAAATAAAATTACCTAATGGGATACATTTAAATAACACTTCAGTTGCATTAATGCTAATTTATGACAGCTAGTTTACAATCATGAATTATGATAAAAGAGTCAAATAAGTTGACAGTAATAAACTAAGGGTCTACAAAAGTGTGGTTGTTGAAACGAAACACAGATATCCCCACACTGAGTTTTTACTGTAAGCTTTCTCACTTCTTAAGAGTGACTCTTATTTTTCTTTCATGAGTGAGTAAAACCTGGAGCTCATGCGTGCCTTAGGCAGTGAGTTTGAAGGACTCCTTTCAGACTGAATGAAAGATAATCATCAAAATCTAGGTCATGATAGTATTTATTCTATAGAGAATTGTTTAAATTAATGCTTTAAATTTAAGTCAGGACACATTTTAATATATGATTCATAACATGCCTATCAGATATTCTTAATGACTGCATACATTGTAATCTTGTTTCAAGGATTTTACTTTGAGGAATTTTCTAACATCTAGTAGTATAGCCATTAAATTATCATTACAAAGATATCAAACTTCCTTCATTGCATCTATTTCTCAAGTCTCAGGTATGAGGTTTGTGTCTGAAAGCCTTTGAAACTTCAGTATACCTTTCTAAAGAGAGAATGAAAACAAAGGACTTCTGTGGTATTTTCTTTTTTAAAGGAGTGAAACAGAATGGAGAAAGTGGTGAAAGAAAAAACACCTACAGAGATGCATGACAAGGAAAGTTTACTTCAGAACGAAAAAGAAGCTACTATTAGTTATTATTAGCAATAACACAGGCCTGTTAAATTTTGTAATAATTAAAAGATTTAAAAATGAAAATTATATAGCAAAATTTTATTTGATAGTGAACAATTGATGGGGGAATAGAAACAATTATCTATTGTGTATACATTTCTTATGTGATAAATTAAGCTATATTACATATTATTTACATTTTAATAAAACCATTCTAGTTTTTACTATATAGCAAATAAAAATTTGGTATTTAAGAGTATAAAAATGAACTACATTAAGGATTTACTCAGAAAGTTTATTTTATCTTATCAATTTATTCATATAGATTATTTTGAATGCAGGTTCCAAATGAAGAAATATATATTAGACCAACAGTGAAATTAGGATAAAGTCAAAGTGAGTCCCAAAAATTTCTGAAATAGCTGCCTTGCTAAAATCCAGAAAATAAAAAAAACTGACTAAAACTGCATTCTTTGGCTAAAGATTCCACATAGCAGGACTGTTTGCAAGAAAAAAAGGTATATAAGGAGGTAGAAATAGCATGTTTGAGCTATGTTAGGATTAAGAGTTAGTGTTATAAATAAATATTTGAATAATGTTAGAATAAGAGTTAACATTTGCAAACCCTGAAAGAGATGATAAGGATAAAGTTTTGATAGTGGACCTTGAACTGTGAAATGGGCGGGGGAGTTATTCACCATAAAGTTCCCATACTCAACGCTGAGGATGGAAGAGGAAGCCACTTCTGTATTTATTCCAATAAATACAAATAAATACCTGAAAACCAGGAGAGTGAGGTATGGCAATAGTAACTGGTTGGGGGTCTATAGGGGAGGGTGGATCATGTGAAGGAGCAAGGGATTAATGAGAGTAGGGCCAGATTTCTGTCTCTGTTTTATGACTAACAAATTGCACATAACTTCCAATTAACTTCCTCATACAAAGATGACTAATGTTCACAAGGAGGCTATGTAGGTGTAAGGACTCTTAATTGCAAATGAATTCCCTAACTGCCAGTGGCTAGATGGAAGTTTTCCAGGAAAATGGAGACATCCAGTCCAAGTTACAACTGAGGAAGTTGAAGTCCAGGGAGATGAAATGATCATCCAGCTAACAGCAGTAACAGAAGAACACGGGTCATCCAACTCTGACAAGGCAGGCCTTTCTTCACCACACTGCAAGACCGGCTATATGTCATCTCTCCTTTCAGAGTCAAGATAGGTCATCGAAATTCACTGCCTTTTCAGCCAATATGGTCAACTTTTCCCCCTAGCTAAATCAGAGCAAATCAGAGAGCATATGACATCCTTGATTTGAGTTTTATTTCCTTTTTTATTTCTCATGGAGTTGTTAATGAGCAGTGGGATGGCCAAAAATCAGAAAAGGAGAGCAAAGGATATAGAAAGTCCACAGTGACTAACTAGTCATAATGTAACTGAGTGTTAACACTGACACATGTATCTGGTGGAGATCAAAAGCCTTCACCACATTCTGAAACCTCAAAGAATCCAACTGAATCTAGACCCGGTAGAATAATTTCTCTGGAATAGAATGGCCAGCCTCTCCAAGAATCTGCTGAAATGGAGACACTATTCCCCTTAACACAAAAGGTCTGATTGTAACGGAAAATAAAAATAGCCTTACTGGTGAGCTGTTTCTGTGCATGATTCTGCCTTCCCATCCTCTGCACTGGACAAGTACAGGTAACAGATGGTCTTTAGACCGAGGGAGGAGAGTGACGGATCCCTGCACACTCACACACTGACACGCATGCTCCTGAGAAGTCATCAGCCAGTGTCTTTTTGAAGTGCTGCTGTTCAATGCATGTCAATATACACGCATGCCTGAGGGCCACGGCCCTGGAGAGTGTTTTCCTGAGGTGGCCGACTTGCCCAGCCGCACTCTGGGTGTGGGAGAGCCTCTGTAGCCATTGCTGAGCCCATCTTCCTGGATTCTCTTTTCTCTTCCCCCACCTTTCCAATCCCAGATGGTCATTGGTCTTTAAAACCATTTCTTCTCATCCTTCCAAGTGACTACCAGCTCCTGGGACCCAGTCTCTCACTGCAGTTATCAGTCATTTTCTCATGGCTGTTTCCCCTAGTAGCAAGGACGAGGGGGAGTTTCCTAACCCTGAGAGCAATTGTCAGAGGGGGAAGAGGCACCTCCTCCCCCCTCCCCCCGCAAAAAGGTCCTGCTTTAAGGTGAAATATAATATCTAAAAAAAAAATCAGATCCTGCCCTTGCCAATGTGGATCTTCTGGTGGCTGATCTTCTGTATCTACGAGTATCTATCCCTTTCCTGGCTGATTTAGGTGTGAATTCTAAGGGTAGGCAGAATTTCAAAGTAGAAAATTGATTATTTTCCCCAAGCAATCCACTTCTAGATGTTGCTGTGTAAGTTGCAGTTCTTTCGGTTAATAATCTTTTGGTTATATCAATCTGTTAGTTTACCTGATATAAACTCCATTAGTACAAAGAGAGAAAGATCTTGGATTTAATTTACCAGGCAGATATGATAATGTTACATAACTACTCAGGCCCTTCAGGAACATGGGCACAGGGTCCAAGATACCACTGTGTGTTCCAGACCTCGAATAAAGGCTGAAATCCAGCCTATTTCCACTTCCCTGCCTGTGCCCTGGTGAGGACTGCAATCCCCGGAGGAAGGGGTGACGTATTTTGTCACACAAAGTCAACTTGGGTTGGTCAAGTCTGTGTCAGCTTTTCCCAAATTGATCTGCTCAGAGCAGAAGGCCCCCAGGGATAGCCAGGGCCTTGCCCCAGCGTGACTTCTCTGCTCATTTTATGGACATCCAGATAATGTCTGTAAATGAAGAAATGAGAGAAACAGTGAATTTTCAAAGCTTCTTTAGCAGTGGAATCATTGTTTTTTTCAAATGAATTCTGATAAAGCTGATGTCTAAATCAGAGCTGCTCAGGTTAAATTCTGGATGGGGAATGACTTGCTCTGCTTCCCCCAAACCAGTTCACTGTGGACTGTAGTTGAAGAATTTCTTTGCTACAAATTACTTTTAATAAATCACTAGAGTGTAAACTATGGCAAAATAAATTTCCACCAGAGGGTTACTCCCAAGTTTCTTCTTAAACCACGGTCCAAAGGTGCAAAATGCACTGGTAATTCATCGTCATCATTGTCATTCACGATTCTCCTCCTGCCTTGATTTTTTTATTTTTATGTTCCAGGGAGACTATGGCTGTTTGCTTACATGAACTGGTGGCACAACACTGAGGATCAAGAGTCATCATTTACTTCATGACCGGTCATGACATCTTGGTTCTTTGTGTGTTTAGTAAGTCCCCTGCTTTGCCTTGCAGTTCTGGGCCTTGCTTGTGCCATGAGTGCATATCCACACATGAGATACAAGGAGACACTTAAGATACAACTGATTCTAGGTCAGCTACTCATTATTACTTTTTTTCCCTTTCAATGCAGTCAAATTCCTTTTCCTAGCTCTATGCTGGTAAATGTGATACTTAAAAAGAGACTTTACCTATCAAGTATTTATTATATTTAGTTTTTCATCCATTTTGAGCCTTCTATTTAAAAATAAACATTCTTTTTTTTTTTTCCCTCTGTCTCTGGGAATGTGATGATTGATTTTCTGTGTCAACTTGGCTAGGCCACAGGAACCAGATATTTGGTCAAAAACAGTCTACATATTGCTGTGAAGGTATCTTTAGATGAGATTAACAGTTGAATCAGTGGACTTTCAGTGAAGCTGATAAAAGAAAAGATGGAAATCCCCCGAGTATGAATGATTTTTGCCTCCAGACTGTCATCTCTACACCCTGGGCCTCCAGCCTGCTAGCCTGACCTTACAGAATTTGGACTTCTCCCCTAGAAGTGCAGGAGCCAAATCCTTAAAATAAATCTATCTCTTTTCTTCTATCATTCTGTCTTCTCTCTTTCTCCCTAACTCTGTCAACACACACACACACTCACACACAGAGTTCTCTTTCTCTGGAGAACCCTAATATACAGGTTCTTTAATTCTGACCTGTGTTGTTGCCTACCCATGCTTTTATGTAGAAGACCATTAAAATGCCAGTGAAGGCCATGTCCACACTTCTCATACATTTTATGAACATAAGCATCTCTTATTAATTGCTGTTGATTAGCCAAAAGGCAAATATTTAATTAAACCTTGAGAGAGGATAAAATTGCACATGAATTATCTATCTGAGAGCACATAGGTCTGTACATTTCATTAAGATGGTTTAACTAATAATCGTGTCCCTTATACGCAGTCTTGTTTGAGCAGGTTGATTGGTTTTTGTTTCTTCGGTTTTCCCCCTGATGTTCCCCGGAGGGATGGTGCTGTTTTTTCTAAAGTCGAATGTTTGTTGATTTGTATTTACTTTGCTCCTTATTGTGTCCCATTAGAAGCACTGCTGATCACATCACAGATGAACGCTTTTGTTTAATATCCTTGAAAATGTGTACTCAGGGGTAATTATTGGCTACACTGAATGACAATGAAGCCTCGTAAGAGAAAAGATTTAGCTGGTAGGTGAGCAGAACTCAGTTTTCCATTGGTTCTCTTATATTCTCCCAATCCCTATGGATTTTCTTGGTGTTGCTGTCCTGAGTTTCCGCAGGACAGAAGGGTCACTCTGGCACTGGGTGAGTGGGATTTGAATGTACACTTTAAGTACAGACACAGACTTCTACTCTGTTATTTAAAGAAGCAGTAAAAATCTCAACATCTCCTATGTGCCTGCGCAGGACTGAACAGACGTGGCCTATTCAACACAGGCCTTGTGAGATTGCTCCTGAAAAGAATGAGACAGGAGCCTGAGCCCTCAACCGCAGGGACCACACTTTGTGCAAAGAAAAATAAGGACACTTGTACTTAAAGAACTGCTCAAATGGTGCCACTCCCAGTTTTTTTTAACTCTCGCTTCTTTTACAAGGGTGACAGTTAGTAATGGGGTGTATGGAAGTGTTTTAATGGCATCACTTGGTAATAAAAACTTTGCAGCTCTGTACTGGTTCTGCTCATTCTTTTACAAAATATTTTGAAATTTTAGGTCTGATGAAATTCAAATGCCTGGGAAATGCTGGCCTGCATACACGTTTCTTGCTTATGTTTGATGCTACTGCTTCCAAATTCTAGTCACTCCTCCTCTGATGTTGCAGGAGTGTATTTTCTATGCAATAAAGAACACACAACTGTTTGTCATTGTTAACAGTGCAGGGCATTGATCTCTGTGACCAGGTGGCACCACTGGAGGGCTTGACACAACATTTTAAAATATGCTCTTCTTTAATGAAATGGAGCTAGACCAGCTCAGGAAACAGCACATACATTTCCCTGGCACAGCGCTTGTTGTTCATCTAAGGGAGACTGCTAGGATGCTAGGAAAATCTCTACTCCACGATGCTCTATAGATTGGCTGTAAGGATTGTTCACACAACACGACCAGTGTCTGGCCTCTGCAGAGGAAGATAATTAAACCATTAACTGGGCTGAAAAATACCCAACCAAGACTCTGAGGTATTCTTCTAAGTAAGTGTGGCATTAACCACCTTATTCACTCATGAAGAAGATACTTTATATTGTTTTTCTAATTATGCATGCCACACCCATCTATAATAATAAAAGCGTAATATGCAAATCGACCGAACTGCTGAACAGCGGAACTACCATCTGGATGACCATGCTATGACACCCACTGGTGCCAGGTCAGCCAAGGCAGGTGCAATGTGATTGGTCAGGGCTCGGTCATCACCCCATGATGGCCCAGCAGAGGGAGGCCCAGGCCACTGGCTTGTGGGGCAATCAATTGGGGGGGGCTCCACAATTGCACCAAAGAGGGAGGCCCATGCCACTGACTGTCAGGCTGTGGTGAGTGGGCAGGGCCTCCCTCTGTGGGGTGTGATTGATTGCCCCAAAGAGGGAGGCCCAGGCTATCTGGTGCATTGCTAAGGTGGGTGGGTGGGGCCTCCCTCTGCTGGGGTGATCCATCCCAGAGCCCCAGCTGGGTGGGCAGGGCCTACCTCTTTGGGGCGATTCATTGCGGAGCCCGGCCATGGATTGCCCCACAGAGGGAGGCCCAGGCTACCTGGCCGGTGGTGCTGCAGTGGGTGGGTATGTGGGGCTTCCCTCTGCGGGGCGATAGATTGTGGGGCTCCCAGACTGTGAGAGGGTGCAGGCCAGGCTGAGGGACTCCCTCCAGCCCCACTGAGTGCATGAATTTCTTGCACTGGGCCTCTAATTGTATTAATAATAAAGAAGCCTTCTTATATAAACACTAGAGGCCCGATGCATGAAGATTTGTGCAAGAATGGGCCTTCCTTCCCCTGGCTGTCGGCACCGCCTTCGCTCCAGCCGGAGCTGCCTTTCTGCCTTCATTCTGGCCCAGAGCTGCCTTTCCACCTTCCCACTCTGCCCAGAGGCCCGGAGCTGCTGGAGCGGTGCGGAATGCCTGTGTCATCACCATAGCAACAACACAAGCATCCTGCCCCGCCCCCGGCCACTCGGCGCCTGCTTATGCAAATTAACCCTCCATCTTTGTTGGGTTAATTTGCATGCTCACTCCTGATTGGCTGGTGGGCGTCATGAAGGTATGGTCAATTTGCATCTCTCTCTTTTATTAGTGTAGATGGCATAGACATATTTAAAATCATTTGGTGCATGAGATTCAAAGGATTACCTGTGAGAATAATGCACAGGGGGAAAAAACACCTAAAATTGTCCTAATTACAAAGCTACAACCTCAGATTTACTTCACTCACTTACATGTGTAATTAAAATGCATAACATAATAATTCTTTTTATTGTCACATCTTGTTTTTAGCATCTTTGTGATTCATTCATTCATTAATTTCTCATTGAGTTTCTTTTATGGGTCAGGCATTGTGTGGGGTACTGGGGACACATAGTCAAATAAGTATAATACAATAAGTAATAAAACATAGTTGGTTCTATAACGAGCAAGCTAGGGGAGCTAAGAATTTTATTCATGGCCAGATTGATGATTTACAAAAGGAAACCAACCCTAATAATCATCCCTTTTTTGCTCTTCTCTGTATCTGCCTTAGGCACACACAATTTTTTATGCTAAGATGATATTTTCTGCTCTTTTCATTCCCACCTCCTAAAAAATGTGGTAAGTTTGAAAACCTGAAAAATTCTGATTGATTTAAACCATGGGGCTTAATAGAAGAATAGTGGTTTATTGGTACTGCAGAAACACTATTCGTTGATGTAGACTCTTAGAGAAACTGCTGCTAAATTATCTGGTCTTTGTTTAAAAGGAAATTCGAAGCAACCACGGTCATCACAAATATACAAATGTGGAAATAGTGGCTTAGCTGAATACTAGAGCACAGACTGGAGAGAGCTGGATGCAACAACAGGGTGAACACAGAGATGCTGGTTTAAACAATTGCTACTGGGAGAGAGGACCAGAGCGCATCCAAATGAAACCGCGTCCAGCTGAGAGCCTCTCAAGTTCAACACAGAGACTTTCATTCTTCTGTGCAGTTATTTAGACTGAAAATGGAAGCGTGCAACTGTGAGGCAGATCTCATTCATGCATAATTGAAACACCCAAGGGTAAAATAGTGAGGCACAATGGATGACATCTGATAAAAAGAGAGCAAGGAGAGAGAAGAAGTTAAAAACAAGATACAAGACCCTGGGGACCAGAGAGAAGAATACCTGACATAGGCCAAATAATCTCAAATAAAAATATTCAAATTACCAGACAATGCAAATATGAAGACAAATGCATGGGAGAGATGTGAGGATTGGGTAGAAAAAAATGCTGAGAATATGAAACAGTCAAGCGATGAGTCGCTGGTGAGTGTAACTCTTATTCCAACAAAACGCAGCCACAATAATGTTTCTGTGATGTTCTCATAAACCTAGGAACTAAACAGAATTAAACTTGCACAAGATTCATTGTCTTTCAGGAAGTTATATTCTAAATAGCTATTGAGACAAATAGTCATATATATATATATATATATATATATATATATATATATATATGAGCATATGCATGCATATAGTATATTATATTTTCTCAACTTACTGGGAGAGTAATGGTGCGTGTGTACATGTGTGTATCTGTATGTAGTTGGCTTCCTAGCTGTGAAGGATAATTTTCATTTCAGTAGATAGATTTGCAGAAAAGTAAGACTTGTGAAAAGAATTTAAGGATAGAAGTGCCTGGCTGGGAAACAATGAATAAGTAGTGTAGTTGTCTTGTCCATTGTTCTTGGCAATCAGGTGGTTTATTGAACACCTATAATGAACCAGTCATGATTCCAGACCCTCTGGGCTATTCCATTTAATCCTTACAAGAATTTTCTGAAAAGGTATTACTCTCACTTTAGGACTGAGATTCTGAGGCTCAGAGAAATTAAGTCACACAATCTTGTCTGAATATAAACCAAGTTTTTCCCCATTGCACACTTTTTCCATTCCCTTTGAGAGATGAAAAGGGAAGGTTGGCTAAAGTTGGAGCCACAGTTAGAAGCCAAATTTCCAAAAAAATATGAACTAAATACAGAGAACTTTCTGGGACTCATGAAGTCTATATGGCCCCTCCACCTGAACACACACACACACGCAGAACTCTAAAGAAGGAAAAGAAGTTCTTGGTAGTCCTGGCCACTCCTCCCCTTTTATTGCCAGTGTTACTGCCAGTTCAGATGATTATGGCTCACTGGTCTACGTGATGAACCAGGACAAGAAAGGTGGCCATATGCTTAGGAGGTGAGGGTCAGAGGGCATAAAAGAAGGAAATTGCAGTCAGATAATCAAAGCATTGAAGGGAGCCAGTTCAACCTGGAGTGAGCTATTTACTGAGTATTAAATATTTTAAGATAGTTATCTGAGTCTCTAGGAGGTTACAAAATCTGATACACATTTAGCAAAATTACATACTAGTCTGTCTGAATCCAGAACTCAAGCAGTTTCTACTCCCATTGACCTCAAGGCTAGCCGGGTCTCAATATTGCATTAAGCCTGGTATACCAAGAATATGGCAAATGGTGTTTTGCTATACAGATCAGTTACAACTGGCACAACCAGCCAGCCCTAGCCGTGTACCTCTTTAATAAGAATCACTATAATTTAATCTATATTATATGAGTATACTCTACAAGAGAAACAAAAATGTTGACTTGACAGAAATATGTTTCTATCTATGCTGCTTTCCGTCATTAACTACTATTTGCCATGCACATGCGGATGCACGCAAAGCACTGTATCATTGGTTTAAAAAGGCAATTTGGCTTCTACTTTGTTCATCCAAATGTTCCAATTAGTTTAGTGCTTTCATAATTATGTATAATTCAGTTTGCATTTATGCAGAAATGTTTATTTCCATAATTGTAACAAGCATTTAAGTTAATTACACTCTAACCTCTTGATTCCATGGGCCAACTGTTGAGTCTTTTTGTTAATATTTTAAAGTCATGCCTTTTTATTTTTGAGTCCCCCCCCCCCCCGCCCTCTTGTACCCCATCTTTGATGTGTTGTTTCTTATCCTTGTTTGGAATTCTCTAAGGAATATTCTCAGAATAATCTTGCAGTTTTCTTTTATGACTGAAACTTTGCATTTTAACTGTTGTCTGGAGATAGTTTCTTCCTTGTGAAATATCAGTTTTAATAACAGGAAAAGAAAAATGCTATAAATCTGCACTAACCACATAAAGCTGAAGTCTCTGAGAGACTGATTAACATGAAGACTCTACACAGGTTTTTCAATAATTAGAGGATGTGCTTGCATGAAGCCACGGCTGCTCCGGCCTTGAAGCCAGTTCCCAGGGCAGCCAGCAATTATTACAGCCTGGAGTACATTTCTTCTATTCTACGCCTGAAGCTATTGAAGTGGTTTTCAAATAAAGGTCTCTTAATTTCACAAAAAGTTAACATCACCTTGGATGAACAACACTTCTCTGCTGATACCTTCACTACATAGTTGGGAGAGAGCCCTCAGAGAGAAGGCAATTAGAAATTCCTAATTAGTTGTTCATCCACCCATAGAAGGTTAAGAGTATTCTGGCCTCTGCTTGCATGAACTGAGCGGAAGGCAGATCCAGCTGCCCACAGCGCCCTGCTAACCACCTGCCCCATCAGCCTCTTCAGGGCACATGAGTGAGTTGGCAGTTTTATTGTGGGGTTGACTATTTGATTATTTTTCCTTTTTGTCTCAATGCATTATAAATAGCAAACAGAGCATGAAAATGATTGTTGTTTTTCCTTTTGGTACAATTTCCTTTTGCTTCGTATACTATCAGCAAGAAATACACGCTGAATATTAGCCTTGATGATTTTAGGAAAAATACAAACCCATGTGATGGTTTATCATCAATAGCCATGGAGTTCTACTTTCTGATGCATATTTGCATGTATAATTTAGCTATACTAATACAGCATTATGAACAATTATGAGTAAGGTAGCTCACTAGAGTTTATTATCATTTTATGTCAATTAGTGCTGATGAAATGTTGATTCCATGATAAAACCTACAGGTACATTAGGCTTCTTCTGCCTGGTGGGCTTACAATCATAACTAAGCAACACATACTATAAATGACAAGAGAAAATTTATCTGATTTATCAAGAAAATTGACTTAGTATTTGATTATCTTTCATCTGTTCTTTCTGTTTTACCATTTCAACCATGTACTTTGGCAAAATGCACAAATTGGATCCAGAACAAAAGTCTCTTTAAGTTGGAGTGAGACCTGAAGAAAGGAGAAGGCAAAGGAAGCAGAAGAAAGAAGAGAGAAAGTCAAGCACATCAACATTTTGCCTACTCTCTGGCAGTACAGTTGAACATTTGTGGTATGAAAGAGTCATGATTTGTTCTAAAGTTGAGTAAGTTTAATTGATTTGGCAAAATATGATCAGTTCAGTTTATTCATCAGTTTATCTGAAGAATAAACTTTTTGTTAGGTTGGGCTTTATGGCATCAAAATCAGTGTGTTGAATGCAGTTTGCAATCGACTAATTTCCCAGAGAGACGAAAACAGATGCTTCTGCATCTCTTTCACATTTGCATAATGAGGCAAACTGAACTGATCATATTTTACCAAATCAATTAAACTTACTCATAAGGCATATAAGCCTAACCAGTGGTCACGGACAACAGGGGTGTGGGAGCATACGTGGGGAGGGGTTTGGGATGGGAATGGGGGGATGAGGACAATCATGTGATACCATAATCAATAAAAATATAAAAAAATAACAAAAAGTTTAGAAAAGACTGATTTCTGACTCCAACTGCAATTTATGTCTAACCCTAAATTTTGATTTCACTTTGCAATATTTCTTCAGGAAAAATAATTCTAGTATATATAATTAAATGCATCTATAATAATAAAAGCATAATATGCTAATTAGACTGGACATCATTCCGGACGACCTTCCGGATGAAGCCGGGGCTGTGAGGGAAGCCCGGGTCCTGGGTGCCTGCCTGCGGCCAGAGGGAAACCGTTGCCAGCAGCCAGGGGAAGGAAAGCCTACTCTTGCATGAATTTCTTGCATCGGGCCTCTAGTTTGTATATAAAACATTATCCTCAGTGAGTTTGATTACTAACTCTTAATCCCTATTTCTGTAGATATAGAGTATACAAAACTCCATTTTGTGTGTGCTATACTGGTGATTAAATTGCTTCAATAAGAAATCTGGGCTTGGCCCTGGCCAGTTAGCTAGAGTGTTGAACTGATACACCAAGGTTTTGGGTTCGATCCCTAGTCAAGGCACATACAAAAATCAACCAATGAATGCATAAATAAATGGAACAACAAATTGATGTTTCTCTCTCTCTTTCTCTGCCCCCCTCTCTTTCAAATCAATATATTAAAAAAAAAAAAAGAAAAAAAAAAAAGAAACCTGAGCTCTTGTCACAGCTCCATTTGTTTTTCTGGGAGGTTACTTAACCCCGCTGTTCCCATTTCTATGCTTGTAAAATGGGTGTAATACTTATTTTTCTGTTTTCTTCTCACAATTGTTAAGAGATTAAATGAAATAATGCATATGATGTGTAGTATGCTGTGAAAATGATAAAAGACTCCACAAATATATTAAGTCATTAATAGGAAACACTGCACATGCACACACAAAAAGCAACAGTCAATCAATACATGTCAAAGAAGGAAAGAGGAGAGAAAATGATATCGATTACAGATAGCAGACAAATTATTGTGTTGGCCTATGTTTTTTACACATTTTTCTCAAGTCCTTCTAGGTGATAAACTAAAAGTGAAAGAAAACAAGTTTTGAAGTGTTTTTGAAGTAGAAGTCTCAGAACCACAAGTCTTAATTCACAAGCTGACCAAAACAATGGCAGTAACTCCATATATATAATCTTTAATAAAAGATCTTGTCTTTGAAAACAACTATCTGAGAGTCACCTTGGCCATGGCATCCCACATAAATATCAAACTTGAAATGCTGAATAAAATGAATTATTTATCTACAGTTTACCTTCTATTCAAAATAATATGGGAATATGGCAGGTTCTTCAAAGGCAAGAAAAACTCACAGATTAACACACTCCAGGTGGAACAAAATGCCTCTAGAGTCCCTCCACTTTTGGGTTGAACCTCTTTCTTCTTTTCTGCTCCTCTCAGGGTGTTATAGACTAAATGTTTGTCCCCCTCATTCTTATGTTCATTCCTAATCTCCAATGTGATGGTATTTGGAGGTAGGACCTTTGGGAGGTGATTAGGCCATGAGGGTGGTGTTCTCAAAAAGGGATTAGTGCTCTCCTTCTGCAAGAGATGCCAGAAAGCTCTGTCGTATGAGGATACTAGAGGCCAGTAGTCTGCAACCTGAAAGAGGTCCTCACTGAAATACACTCACAAAATGGGGGGAAAAAATAACAACACTAAATATTCATGAGGATTTGGAGAAACGGAAATTGCTAATGGGAGTATAAAATTTTACTCCACTTTGGAAAATTTTTTGGCTGTTTCATATAAAGTGAATCACATATCCTATGGCTCAGCAATTACTCTCATAGGCATTTACTAAGGAGAAATTAAAACATATGTCCACAAAAAATTTGTACAAAACTCTACGTGAGAGCTTTATTCCTATTAACCCCATACTGGCAACAATTCAAATAACCATCAATTAGAGAAAAGACAAATAATAGGGTACTCATACAACTGTATACCAATCAGCAATAAAAAGAAATGAACCCCTGATCCACTCAATAACACAAATAAATCTCAAGAACGTTGTGCTGAGCAAAAGATGTCAGACATGTGAGGATGCTGACTATGTGATTCCATTTACATGAGAAATTTGAATATGACAGTTTCCTCTGGAAGGGCAGGAATTTACTGGTTATGAGCATGAGTGGACTTTCTGAGGAAATGAAAATTTTATGTATCTCATTAAGGATGCGGATTGCACAGGTGTATGCATTTGTCAAAACTCATTGAAATGTGCAGATCTGTGCATTTTAGAATATATAAATTTACCTCAATGAAATGAATGATTCGTAAAAACTAATCTGATACTTTATTCAGCCAGTAAAATAGCAAGGCTATTGTTTTTTACAAGTCTGAACAAGTAAGAATTTTGATTTATGTGTTTTTCTAAAAATTCAATTATATATTCTGGTTATTTTTCCTACTAGTATTAGTGAGTTTCTTAGATCATTTAATTAGACTGCTATGAAACTTCATTTGGTCTACTATCTGCAACCTAATAATACGCAGGAGCTATTACCAAACTGTGAAGTTATTGCTACAGTTGTCAATTCCTAAAACAGACCATCACTCCCACGATGAGGAAGACAGCAGCTGATTGTCTTCAAAATCATTTTTGATACCTTCCTCTCTTTAGAGTCAATTGATTACCAAGTCCTGTCAATTTTACCTCCTAACTATCTCTAGATTCTCTACCCTTCTCTCTGCAGGTTGTGAATTGTTTGATTGCCTTAGTTTAGGTTTTCATCATCTGTCTCCTACCTGGGCTCTTGGGAAAGCATGTGAACTTGCATTTCTTTATACATCCATACAGTGATTCTCAATGAAACCACATCCTCCTGTTGCAGGGAAGGGGTTTGGGAGGGAATAGAGAACTCACAACTTTCAGCATTACTCTTGGAGGTTTTATCTCATTCTTTACTGTTATTATTATTAATAACCTTTTAAAGTACATATTATGTGCTATGCTCTAAGCATTTACATGTATTTAAATATATTAATTCTCTCAAAAAGGCTAAATAACATACCCAAGTACACATAGCTAACAAGTGTTGATACTGATATTTAAAGTCAGGGAGTCTACCTTCAGAGACTGCTCTTGATTACAGCACTATGCTGCCTTTTGGAACCACATTGTATTTAAAACTTTTTAATTTACATGTCAAACAGAATCCCACATTTCCTATCTCTCCTACTTGCACCAACCCTTTCTTTTCTCATATCTTACCACCCCACCATTCTCATCCTTTACTTCTGTTATAACCAGCTATTCACAGATCCCTCTACATACCCCTGCTCTTTTACATCTCTGTACCCTCGCCCATGCCACTCTTTCTGACTCTACTCTTCTTAGGCACCCCCCACATTCCTTCTCATCCACTTAGGGTCCCCTCCAGTAACTGTCTAAGAGGAGCCTTCCCCGCATCCCTCAAACCCATCTTTGAAGTGCCCAGGTGTTCTGTGGTGGTTTCCTAGCAAAACCCATTTCCCAAGGCTGCTGTCTTTCTCATCCTGGGAGTGTAGGTGACTTTTAGGACTCAGCAGAAAGGCAGATAATTCCCAGATACAGTGATAGTAAAGGCCATTCTGACAAGGCTCACCAAGCATCTGCCTGGTGAGTTAAATAGTGAGAAGAAAGCTAGTGCACTGGGAAGATATATAGGGGATGGGTGGTTAGAGAGCAGAGTAACTTTGGTAGATCAGGTGGAATGGAGAGGTGACATGAATAAACAGACTCTGCTTAACTTTGATAGCAGTTACTGTCCATACAACTCACAATGCAGTTAATTATGTACTGTCTTTGGGCAGCTCTTTCATAAACTTTTATTTGTATCTTTCACTGGTATCTAGCTTTTTATGCCTTCTTATCTGACCTCTAGCTGTATTTTTAAATTATTTGAAGACAGGGACTGTCACATGTTTTTCCATATTTTGTAACATCTGGCACAGTGCTACATATAAGGTGCTTGATAACTATTTGCTGATTTAATGAGTTTAAGTTCATCTTGATTTTAGAACAGCTCAATGATATAACAGAGTGTCATGGAGGACGCTCCTGCCTTGGTGAGTGGGACTAAAGGTTCCTAAACTGAAAAAAAAAAAAAAAAAAAGGAACTGTGAGGTCTGAATCCTGGTTGGATCAAGATGAACCGGAGTGAGAGATGCTAACTTATTAGAATGTCTGAGAAGACATTTTATAGCAAGGATACAAATACTGACATCTACATACTAGTATGTACCTTCAATGGATCGTTCCTACTCATTGAAAAAAAATCAGTGGCTGCATTCATGTAGCACGCACTTGTGCACCTAAATGTAGATACCTATTCTTCAGTGAAGCCCAAAGGATGGCTGGGAGGGCTTTATATATTTATTGGGATGGTTCCTCTATCCACAGATTCACAACTGAAAAATTCCCATTAAAAAAATCAAACAGTAACTTCCATTTCCAGCAATACCTGAAGTTCTAGAAAAAGCTTTCCAACTAGCTCACCATATCAAAAATGTTGCTAAAATTTTCAAAGTAAGTTTTATTGAGGTATAACAAATTGATTTTGGGCAAATGTCATGACACCACTATCATAATTAATATACAGCACTACCATTACTCAAAAAGTTCTCTCAAGCGTCCCACCGCACTCCCCCCCCCCCCCATTTCCCACTCCAAAACTAGAGGAACTAACCTAGGAGGAGGAGGGAGAGTCGGTATTGGAGTCCTAGATCATGTTCTTATCACCATGTCAGAGCCTCTTGTCATAAATCTCACCTACAGTGGGAGGAGAAAAGAAAAGCTTTGGACTGAATTGTGATCAAAGATGGATGAACAGGACAAATCTTAAATACAAGCAAGAATGAGGCTGGACAAGTAGCTGAAGGAGGTGGAATCCTGCCAAGGTGTCACCGAGGAGAGGTTGACTCCAACATCAGTAGGTGATGAAGGATTTAAGGGGGTCATGATTAAAGGCCAAGCAAGAATCTTCTGAAGAAAATCAGTCAAAGTATGAGAAGAGTCTCATGATTTCTGTAAATTTGTTAGTTGTGTATATGACTCCGACTGGAATAAAAAGGAAGAGATACATGAATATTGTTGGACACTGTGGTACAGAATGTTTAAGAGACTTGTCCACAGTCACAGAGTTGGGACTCTGAGCCAGAAAACCTGCCTTTTACTCTCAAGTTTCATCATGTCCATGGACAAGACATTTAACCTCAATGAACCCCACCAGTTTCCTTCAGAAAGGATTAGATAATATTTGTGCTATTTATCAAGGGCTTGGGTAGGGGCTCAAGCAAGATGGCTTATGGCAAAGCATTTTGAAAACTAAGAAATAGGTTGTGTTATTAAGCAAACCGATAAAATTAACTTGATTTTGTATTTTAGACAAAGTATCTCCTTACCTTCATGTGGTGCAGTTAGATGGCCAGAAAAAGAGGGAAGAGAACAAAGTAAGCTGGGAGAACTGTGTTTGCCCATCATTTTGGTCAGTGTGAAGAGACAGGCAGGCAGGCAGGAGCCCTAATCTCGCTGCCTGAGAGCTCAAATGCACACCTTTCATCCTCCAGGCAGATGCATCGTGTGGCTTCCGTAGGCATAGTCTCATTTACACGCGGTTTTGCAGATAAGGATGCTGCTGCTGCTCCCCGGCAAAAATATTTCCAAAGCCACTAATAAAAAGGTAACTCGCTCTGTGCTATGAGAGATGACAAGCGCACCTTGGGATGAATGATGGGTAAAGAATTGTCATTTCTCTTCTCAAAATCAGGCTATCGCCGGCTCATGTGGCTTGGCACCTGTGGCTTGTTAGCAATTACATGTGGAAGCCGACCCATTCAAAGTTGCCCCTGTGGAGCAGTTGTGGGCTGATGCCGTGTCTGTCTACACGGTTTCAGGGCGCTCCAATCTGTATTTGAGAAGCAGCTTGAAAATCAGTTTTCTTTTTCTTTTTAATGTTTCTCCCATTTTGTTTTTAAGTACAGTTTTATTAGCTTTTAATCCTGGGTTTAAGGAGGAATGGGAATAGTAATCCCTTTGGGTGTGATTATTTTGGTTCTATATAGACTTAGTTTTGGAATAAATTATTTTATATTGATTCTTATTAGAAATGGTAACTGCACTTCAAAAATGACTTAACGTTGCTCACACCAGAACAGTACCTTGTTTTTGATAAGAAACATTAACAATATACTGAAAAAATTTATTTTTCACTTAAAAATGTACCAGGCATTGTTCCAAGTACTTTGTGTGAATTAATTCATTTAGTACTCATTAAAATGCTACAATTATAGCATTTCACCCATTTTACTCATGAGAAAACTGAGGCACAAGTAAGTTAAGTAATTTGATATAAAATATACATAGTATTTACTTATATTTTGCAAAAATGAAAACAGTTTTACAAACTACCAAATTATTCTCCCTAAATCACTTTACTGGTTCTATAATTTCCTAGCCCAGAAATCATTAGTGCATACCCTTTGTCTATTAAATTAATTGGAATACCGTTTGCTGGCATACCAGATCTCTCAAATTGTAGCCCTACGTGCCTTCTCCAGCCCTGTGTTCCAGCAATTCTTTGACTCACTGGTCCTCAACCAGGGGCAATACTGCTCCTGGAGGGTATTTGACAATGTCTGGAGATATTTTTGGCTGTCGTAATGTGGGAGATGTCAGTGATCCTGCTGGACATCCTAAAATGCACAAGACACTCCCCTCCACAACAAACAATTATCCAGTCCAATCTGTCAATAGCACCAGGGTTAAGAAACCCTGCTCTAAACTATTCTCCAACCAAACTGAACACTTGTTCCTTAAATAACCTCTGTGTGTTTGAAGAAATAATGACTAAATTTTCTCATTTTGGTGAAACTTATAAATTCGCAATTTCCAGAAGTTCAACAAACCCCAAGCAGGAAAAGATACAAAGAAAACCACATCTACTAGTAGATACATCATACTAAATTCCTGAAAACCAAAGATAAAGAAAATATGTGAAAGCAGCCAGAGAAAAATCACACATTGCATACTAGGGAACAATGATTTGAATGACTTCTGACATCACATCAGAAATAATGGAGGGCAAAAAGACAATAGAATAATATTTTCAGAATGATGAAGGATAAATGTCAATGCAGAATTCTAAAATCAATTAATACTTCAAAAATGACTACATTTGTTGCATAAAAAATTGCTACAGCCTGACCAGTGTGGCTCAGTGGTTGAGTGATGACCTATGAACCAAGAGGTTGCTGGTTTGATTCCTGGTTAAGGCACATGTCTGGATTCTGGGTTTGATCCCCAGTAGGGGGTGTGCAAGAGCCAGCTGATCAATGATTCTCCTTCATCATTGATGTTTCTCTCTCTCTCTCTCTCTCTCTCTCTCTCTCTCTTCCTCTCAGAAATCAATAAAAATATTGTTTTAAAGAAAAAAGAAATTACTACAAACTTAGTGGCTTAAAAAAACACAACTTTCATTATCCCATAGTTCCTATGGATCAGATATCAGAGGATGGCTTGGCTGGGTTCTCTGCAAGGCTGCAATCAGGTGTTGGCCAGGGCCCAATTCTTACATGGAAACTCAACTAACAATAATGAATCCTCTTACAAGCTCACTCAGGTTAGAGGAAGAATTCATTTCTTTGAGTTTATAAGACTGAGGCCATCCTCAACAACTAGATACTGCTTGCAATTTCTTGCCCTGTGGGATCCAATTGTCTCAGGGCATCTTGCTTGTTTGCTCAGAATCATAAAATGAAAGAGGAACTCTAGAGTGAGCTATCAAGACACAGTTTTATCATGTAGCATAACCATGGGAGTGGCATCCCATCACTTTGCCATAGTCTACTGGTTAGAAGCAAGTCACAGTCCCAGAGGGGGTTATTAAAAGGCATGAACACCAGAAGGTGGGTCATTAGGAGTCACCTCAAGGTCTGTCCACCCCAGTGAAGGTGAAATAAGAAAATTTTCAAACAGATGAAAACGAAGAGAATTTATTGTCGGCAGACCTGCACTACAAGGAATACTAAATGAAGTTCATCAAGTGAAGGAGAATGGCATAGATGGAACCTTTTCAAAAAAGAATGATAATCCCAGAAAATGTTAAATATAACATTAAAATAAATATAAAATGTTAAAATCATCTTAATTTCCAAGAAGAATGCATCTGACTAAAATAAAAATTATGACACTGTATTGCAGGGTATATAAAATATGTAAATGTAACACACATGACTAGAGGCCCAGTGCACGAAAATTTGTGCACTCAGGTGTGGGGGTCCCTCAGCCTGGCCTGCTCTCTCTCGCAGTCTGGGACCCCTCAGGGGATGTCCGACTGACGGCTTAGGCCTGCTCCCCAGAGGATCATGCCTAAGCCGGCAGTTGGACATCCCTCTGGCAGCCCGGGAGACCTCGGGGGATGTCCGACTAATGGCTTAGGCTCGCTCCCTGTGGAGCGGGCCTAAGCCATTAGTCGGACATCCTTAGCGCTGCCTTGGAGGCGAGAGAGGTTCCCAGCGCCGCCGCTGTACTGGCCAGCCATGAGCCGGCTTCTGGCTGAGCAGGGCTCCCCCTGTGGAAGTGCACTGACCACCAGGGGGCAACTCCTGCATTGAGCATCTGCCCCCTGGTGGTCAGTGCACGTCATAGCAACCAGTAATTCCTGGTCGTTCCACCGTTAGGGTCAATTTATTATATAGGGTAAGTATAGCATAAAGGTTGGGGTGAGGGAATAAATGGACCTATCCTACATAATAAAACCTTAATATGCAAATTGAATGAACAACAGAATGACCGGTGGACCAACCGGTCACTATGATGTGCACTGACCACCAGGGGGCAGATGATCAATGCAGGAGTTGTCCCAGACCAGGGGCAGCTCCTGCGTTGAGCATCAGCCCCCACTCCCCAAGAGGGAGGTGACCAGCGGCAGTGATCAAGGGGGTGGGGCTGGCCAGCAGACAGCGCCAGGCCACCAGCCAAGGCAGGTGCTAGTGGGGCCCCCCAATCACCCCACCCGCCGGTTGCCCGACAGATGGCCCTGATCGCTGGCCAGGCCTAGGGACCCTATCCTATATATTGGGAACAGTCTCTTAGATTTAAAAATTAAAACCTGGCAAGGCTATTCTAATATTGAAGAAACAGAATGATGCAGCAATGACATGCATGGACTCTGGCTTGCACATTTTGTGGCCAGCCCTGATTCTGACACTTATAACTGAGTGACAGAGCCAATTACTAAGCTTCTCTCTGCTTCAGTTTTTCCATCCATAAGATGGAGAAAATGATACTACTGCCTCAGAAGGATCATGTTATGTACTACTTTTTATAATTAAAGCAAAAAAATGTAGCTGCCCATACAACAGGAAGATGCATTTCACCTGTATGAAAAATATGGTCACTGATGCATGCAGCCTCCCAGATTGCGAGAGGGATGTCCGACTGCCAGTTTAGGCCTGACACCCCCCAAGGGGTCCCGGATTGTGAGAGGATGCAAGCCGGGCTGAGGGACCCCCTCAACCATGCATGATTTTGTGCACCGGGCCTCTAGTCCTACCTAATAATAGACAAATATGCAAATTGACCATACCTTCGACACATCCAAAAGCCACGCCCACAAGCCACGCCCACCATCCAATCAGAGCGAGCATGCAAATTAACCCAAACCAAGATGGCTACAGCCATAGAGAGCAAGGTTTCCTAGGTAACAGAGGAAGCCAAGCTTTCCGCCTGTCCTGGCCAGGCCTAAGCCTCCACTCAAGCTACAAAGTTTCAATTATAGAAGGTAAACAAATTCAAACAAATGGCGGCAGAACAGAGCTTGAGAGAGTAAGCCAGGGTTGCCGCTGGCAACAGGGGAAGCAAAGCTTTCCACACACCCTGGCCGGGCCCACCCGCTTAAGGCAACAAAGTTTCAATTATAACCCCAACAGAAATGGCTGCCGGCCTTGGAGGGAGCCCCAGGCTTGGCTCCGCTCCAGGCTACAAAGTTTCAATTGTAGAAGGAAAATAAATTCCAGATACCAGGGCCTCCGCTTGGGTTTCCAGGGGGCGTGGCCAGCCTGCAAACCACCACAGGCCCCTCGCTCAGGCCGCCCCACGCCCCAAGGGAACCCCCACCTGATCCAGGACACGCTTCAGGGCAAACCAGCTGGCCCCCACCCCTGTACCAGGCCTCTATCCTATCTAATAAAAGAGTAATATACAGATTGATCATCACTGCAACACACAATATAGCTGCCCCCATGTGGTCAAAGATCCTGCCCCCATGTGGACACAAGATGGCCACCACAAGATGGCCAGCAGGAGAGGGCAGTTTGGAGGCACCCAGCCTGCAATGGAGGGCAGTTGAGAAGGACCAGGCCTGCAAGGGAGGGCAGTTGGAGGTGATCAACCCTGCAGGAGAGGGCAGTTAGGGGTGACCAGGCCAGCAGAGGAAGGAAGTTGGGGGCAAACAGGCTGGCAGCAGAGTGGTTAGGGGGTGATCAGGCTGGCAGGCAGAAGCGGTTAGAGGCAATCAGGAAGGCAGGCAGGCAAGCAGTTGGTAGCCAGCAATCCTGGATTGTGAGAGGGATGTCCCATATTGGAAAGGGTATAGGCTGGGCTGAGGGACAACCCCCCTCTGTGCACGAATTTCGTGCACTGGGCCTCTAGTATAGATATAAGGTTCATAAATTTTGTATGAAGTGGTAAAACATTAAATCTAAGTAAAATGTGGGGAAAGTTAAGAATATTGTAATCACTAAGCAACTACTTTGAAAAATGCAAAGATGAATTGCTAAAAAGCCAATTTAAGATAAAGTTCATGTGGTGAAGGCCTGGGAGGGGTGGGTGTGAGGTGGAGGGGATCAATGGGGGAAAAAAGGGAGGACATCTGTAATACTTTCAGATGGAAATTAACAGATGAAAACTAAGAGAATTCATTGTCGGCAGACCTGCACTACAAGGAATACCAACATTTGGGAAAGATAAATTTATCTTTATAGGCAGATTATGCAAAAGGTACATAAGTCAAGTTGTATCTCTCAAGAGCCACAAGACATCTCTTAACCTGTGTCTGTCTCTCAGGAATTTTCTCTTCCCATATCTCTAATGGGGGTGGGTGTCTGAGTAATTCAAGGAAGAAGGGGAAGTGGTAGTAAGGAAATAGAAGACTGGAAAATTAACTACTGAACACAAAACAGAATTCATATGAATCAAGAAAGAAGAAATCACACAGCCTGGGATTCACCCTTGGGCATGCTGTCATGTAGTAAGAACAATTCTAGATCAGAGTTTCCCAAATTTGAGTAGCCCTAAGAATCACAGGGGTGCTTATTATAAATGCAGATTCCCCTACAACACTTATCAAATGTCAGTGTTTCTGCAGATGCTAATTCAATTCTGAGAAGGTACCTCAGAGTCTGCAGATCCAATAAGCTACATGTCCACGGAGGGTACTTTGAGTAGCAAGGGCAAGACAGCACTGGGTCTTAAACTTTTCTGCTCACTTGAATCACCTTAGAGGCTTTTTAAAATCCTGAGTTGCATTCTTAGAGATTTCTACCTAATAATAGGTAGGAGGATTTTTCAAAGCACTGCAGGCAATTCAAATGTGCAGCCAAGTTTGAGACACCACGCTAGAGATGATGATTTTGTAGAGAGCCCACGAGTCTATACTCCAGTCATGCCCAAGTCCTCCTCAATGCCCTTTCGCTTCCGTGGACCTAGAGCAATAAGTATCCATGGAATATTATTTTAGACCCAGGAGAACACAGTGGATTATCAAAGTTTGACTGTGTTAAGTAGTAAAGAATCCTTGTTATCTAGAAAGGTGCCAGTAGTAGGTCATTGTGGAAAACCATCAGGGCCTGGTAAATGAATCAGTCTTCTTGGACTACTGGAATCCAAAACTTTGCTTCTCCCTTTTCACTCTTAAGCCCAGGCACTGCATCAGATCCTTCTAGCTCTGTGGAGCATGGTGACCTACCTCACACTCCACAGGAAATCTCCCAGGCCTGTCTTTTTCAGCACCTTTTAAGTATAGGTATCCTTAAGCATAGGAACCAACACCTGAGATGAATTTGGGAGGGCAAATCCAAAAGAGAGAAAGTTCCTCATTTATACCTGATAATGGAGCAACTGAGTAGCATTGACACTCTGTCCTTGAATGTGCTATCCACATCAAAGTCCTCACTACGGTGGGACGTGGGCTGTGCTCGATTGCAGACTGGGGTGTATGGGTAACGTGCTCTCATTGAGTCAGTCTTTTCCATGTCTGAAACTGTCCTACCAGCTGGTTCATCAGTTTCAGAATATGCATTAGAAGACAATGTTGAAAGAATTCATTATTTGTATGAAATCCAGCAAGGACCGCCAGCAGCTCTGTGGTGCTCTTAATCAGAAGAAAGTGATATGCTGAGACAATGCCACCTGTAGGAGCATCTTTTCTTGATTTCATAGGTTCCCTGAAAAAAAGACATCATCAAAGTGGCTCCTAAAATTCAAGGCCTTTACAATTTATAAAAAGAACTTCATGTATAGGAAGAGGACATTTTCTGCTAAATTTTTAAATACAGTTCATGGAGATCCCTGTAGTCAGAATGAGTTCCATGGTGAGATCTTTTTTTTTTCTTTTGAATAAGTCTAGAGATGGCATGGCAAATAATGAGAACACTTTAGCATAAATGGAGCAGGCATTAATGTCTCTGGCTGACTATTTCCTAATGAGCTGAATATGGCAGAAATGAAAAATAATGTTTGTTACTTCAATATAAGTTTCATCAGGGAATTAAAAAAGTGACAAAATCAAATTCTCTCAGGGAATTTTAAAAAATGTATTTCATAATAGGCATGATGCTAACTTTGAATACTCAAGAAAGACTTAAGAGGCTGTCTGTGGTTTGGTGCGGGATGTCCAGTAAAGCCATTTTCTGTTTGGAGCCTGGGACTTGCTTGTTAAGCCTCAGGTAAAGGTCATCTGACACCGTCATCAGTTCTGTTTGAGCATGAAGCTTTGAAAGGAGAAATTAACACAAAACACACAGTCCCTTTTTGTACAATCTGGCCTCAGTGAGATACCATAAAACATTGGTGAACTAAAACACAAATAGACAGATCTTTGGAGATGATCTAGAAGAAAGCTAGAAAAACAAAGAATTGCTTCTGGGGAACCTGGCAGGACACAGCACCCCACCTTGTCCTAAGTATCCTATACAATAAAAGCCTAATATGCTAAGTGTCCGGTCGACCGGTTGGCCGTTCAACCAATAAAAGCGTAATATGCTAATGATATGCTAAGGCCACTCAACTGCTCGCTATGACATGTACTGACCACCAGGGGGCAGACGCTTCTACTGGTAAGTTAGCTTGCTGCTGGGGTCCAGCTGATCGGGACCAAGCAAGAAGGACCAGATACATCCTGGAGCCCTCCCGCGGTCCCTCCCCAGCTGGCCAACCTCCCGTGTCTCTCCCCAGCCCCGATTATGCACCAATGGGGTCACTCCGCCTGGCCTGTGCCCTCTTGCAATCTGAGACTCCTTGGGGGGTGTCAGAGAGCCGGTTTCAGCCCGATCCTACAGGCCAGGTGGAGGGATACCACAGGTGCACAAATTTGTGCACCGGGCATCTAGTAACCAATAAGTAGCCAAATGTAAGTTACACACCAGATGCAGGAAAGCAAGATATCTCATAGAAGAGCTCTTTCCATATTGCTCCCCTTGCAGCCCTTGGGATAAACTACATAAAGCAAAGCAAATACATACGTCAACAACTAATAGGATACATGGTGTGCAGTCAAGGCAAATACTGTTAACCAGGACCTGTGTCACTTTAGATAGCAAGGAAATGGTATGACTGCAAGATGCCGGATGCTTGGAAATGTACATTCTGATCAATCAGTGCTCATACCCATGTATGAGAGTCTCCTGAAGTCCAGAATGCTGCTCTTTTCCTCCCTCTGGGTCCCAATGTATTTTCGTAAGTATCGGCTCATCTGACATTCTCAATTCTCACAAATCAAAACATTTTCTCCAGTTTGGCTCAAGCCCTTTTTTGAAAATGATAAGTTAGGTGGTACTTTATTTTCATTAGAGTGCTGCAATTTTAAAGCCAAGTGACGTGTAAATGGGTATAATAATATACCTGCTTTTTGAAGTTGTTGTGATAATTAAATGACTTAATATATGTAAAGCACATGAATAGTATCTGGCACATAGTATATGGTTAATAAATGTTAGCACATACCAGGGCAAGATAAAATAGTCAACAATTACTTCAAACTTTCCCAATATATCTAGACATCCAATGAAACAAACCCCTTAAGAGTTCGCTCATCTTACATAATAAAAAGGTAATATTTAAATTACCATCACTCTGCTACACCCATGATTGGGCCAGCGGGTGACACAGGGGGCGGGACTCGGGGTGGCTGGGGTAGTGATTGGGCCGGCAGGACGCTGAGCGTCTGTGCCATGGCTGTGCTGCGGCACAGACAGGCCTCTGGGGCAGCGAGCCGAGCAGCGTTTTGGAGGTTTGGAGGCGGCGGGCGGTGGGCCAGCGGCGCGGCTCCCCGGGGAGGAGTCTGGCGGCAGTTGGGCCACAGGAGCACGTGGCGGCGGCCCCAGCCTTCCTGGGCAGGAGGCAAAGGCAAGACCCCGGCCTGGGCAGGACCATGCCCCCGCCCCGCCTCGCCCTAGGGGCCCAGAGACTTCGGAGCTGCCGACCAGCGGACAGACAGCTTACACGTGCATGATTAAATCATGCACTGGGCTTCTAGTTTTCAAATAAAAAGGGGAGACATGGCAAAAGACATTTCCCTAAGGTCTCTTGCTTTACTTCATTTAGATTTATCTTTTTTTTTTTATAATATATTTTATTGAGTTTTTACAGAGAGGAAGAGAGAGGGATAGAGAGTTAGAAACATCGATGAGAGAGAAACAACGATCAGCTGCCTCCTGCACACTCCCCACTGGGGATGTGCCCGCAACCAAGGTACATGCCCTTGACCGGAATTGAACCCGGGACCTCCCAGTCCGCAGGCTGACGCTCTATCCACTGAGCCAAACCGGTTTCAGCTAGATTTATCTTGATAGATGTCAGTTTATTGTTCAAAGCTTCTTTTCATGGTTAACCACACTGTACAACACACAAGTGATGACATTTATGAGTTGTTGCTTCTTTTGATCATTATTTGTCAACGAGCAAGGTGAAATGAAGGTCATGACATCCAAAGTCATCTCATGATCTGAGAAGTATTTTGACTCCTTGCTTCCAAGTACCTTGACCCAATACCTCCACTAGCAAAAGGGAAATGATCAGTGCATGCAAACTTATAAAAATAATGTAGGTCATAAGCTTAGCCAGCCCCCAACAGGGAGTGGCCCTGGCTGGGTGTTAATGACACCAGAATGGATCATATCAACATAGACAACCTTCTACCCCTCCTCAGCTTTCCTCTAAGTCAGATAACGAGAGATTTCTTTCCTATATACTGGATTTCTTTCCATTTACTGTTCCAGACATGGTTTGGTGAACATTTACCTAAAATTGGAAATTGGGGTTAATGCAGAGAGCTATGAATTCCTTGGGGCTGACTTCACAGGGTAGGCTTGGTTTGAATTTGAATCAACTGCAAATGTCACTCCTGTAAATCCAGGTGCTTTTCTAACTGGCTGGACCTGCCCTTATGTGAGAGAGGAGTCAGCGATACCTATTAAATATCTAATTTTCATGGAGGAATTTTTTTTCTTGTTTAGTCGAGCTCTGGAAGTCATTTCCAAAAAGCACCCAAATAGTTTAAATTTTTATAAGTTTGCATGCACCGATCATTTCCCTTGAATAGCTAAGTAAGGAAGGCAGGGAGGGCTGAAGGGAAGTTTTCCTGTGAATACGGTGTTTGTGACTGGATTAACATTTTCTTGCTAGAATTTCACGTCCTCTTAGCTCTCAGAAGGTCCCAATTAGGCCTGACACATTGCCATCACAGTGCACACACTCCATGTAACAACCATATTAAGCTCAGTTGGTGCTGGGCGAGTTTTAAAGTAGGCTTTCCAACCAGTGTGGGTGGACAGATTCCCACTTCATCACCCCTACTCCTTCCCAGCCCATTGCAGATTCCTATTATAACACCCTGCCTGGGAATACACCAGCTCCCCACATAGCCGGTGTTTACTTGTCAACAACTGTATAAACCCGAGACACAGAAAACAATCCTGCCTACACTGGATGAGAAGAATCACACTAAGACAGCACAGATATTGAGAAGCAAGTCAGAAGTTATGACAAAATGGCCACTTGGAAACTTTACGCTTTAAATGTGCCTAAATAAAATGTAAATGGTTCATTTCTGATGAACTCTCCAAACAAGAGAATAATAAAATCCCATTCATGAAGCCATTGCATTGCCGACACAACACCAGAAATAGTCTTGCTTAACTGATTCCCCCCTTGTGTAAATGTGTTATTTTGGCATTTGGAACAGGCACAGCAGTACATATAAACCCACAGAACAACCCATTCTTCCTCAAGATTCTCCATCATAGATCCTTCACAAGCCAAGACAACTCATTTATTCTTTCATTGTTTTCAACAGTCTTTTACTGAACTCTAATGAAATGCCAGACTGTTCTGTTTCTTGAGGATTTATGTTTGGATAAGTTCTCATGACACGCACCTTTAATGCAAGGGAGATAAACAATATAATGGTAAACAAGAAAAGAGCAGATGGCAATAAGTGCAAAATGATTAAAATAATCAATGATGTCCTATAGAGGCACCAGGGGGCTATTTTTGGTGAGGTGGTCAGAGAAGGCTTCTCCAAAGAGGAGATGTAAGCGGAGGCCTCCATGATAAGGAGGCACTCAGTTTACCAGGTAGAGAGAACAGCCAGTATAAAGGACGTGAGGTGGAAAGAAGTTTGATATATCTGAGAAATAGGAAGGTAAGGGTCACATGAGTATAATGGCTACAGCAAATAGTTAAGGATAAAATATAAGAAAGTTAGGCAGGTGCCAGATGAAGCAAGGCCTTTGTAGGCCAGGCGAGGGAGTCAGAATATAGTTTAAATGCTACAGGAAACCAGGGAAGGGTTTTAAGCAGGCGCATGTATAATCTGACTCATATTTTTAAAAGATTACATTGAACTATGGAGAACAGAATGTAATGGGCAAGAATAACAGCAGGAAGGCCAAGTAAGGAGGTACTATTGTAGTTTATATAAGAGATGATTAAAATCTGGACTAAGGTGGTAGCAGAGGAAATAGAAATAAATAAAAAAAATTACTACCACTTTTGAGATAGTATGAATATTCTACCTTACAATCCACTGCTTCTCCAGTCTTCAGAATCCCTCCCACATATCATGCATTCATTTATCCTATCAATGAACAACAGTGTCTTGCACACTTAATATGTGCCAGGTGCAGAGCAAGGTAGGAAGGACACACTGAAAGGTAAATATCAGCTCAGTTTCCAACACATCATTTTGCCTAGTCATCAGGACCAAACCCCCTCCTCCTAAGAAACCAGTTCTGAATAATGAGATACTAGTTTACACTCAAGTCTCTCATAGAAAAGGCATGAGACAAATGTGGGAGATTAAAACTTACTGTTGAGAGAATTCCAGTCATTAGCTTAATTTTTCTGCAATAGCATTCTTTTCCTGGACAATTAGAAGACCAAATAGAAGAGGTCCCCGGGCACTTGCTAGAATTCATCTTATTTCCAGTTTTCCTGACTTACTGGACTAACGGGGTTGATTGAGACACTCAAATGCCTTGATTTGATCTGTAGGCTTGAATCTTAACATAACGCTCCTACCAGCTCTCTGTCCCATGTTCTTAGGTGGCTCTCTCAGCCTCTGTTCTGATAAATAGAAGTTGAGGAACAAATCCTGCAATCCTATGTTGAATTTGCACATTCTAAATGAAAATCATAAGGCTCCCCAAACAAAAGCAGATAATACTAGCTTTAGGAATTTTTTTTTAAATGCCATGTAAGGTACATGTAAAGACCTTCCCAGATATATAGAGAAATGGTCTCAAATTTCTTTGTCAGTTCTTTGAAGAATTAGTTTCTTCATTTCCTTTCCATTTTATGAACTAAATCCTTTCCTATTAGACTTACTTTTCATATATTTTACAAGAGTTTTTTAAGCAAAAAACCCTTTATTTTTATTGTTGACACTATTACCGATGTCCCCATTTCTCCTCTCTGCTTTGTCCACCTCCACCCAGCACTGCCCCCCTTCCTCCTGACCATCACCCCACTGTTGTCTGTGTCCATAGATTATGCATATATGTTCTTTGACTAATCTCTTCACTTTCCTTCATCCAGTCCCCCAACCTCCCTCCCCTAACAGATGTCAGCCTGTTCCATGTACTCATGCCTCTGCTTCTATCTTGTTCATGAGTTTACTTTGTCATTAGATTCCACATATAAGGGTGATCACATGATATTTGTCTTTCTCTGACTGGCTTATTTTACTTATTATAACAATCTCCAGGTTCATCTATGGTGTCACAAGAGGGAAGAGCTCCTTCTTTTTATGGCTGCATAATATTCCATTGTGTAAATGTTCCATGGCTTTTTTATCCACTCATCTACTCATGGATAAGAATTCTTTTTATTATTTTGTGCTTTCATCAAATCAGATTTAAAGTATGATTCACGATGATCCAACTTACTGAGATTCATATGGGCAAAATTCTGGAAATTATACCCATGCTATTTACTTATAGTACTTAATAAAGAGAGCAAACAAACACCACCCAGTGGGGGTGCAACTCCCCTACCCACTGACGCAATCCCTTAGTCCAGGCTGCCCAGGGCAGGCCCAGCCCAGGAGTCCTCAGCTGTCCTGAGGCTTCTCTGGGAATCCACTGGATAAATATGTATCATTGGTTCTTTTCTCATTTCCTACGTGATTGAGAAACATGTTAGAGATGTTAGTTATAATTCACCATTTCCGGAAATGTGATTATAGCATTTCATGCTATGCGATGTAAAAATGTATTACTGACAATTGGTTAAATAGCATATTTGTGTCTGGTTTTATTTAAAAATCAGGTACCAGGTTCTCAGTCAGGAATGTAGCCCCCTATTACAGTGAGTCCCATATATTCAACTTTTAGTTGAACAACTAGAAACGTCCTAATGTGAAATGTTAAAATATTGCTAAATATAAAATATTAAAGCAACAAATTCCAAATAATTTAGTTTTAAAGGAGATAATATTTTATACTAAAGTCTCAAATAGAGAAGGCTTCAAAGATATGGGGGCTAAACATATTGGCAGAGAAAATCCTGATAATTTTT
Organism: Cnephaeus nilssonii; assembly: GCF_951640355.1. Classification (NCBI taxonomy): domain Eukaryota; kingdom Metazoa; phylum Chordata; class Mammalia; order Chiroptera; family Vespertilionidae; genus Cnephaeus; species Cnephaeus nilssonii. The sequence goes on along the minus strand of NC_137076.1, from coordinate 56,160,835 downwards.
TCCTACATATTTGAAAAAGATCACTGCCATGAAGTTTTACTAGTGAAACCCCATGCTCCAGCTTGTGGAATGGGAGCAGGGCCTGAAAGTCAATGCCCTGATATAATATTGCTTACAGCCACAAATCAGATTTATTTGCATTGTTCACATGCAGGGCCGGTTACCCAGCCATAATGCTAAGAACTGCTTTTGGTAAAACGTCCTTAGCAAGGGGGTTCCACATAAAGGTGAGGGCTTCTGAAGAAATTTGCTTTACTGGGTACACTGTGGAACATCTGAGTGACTGCAAACATATTTGAGGAGTTGAACTCAGTATTCTCAGTGGTTCCATCTAGACCTGAAATTTTATGATTTCACCTGAAATGGCTTAGGTTACTGAATAACCTTGTAATTTGAACAATGTTTCACGTTGTGAGAAGCCCGAGGTGCAAGGGTTTGATGTTTGCAATTCCAGTTCCATGAGCACCTGAAGCATGAGGCCAGGTTCTTTGGAAAGTATGTCTCTAGGAAGTCTGAAAATAAAGCAGATTAGGGAGCAGTGAGTGGAAAACAGTGACATACAAAAATTCTAAGAAAACATTACAGAAAGGTCTTTTTAATCTTTTGATAATTACAAAGCAAGTAGGCCACTACTGTTGGTTAAAAATATCCCTTTCAAAGACCCTCTTTTCCAGCCAGGGCAATAGGGAAACTTATGTCAGGGATCAAAACTATTTGCAGATAATTTACTTTGAAAATGTATAGACTTTAAAACTGGTATTTTAAAATGTAACCCCAATCACAGATATGTTATAATCATTCAAATTAATTGTTATCAATGTACTTTTATAGGCAGACGCCCTGCCAGGCCTGATGTACTGGGACCCTTAAGTGTTGCTGTGGGAAGAACTTGAGTGTTAGTACCTGGGAGCCTTGGTTTTGGAGAGTAGGTTAACTCGCTATGCAAAATACAGCTTGGGCATATTACTTAAAATTTATATGGCTTTTCCAACTGGAGATAATAACAGCTACCTCAAAGTTGAGGACCAAAAAATAATAATATGTGAGGAAATACCTAAAACTATAATCTACCTGAGTGTTGGTTTTTTCTCTTTCGTCTGATCCCCCATCACTCTCTCCCACCAATGGCAGCATTTGTGAGAGTCTAAGGCACTAAAATCCTCCAAAAGAATATTTTTAGCATCCTTTTCACATTTTTGTTTACTCTTCTAATGTATAACACATTAGTACCATGTCAAATAAAAGAAAATTAAGTGAGTAAAATTCTGAACTAATGCTATGTTTTATATGCTCTTTCCCTCCATTCTTCATACTCTTTCAAGACATGGTCCTAGTGGAATGCTTGCTTTTCTTTCTTCCAAGGAATTCAGCCCTCATTATTTCATACTCTGTAAATATTCCTAAGAGCTGAATTTGCAGGCAAAGGGCGGCTGGAGAAAGAAACACGGAAGAGTTGTGAAGCTGATTTCCTATGTCCACAGCCTCTCCTGACTGTTCCCAGGCCTCACCTGTACTGTCCACTCTCTTACTGCTGGGGCCATGACCTCACACTCTGTCCCTTTCAACCAGACCCTTTACAGTTTACACCATCACCTTCTCCTGAGGAGCCCGCAGGATAAAAAGCTTAGTCTCCCTCCACTCTAATAATTTACACATCCATAAAATGGTCATGGGGGGAGGGAGGTGAGGAGAGAGAACAGATTTGAGGGAAGCAGGTTCAGCACCCTCCCCCCCCGCCCCCGTCTGCCCAAACTCAAGCCTGTTTCTGTGGCAAGGATTTCTGTCCACCTGCCCCCCACAGGGCCCCTCCATCCTGCCTTTCCCTTTGGAAAATGGCACCTCAGAGTGGGCCACGTCTTCATTCACCCCGAGCACTTCACAAGCCCGTTAATTCTCAGCCCATTCACTTCAGGTGACAAATGCTGCCCTTCATCATTCCCAGTTGTCCTTTAAAGGGGATGGGTGCTGGAGACCCATCTTGTACTTAGGTTATGAGGAAAATAAAAACTTCTGATTTCAAATGTATAGTGGACTTTTCTTGACATGTAATTTCAATCTGATAAACTTACTATGTAAATCTTCATTTATTTTACTTTGATTTTTTTCACACAAAAAACACACATATAACATGAAACTATATTGATGGATTAGATAGACAGGTGGATAGATACATAGATAGAAAGACTGACAGACAGTTGCTCCTTACCTTTATCCTCAGTGCAACATACAAGTGAATATTTGTGATCTGAGATAGCACTTGATATAATGAGTAAAAACTAACCAGTGCCTTATGCATGCCATTTTCTTTGTAATGTCAACCATTTTTTGCCTTTATTTATAAAGTTAAGTTAATGTTTGTGATTAATGAGCAATTGAAGTATTTCACTTGAAACCAATAGACTGTGGAAGTAGATGAATTAAATAATACTGTGTAACCTATTCAAATTTGTGAATGATTTATGATTGATGATATATAAATAGTGTCAGAACACTTTAGTTTAAATCTACAAGTATATTCCTATGATTAATGCATTGAAATAAGGGTTTTGGTGGTGGTGCCTCATTTTAATATGTTAATCACATACCTAAAATATGAATCAGGAGGAGAAATTATTTTAAGTGTGATCAGGAAAAACAATGCATCAAGAATATGGCATTTGAAATATTATTTTGGAGTTCCTGAAAGGCAAATGTTACATTTTTTACTATTATTATTATTATTATTATTATTATTATTATCATTTAGTTATGAACATTTCAGCCACCGTATATCCTATTATCAGTTGAAATATATCTGTCAGTTATTCCCACATATGTTGGTAAAAATACCTCTATGTTCATGTAGATTAGGATGCTAAATAATAATGGTATCAAGCAGTTTGTCCAAATATTACTTCTTATAACATTCTTACTATCTCACTTGTGAAATTTTAAAACTCCTTGTAATCACTTCAAAGTCCCATGTTCATGGACCTGAGTTAATTTACATGCTAGGTACTATTCATTTCTAACAGAAACTATCCTATAATAAACAGATGTTTTAACAACTTTCAAAAGAAGAGGAGCTAGTGTTTTATAAGTCCCAAAATAAATGTTGTGTCCCTTAAACCTTGAATTTTCAATCTAAATTTGAATGGGTTCAGACACTTGCTAGAAGCAGTTCCTGAAAACTCATTGCCCTGGTCACCTCCCCACTGTCATCCCCACCTCCCTTTGCAAATGAAGTTAAAATTTAATCCTGTGGGCATATGTGAGAACTAACCAATTAGCTCTGTCAAAGCACAACTGGTTGCTACTGATGAAGGTGGGGCTGGCTAGCAGTCCCTGCCTCATGCTACCCAGGCACAAGGTAGTTTTCCATCTCTTTCACAAACAGAATTGCCTTTGAGCCTCACAATACCCCGGGAAGTGGGAACTGTCATCTCCCTGAACAAATGAATGAATGGAGGGTCAGTTTACAGCTCATCAATGGCACAGAGCATTCGATCATGAACAAAGAACTTGTGCGCGATTATATTGGCATATATATTTTTATATACAGTATTTCAGGTTGTCACTTAAGTTACTAATTAAGAGACTGTTTAAATGACCCCACTTCCACACTTAGATGTGTTGCTTATTTGCTCTTCCTAAAACTGTGGAGATGGGGATTTAATCAAAAGACCTTAAGATGAGTGCCTTGTCAGAGCACAAACATTTTGAAATCCCAATGAAAATGCAGTTTAATGCATCCAGTTAAATTGCCTGAGAGGAAATAGTGAGTACAGCTTTCCTAAAGCCTTTCCCCTCAGGCCATTGACTAAGAAACTGGTCACTAACTGCTGGTAACAACCCATTTTGGAGGGATTATTGCTATTATTGGCATTCTGTGGTTTATGGCAACATTTTGCTAAAGACCTTATGAGCGACAGTGCAGCTGGACTTGGTACTTGAGAGAGAGAGAAATCAGCCCCTTCCCTGGTGGTTAATGGCCGCTTTTTATTCCAATCTAAATGTACCGAGGCCGAGCCGCCCTGCTGAGTTTATTATCTACTACATTTCTTGTTGCTCTAAGAAATATGCTTTACACCAGAGTCAGCATTCAAATCAATGGAGCAAAAATATAACATTTATTGTTAGTAAAATTGAATCATGCTGCAAAGGCTGAATGAATGCTTGACTTAAACTGGATGTGAGAAATCATTTCACTTGCCACGAGCGCTTTCTGGCTGACACGCAGCCATATGCTGTTCACTCCCAGTGATTAATTGTTAGCTGGAGCAGGCACATACACATTGCCAAACGGAGAATAATAACCAAAGTTATGTTATTGATTTCCCATAACTTCATGTGAACCTATGTACCTAGCGAGGGGCCTGCTCTGCATGGCTAACAGCTGCCTGCTGCTAATTCTGATCCTTGCGTTTCCTAAAAACAGAATTAAGAAGGAGGCAGCCTGGGTGCCGGGCAGGCAAACATCACACAATGAAAGAAAAGTTCTCTAGAGTTTCAAAAACATTTCTTTTGTTCACTTCAAGTGTCAGGGACAAGTCGGAACCCTGGCAGCTTAAAACTATAAGGTATATTAGGGAGAGAGAATGGCAATTACAAATAGGTTATTTGCATGGAAGACTGGGTTTTTTTTTTGGGGGGGGGGGCTTTTTTGTGGTCTGCTATTTCTCCCATCTTTTAATTACAAAACGAAAAGAAGATCAGAACATATCATTAGCTCTGCTTCTTAGTGAATCTGACTTTTCTCAAGGAATTTACATCTTTCTCTCATTTTCTGTTAAGGTTTCTTCCCCTGTTTTCTCACCTAAAGAATTATAATGAGGCAGAGTGAATGAGATCTATGGGGAGAGCAGTGGACCCAGAGACTAAAGGTAAAAGGATGATTGATGGTATGAAATTACCATAAAAGTACAATCAGGATCAGATTTTAAAATGAATTTTTAAGCAGCCTAAGAGATACTCTTTGATTTGCAGTCTGGTGGAATGGATAATGTCTCATTCAGTGGATAAAGTTTCTCACTGTGTGACTTGAGCTTTTTCTGATCTTTCTGACTGGGAGTAAAATGGAACCAAAGCCTAAAGTGGTTTTTAATGCAGAAAATATCAAACACAATATTCTTAATGTCAAAACCTGGGCATAGCAGGTGAGGAAAGAAAAATAAATAGAAGACTATCACTGTTAGTATAATTGTATCAGGCTCTCCTCTCACTGGCAAATGGGTTGAAACATACATTATTGAAAGGGCAAACTTGTTTACATATTGGAAAATAATTAAAGTTTAGGCTGGTGTCAGATTTTGATCTCTCTTAGTTGTGTAAAATGCTCCAACTAACATGTTAAAGCATGAGCTATATGTTTTCCCATTTGCTTTTTAAAAATTTAAATACACTTCTTATTTTAGGATAATTTCAGATTCACAGAAAAGTTGTAAAGATATTACAGAGAGTTCCTATAAACCCCTCATCCAGTTTCTCCTGTCGTTAGTATCTGACATTACTATTAGAGTTGCCAGATTTAGCCGACAAAGCACAGGACACCCAGTTAAATGTGAATCTCCAATAAACAGCAAATCATTCTTTAGTATACCATGTGTCCCATGGCAATCCTAATTGCTATCCTAGTGTACATTTGTCACAATTTGGAACCAATATGGGTTAACTAAACTCCACACATTATTTGGATTTCACTAATTTTTTCCTAATATCTCTTTTCTGTTCTGAGATCCTGTTCAGGATACCAAATTACATTCAGTTATCATACCTTTTTGGGCTCCTGTGATCTCTAGCCATTTCTTAGACTTCCCATTTATTTTTAAATACAGTACAAAATAAAATGTTAATTGATAATCTAATAGTGTTAATAAGTACTTGATGTATGTACTCAAAATCATTTATAAATCATTTCAATGGTCTGTATATCTACTGCTCTATTTATAAGATTATAAAAACAATAATAAGTCCCAATTATAAATCAGGAATGTTAACTTTTACCATTAGAAAAAATAACTAGTAGCAACTTACAAGCATGTCCAGGCTCACCATCAGATTGAAAATATTGTATTCCATTGAATATTAGAGTTATCATGGTCATTCAGTATAAAAATAATTACTAAAAACCTTCAAATCATGTTCTTTTAGTTTACTCAGTTTAAATTCTCATTTCATCAGTCTTTTCCACAGAATAAGCATGCTGCTAAGAATCAATCCTTGAAAGGCGGTAACTCATATTTGTTGTAAACTTTGTTCATAGTCATAAGAACAGAGGTTTGGCTTTTTAAATTTTTATTGTGCAGAATTTTCCGAAGAAGGAAGGAAAGAAAGAAAGAAAGAAAGAAAGAAAGAAAGAAAGAAAGAAAGAAAGAAAGAAAGAAAAGAAAGAGTTAAGTAAATAAATCGAGAGATATGGGATTAATCAACCTAGCAGAAAATATTTGAAGCTTGTAGCTTTGTAATTTAGGTTGATCTTCATTAAGTTAAAATTTCCTGCTTTAAAACTGTTCGACAATATGGGATTCTTTAACATTTCAGACAGTTGCTTCTTGTGACAGTTTCCATTTCTTCCCCCCTGCTGACAGTTCCTATAATGACTTTAATCATAGAGTCTGGAAACGGAACCGGCTATTGAATAGCAACAAACTCAATGGTCAATGTCTATGTCACTTTTCTGGGAGCAGGACTTTCTGAGCATCAAGGAGCTAATACTCAGAGCCTCCTGGAAGAGTGCTAAGTGCATTAACGCTCTGTCAATCACATCAGGGACACGCAGGCCAAATTATTACCACTTGGCTCAAGACATTCCATTGAAACTTATTTGTGTGGTATTCGTATCTGTGTACCATATATAATGATGATTGTTTATGGAAAGGTGCCTGTCCAATTATTTTTGAAGAAACACAAGAATGCAGAATGACTGGAAGCATCAGGTTTTTGCCAGAGACTGCCTCAGGTAAGAAGAGAATGGCTAGAGGCTATAAGGAATCACAAGAGACAAGTCAGAGTCGTAAATTGGGAAACTGACATATCTCATCTAATATACTTGCTAACTAGGCCTTTAAAAACCTTGACATTTAACTAAGTTTGTGGAAAAGTTATGGGTTTTTGTCCTTTTCTATTGGCTCTAACTCATTAATCCAGTGAATTAAGGTGTTTATCATTGTTACCAACATTAGTAGGTAACGGAAGCACTGCTTAGAGAGACAGGTGAGCGTCTCTCGGCTGAGCAGCTGTTTACGCAGGCTGCGCCTGTTTCAAAGTCAAGTCAGTCAAAAATGATACTTCAAGTTATTTACCCTTTTGGTACTTCAGGGCTTGAAATGACATGAAAGGGGCCTTTCATTCTGCAGAGGCATTTAAATAAAGCTCTAGGAAGGCTGCCGCGTTTGGAAGGGGGGTGGGCTCTTCACTGAAATAAACAAGTTTCCAGGGATTTTAAGAAAATAGGAAAGAAATGAAAACTTTCCAGTGAATGTTGTCTCCTTCAATATCTGATTTTGATCAAATTTGTATTATTTAGGGGCATAGCAATGGCCCGTGGCAAGATAATCTTTGGCTTCATATGTTAATGTTCCATAAGTAGGTTTAACTTTAACATAAGATATTTTTTAAACTGCAGAAACATTAAGCCACAAGACAAAAGACATATCATTTATAAGCAGAAAGCAGCAGTTTCCCAAAAAGGAGAAAGAGCAGGTGCTGTTTACAAAATATGTAATAAAATAGCTGAGCTTTTCATTCAGTATTTTATTAAACGCATGTTAAAAGGAACTTCATTAAACTGCAATGCCAAAATGAGGTGTTAGCATTTGCCTTTATCAAACCAAAACTCTACCCTCTGATTGCAAGGCTCATATTTTTCATTTATTTATATAAAGTGGACAATAAAGATGTTAATAGACATGTTTTAAAATGATGAGATAAGACTATCTAACAATTAATGTGTGAAAATTGTTATTTAGAAACTATTTTAACTTTTTTCAAGTTATCAAAAGCCAAAAATATATATTTTTTCCTTTTTCACCATTTATCTGAGAACTTGGAATTTCATCTGTTTTAAATGTTTCAATAAAGATAAAAGGCTTTTAATACTTGCTCCTAAAATTAACATTGACAATTTTTAGCACTTATACATTTACTGCATAGATTACATTTTAAGGGACATTATCAATTATGTGTACCAATCCCTTCTTTTTTGGTTAATTTCTGTCAATAATAATTCAAACCGATATTCATTTATGAACTCAGCATAACATTACAATCTTTGGAGCAAACATGAAAGAAGTTTAAGACACGGTCCTTACCTTCAAGGGAGTTCTAATTTCATGTGGAAGACATGTCAAAATACATCCGGAAATAAATAGCATGGGGAACAATGTAAGATGACATGGAGTGATTATAAAGGCCTTTTGTAATAAAGAATAAAACACCATGTTATGTGGTTTAAGAAAAATGCAAAGAAGTGCTTATTGCAGTGTGGAGAACAAGACCTTAAGGTTGAGGGACGAGGACTGTGTAGTTCATTGGGGATAAATCAGGATGGAATGTTGTGAAATGTAGTAGTTTGCTTTCTTTGGTGATTAGTTTGTGGCTATAGACCTGGAGACAGATGATTACACATCTGAACAGCCCAATCCAAAGCTAGAAAGCAAACCAGACAGAGGGGTAGTTCATGAAATGACTAAGGAGCTCATAGGGGCAGCAAAGTATCCTTGACAAAGAGGGTGTCATTGGATGAGGGGGTGTGGAGTACACAAGTGTCTATCTGCTGTGTTAGACAAGTTATTTAAATTTCCTAAACTTGGGTTTTCTTAACTGTTACATGGAACTTATAATAGTTCCAATCTCATCAATTTTTGCATGTACTAAATGACAAAAAGCATACCAATAATGCCTATCCCACAGGGCTTTGTTGAGAAACACATCCACCGCTCAGGACAGCAGCAGGTGGAGCACTGCTCTGTGAACAAGGACCAGAAAGGGATGCCCACATCTGGCCTCCTTGGCTCTCTCTTCTAGTCTGGGCTTTCATACCCGCCGCTGGGAGGCCGGGGGGTGGGGGTGGGGGGGTGCTCCCAGCTGGATGGCAGCCTCCATCTATCTCTCCACTTCTCCTGCTGAGCATGAGAACAGAAAGTTGGGCTAAGCGCCTCTGAAAATCTAGATTCTAGCATTACCCTTACTGATGATGAAAGGACAGCAAGGTTTCTGTTTGTCAGTGAATGTCTGGGTACTACTCTTGGAATACAGTACTTTGATTAAAATGCTTAGACCCCAATCCTTCTAGCCATACTCAGATCACCCACTGTAAAGGGCACTACTGAGCCTCATGGCCTTTGGAAATCTGCTAAAATTTGGGTTCCATCTCTATTTCCAGCTGACCATCTAGAGAAGCAGGGGTCTGTGATTTCAAGTTCTGGGTGTGTCCTTGTCAGAGGTATGCAGGTCCCGGGAGAAATAAATGGCTCAGTTTCACTGCAGTTAAGGAATCCTGGCCTGCCCAGCCACTTCACACATGGTAGGGGCAGGAAAGAGACTCAGACTGAAGTTCAAACAACTCTTCCATTAGGTGGATACCCTGTGGGCAGAGCCTAGGGCTGGGATAAGGCACAAGAGTGGGGCAGGGCAACTCCACAGATGATGGCTTTAATCAAAGAAAGCAGCCAAAGCTGAGATATAACTTTAAAACCAGGTGGACAGCAGTGACTGGACAAGAGCTTAATTGAGGTCAAGCAATAGAACAGAAACAAAGCATTCTGGGACCAAGTGAGAGCATTCAGAACACAGAGTGAGAAGAAGAATCTGGAAATGTCTCCTGAGCTATGAGGCACCACCATGCCTTTCAGAGCACACCATGCAAGTTATTACGATATTATTGACTATATTTCCTATGTAACTCTTCCAAAGAGGGAAAACTTGCTTCTCAAATACTCACATCCATATTATCCTGTCCTATGAAAACATACTTATTCTAATGCCTAAAAATTTTTAAATAGAATATGATGCTTTTCATTGCTTGAAACTTGGCAAAAAAGTTAATGTGAAACTGACTTTTCCATACTAAAGAAGCAGTAATTTTTGCTCAATTGCTACCTACAAGTCCATCATTCCAGTCAAGAAGTCCAGTCTAGAGCTACTAATATATGTGTTTCCAAAAAGACTACTGGCCAGTCCCACTCAGATTTATAGGCTGGTTTTCCTGGAGCCTTTTTATTTTTTACTTCGCTCTTTTAGTGTTGTTGCTATTTTTAATCTCTTACTGTAACTGCTCTGAAAGGCCCATGGATCAAAACAAAAACAAATGTTAAGCCCTAGCCGGTTTTGCTCAGTGGATAGAGCATCAGCCTGCGGACTGAAGGGTCCTGGGTTCAATTCCAGTCAAGGGCATATGCCCGGGTTGCAGGCTACATCTCCAGTAGGGAGCATGCAGGAGGAGGCCAATCAGTGATTCTTTCTCATCATTGATGTTATATTTCCCTCTCCGTTTCCCTTCCTCTTTGAGATTAATAAAAAAATATATATATATTTAAAAATGTTGATTCTCTATCAATTATATGTTAACATGGCTTCACACTCAAATACAGGGTCTTTCAAATAAAAGAGGAGAGTGCTAATTATTCACATTGGGGATGATTATTAATAGACTTACACATACTGACTGTCCACAGGTGAGAACATAGGTTAAAGAACACAATTTTAAGTTTCAGCGTTGACAGTCATTCCAGGCTATTTGTCTCAGAAAACTTACCTAAAAATGGTTAGGCATTTGAATCAAGTCTAGAGAATATATGGAGGTCAAAGCTGAAAATAAATGAGAATTTAAAAATATTTTTAAAAGTAATAATAATAATAATAATGGAATGTAAGAGAGAAATTGGAGCATCAGCTCTTACTCATTTAGAAAGACTCAAAAGGGGCTACAGAGTGTCTGTTAGACCAAGAAGAGCTAGGCTCACCAACCTGTGCTACCAGCAAGCATTGTTTAGATAGTCAACAAAGTCACACAATATAGAGGCATTTAATTGAAGCATGTTGATACTGATAATGATAAATCTGTGGGAAATCTTTCCCCAGCACTTTTCCTCTGGTATGTTTCTCTAATGTACTAAATAATATCAACAGTGATCCAAAAGAGTGTGCCTATTTTTTTAAATAAAATTTTCACTAAGAATATTACGGGTGTTAAAATGTCATGTTTTATAATATAACAAAGCTTGTATTGTACTTCTCCTGCCTCCTGCCTCCATAAAGTTATTGCACTAAATTATTCTCTTGATTGAATGAATATTCCTATACAAGTTGCAGACAAATCCTATTGAAGCCATCCTACAGTCTAATACACTAATCTTGTAGATCCTTATTATCCCTATTCACCATTGCAGAAAGGATGTCATAGCAAGCTAGAAGATAGTATTAGTAAAATTCAGCAAAAAAAAAAAAAAAAAAAAAAAAAAAAAAAAAAACACAAAAAAACACACCCACTCATCTTCATTTTCAAACCATTAGTATCAACTGCAATGCCAATGTATATTCTAACACTGGTACTAAACATTTTTAATTTTTAATTGGGCAGAGGTCATGGTTCCTAAAGTCTTTTTGACTGACCAAAAAAAATCACTGTGAGATCACAAGGGTTACATCTTTTCAATACACCAAATAACCATCTAAAGAGAATATGTCTTTCAGAGAGATATGCATTGAATGAACTTGGCTGTATCTTGATTGGTAACAATGAAGCAGATAAGCAAGGAACATGATTACAGGAAGGAGAAAAAAACTGAGGATCACATTAGTGATAACTAAAAAAATTTTTTTTCATATTACAATAATGGGAAATACAAGCTAGGTTCCTGCTGAACAGAGTGAGTATGGGAAAAGCAAAAGAGAGAATTATGAGGTTGTGTAAGACTAATGAAAATAGACGTCATTGCTTCAGGCCACCTTCTTCCTCCTCAGATCTGTACAAAGAGCCACCTATGCATCATCACCAGGTGAGATTTCTCTCAATAACAGAGCTCCAGGCAGGCCCAACCCTTTTACTTTCTATCACCAAGAGGGGACTGTGTGATCCTTCCAACTTCAGGCCTCCAGCTGTGGTATGTGAAGTCCTGCAAACCCCTGGGGCATGGCCGCTCTCTACTGCCAGGCAGGCTGAGCTCCTCAGGGAGCCTCTATCTTCATGAATCTGCCAACAATGATCATTTCTTAAAAAAGTCCATTTCCTTTGGGAGATCTGACTCTCCTACCTTCCAAGTGACCAAATCCTTAAGGAAACAATTATTTGCTGTCCTAGAAACATTCAGCCACAGGCAATTTGTTTTCTCCTCCCTCTGTCCTTGCTGCTGTTGGGCTTCAAGCCCTGTTCATTTTGATGTATACGTTGTAGGCCAAGCCTGCGCCAAGTCCTTTACAATCATTATGGAATTTACTTTTATTTTATGAAATAAATAATATAATTTGCCTAAAGTCACAGAACTCATTTGTAGCTCATTGATCCAAGAACTCAGATTCCAAAGACCATGTTGTTACTGTAATTATATCACTTCCACTGGCCAAATGTGTATATGACATGTTTGACCTTTATTTTTCTTCATCATATTTATCACTGATATTATATAACTCTTCCACTTAAGGCCATTACCTTGAGAAGGATACTTAACCTATTTCTACTCATCTGTAAAATGGGAATTATGGTAGCACCCACCTTAAAAGAGGGTTGTGAGAATTAAGGGAGTTAATCTGTGTAAGAGAATAAGAACAATGCTTGGCTAATAAGTGTTAGCTATAATTATTAGTAGTATTGTAGTAGTAATAATAGTAGTAGTAGTAGTACATTTATTTGTTTGAATTTTATTGTGTCTCCTGTACCAGAATATAACTCCTTAAGGACAGAGACTGTTTTGTTCACTCCAATACTTCCATTGTCAAAAACAGTGCCTAGTGCAAAGTTAAGGCTCAATACTTATTTGTTGAGTAAATGGATACACAAATGACTTTAAGTTTTCACATTCTTTTCTCTGTGACTTTTGGACTTCGAGCAACTAAAATTCACAAGTGGGTGAACATGGTCTCTGATGTCAAAGGTGTACACAACTGGTCCAGCACCCCCACAGGCCCAAGTACAAAGTAGGTTATCTGCTGTGCCTTATGCTGATGGCCTTTCCTTACATATTCTTCCCAGGGGCCTCTTGGAGAACTCAGGCATCAAAGCTGACCTCTGGTATAGATAGAGCATTGAGAAATCCCTTGTTATATCACATGGTTTTGTTCCCCAGAACTAAAGCTAGTGCTCACTGGTTCATCCAGTCAGCTTATTTTTCCTGACTTCAATAGAGACACTGGCTTTATTACAGTCTGGGTTAAGTTTGGGATTTAACTTCCCTCTCTCCTCTGAAAAGTAGCAGTTTCCTGAGAGAAATTGCAAGTAAGGACAGAAAAGAAGAAAGAGCAAAGAACAGAAGGAGAGGGCAAAAAATCAGTGTGGTGTGCAGCAAGAGGAAGAGAAAGGACAGGTGAGAGTGAAATGGGAGAGCATAAGAGAAATCTACTAACCCAGCAGAAAAAGGGAGGAAATTAAGAGAAAAGCAGAGAGCAGACGAAGTAGCACAAAAGAAGGGGCTGAAATGCAGAGGATTCTACCAGACAACGAAAGCAGCCAGTAGGGAAGGGTGGGCTAAGATAAAGAGATAGGATGGAAATGGACTAAGACATGGAGTAACCATTGCCAGTTAACTAGGTAAGGAAGGATTGGTGCTCTAAATAAAATGCACTTGTTTACAATTCTGGTGGTTTACAATATTTATAATGCATCTAGGTGTTCATTTAATCTTATTAAGTTATAGTCATAACTTCACTTATTACATGCAAATGACAAGTTTCAATGTATCATGTATAGAGGGCTCCTATCATAGAAGTGAAGTGAGATAGCTTCACTTACAATCCATTATTATCCCTACATGAATTAACCTTACATTGTTGGGAAATTCCTGGCAGTGTCTGGCAGTATTAAGCACTGTTCTTAACAATATAAGTATCACTGTGCCTATTTACAGAGAGAGAAGCAATTATTTCCCAGAAACTAAGATATACTTTAAATGCTTTGGCCTAATTAGCTGTGAAAAAGGACATGGCCCAGGTAGAGTTTGCAGAAAAGCCAGTTCACATCTGTGCATGCTTCTCTGCCCGTTCCCACTGCCACCCTAGTTCAGGTCACCATCATCTCTCACTTGAAATGTCAGGACACTCTCTTAGTTCCTTTCCCGCTTCCACCTTGGATCTTTCCAGGTACCCACACATCCAAACTGAACTTGTAAAAACATCGTCCCTCAGCTTCTATATATACACTTTTCAATGGTTTCCCACACCACAAGGCATAAACCCGAGTTCCCACAGGTGTCTGTATGAGCCTGCCCCTGTGCATCACCTCTTTAAGTTAGACTGTGCTGATCTTCCTTTTTCTCCTCTGATGTGCCACCCATCCCCTTTTCTGTCCTGGGGCCTTCCTAGATGTTCTGTTCTAAAATCGGAACACTTCCCCAATTTTGATCTGGCTAAATAATACTCCAGTTTCCCGTCTCTGCATGAATACTGTTTTCCTCAAAGAAGCTCTGGCTGACACCCAAGTAGAGGCCAGGATGCTCTGATACATGTGCTAATCACTACACGTCAATTCACAGGATTCATAGTAATTATTTTTAATATTTATTTGTATACTTGTTTGTTTGCTGTCAGTGACCCCAAGTTGACTGGGGTTAAGTCTTATTAAAACAGAGGCCCATCACTCTTTCCCCAGTGCATTCTGTGGTTCCTATCACATGACAAGCACTCAATATTTTGAGTGCATTTCCAACATCCTTGATTTGTTTACAATCCCAAGGAGTCTGCCTCAGGTAGAGCACATATAATGCACACAATGCTTTCTATGCATTTATCTCAGAGAGGAGAGAGAGTCCTTCTGCTCCCATCTCTCCTCCCTTACATGTTCTGAATGTGCTTAGTGTGGCAGCAGGATTGCAGAGTTAGAGACAGCAAGCCTGGGAGTCTTCCATATGCAGAACACCTGCCATTGCCCCATGAAAGCAGTGATGTATTCAAAACCTTTGAGGCTGTGTAAGCAGAGGGTTTGCAGGACTCTTTAGTTAAGGTGGATCTGGAGGGAGGGCAGAATGTGGTTGAAGTAAAGGGATGAGTTCGTTACTAGCACTTTGTATGAAATAAAGGAGGCGACGATATCTTTGGTTCTCCACTTACTTGACCTTGCTTTCTTCCACAGCAAGTCTCCTATCATCCTCTCCCGATGTGCTATCCAGTCTTCTTCAGACTTGTCACCAGTCTCTCACACTTTCTCCTTAAACAACAGTGTCCAAAATCTGTACTGTTTTGAACATTCCAGAATGACCAACTCAAAAAGTTTTGACTGAATGTTACCAGTTAGGTTGGAGTGGCTTCTAACAAGGCCAGATTCAATCTAATGCATTTTCCAACTGTTTTCCTATATTACTAAATATTGCTTTAAAGCTACTGACATAAGCTGACCTATTACACGGTGCATGTTCCTTTCTGATGTTGATAGGAACGAGGGGAAATGATGCACTGTTAATGCTAATATAAGTGGTCAGGTCAAATTGTTAGGATTTGGTGATTCTCTCTGGCAGCCACACCTGCTTGTAGCTTTCAGAATTCATGCCCACTGATGGCACTAAACACTTAGGGCCTCTCCTCACAAAAGGTCACCATGGACACAATTATCTTTCCAATGGCTGGATCAGCCCATTCAATGTTATATTTAATATTTAAACATAATGTGATGTTATTTGTATCTGTTTACTTAGTGGCCATCTGCAGAACCAATATAAATACAAATAGAACTCATAGGGTAAGACAAATCTACATATATAAAAGGCTAAGTGTCCGACTATACATCTGTCTGACCGTCTGACCAACCGACCGGCAGGTACATATGAGGTGCACTGGCAATTTAAAAATAAACATTGACTCGTGCATGTGCTACATATAAAGCTCTCGCTGGCGCCAATCACACGCATATTTTAATTTTATAATACTATATTATACATACTATTTTGACATGTAATTTTTTGTAGTAACATAATTACCACATGAATCTTTCTTCTAATTAATTTCCTTTCAATTGCACAAATCCATGCACCGGGCCACTAGTATATTGATAATTGTTGAATTGGACAGACCTAATGGGAAGGGTGCCTCCATTCAAACACCTGTCTTCCACTCTCCCACCATCTGTGCCATCATGTCACCCTTCGGCCTCACTGCTCGCCCCTACAATTACACTGTCAGGAGGAGAGTGAGTGAAGCTCAGGTGGATTTAATGTGGGTTTAATATGGCCCATTGAGTTCAATGTTGACTTCCTTTAACTACTTCTGTTCTTGCTATAAATCAATGCCTATGTGTCTAGGCTTAATTGGGAAAATGAGTCCATCTAAGGAGAGCAGTGAAGATGTAAAGAGACTACATCAAATAAGCAGCTGATGGGCCGTCCAAAGCCATAAGTGAAAACAGCAGAATGATGCATAATTCACAGGCTACAGTGAAGTTAAAAGAGAAGGTTAATATTTTAATGCATTCTTAAGAATTCTTTCCCTCAAATTCTCAATATGAATATAACAATCATCTATATATACCTATAAAGGTAAGGGAAGGAGCTAATATGTAATCCAGACCTACCATATGTTACTGGGTGTGATGTGAGATAATTTACATTCATTTTCTCACTGAATAAAACAAGGTGAGTGTTCTATGAAAATGGACCTGGGTTCAGAGAGTTTAAGTACCTTGGGATACAAGTCTGAGTCTATCTGTTTCAATGTATGTGTTCTTCCCTCTAAGTGGTTTTACCATTTACCTGGGAGAGTACATCAGTCTGGATGATTCACACCTTCAAGGGTCTCAGCGCACCATGTGTGATATATTATGCTATATCCCCTGTAAAAGACAAAAACATTGATTAGAGAAAATGGAAGTCATAAGGAATTGTCCACCCAACTACCCAGATGTGACATCCTTAGAACTCAATGAAATTGAATAACCATGATTGCTCTGTTTCCATCCATTCATTCTTTTATCCAAAACATATTCTTTTCACTGCCAACTGCATGACAGGCCCTGAGATAGACAGTTTGGAGGGAATGGGAAACTAGACGGAAATGCTCTCTGTTATAATGAAGCATACAACTAGAGGGCGCCAAGATGGGGTGCACAGTCTGCATTCTTGGAGAGCAGCTCTGGAGCCCCCGGACTAGTGCCAAACCTGAATCCTGACCCTCAGACTTTCTCCTTAAACAACAGTGTCCAAAATCTGTACTGTTTTGAAGATCCCAGAATGACTAATTTAAAAAGTTTTGACTGAATGTTGCCATTTAGGTTGGAGTGGCTTCTAACAAGGCCACATTCAATCTAATGCAGTTTCCAACTGTTTTCCTAAGCTCCAACACAATCCAAGAGGCCTCCCTCACAGAGAAGCTGGGGCTGTGCCTCAGTCTGCTGTCTGCACAGTGCCCCAACAGTGGCAGCCTGCCAAGAACCATCCCTCTGATTGCCAGAGTCCCATGGGACCCAGAAATGAAGGCCCCCTTGGCCACCAGAGCCAGGCAATCAAGGGGCTTCCCCTGGGCCGCAGCTACAAAATCGGAGCACCAGATGTAAAAACCAGGGCATGAGCCGTGTGTAATGTCCCCTTCCAGGAGACACTGGAGCTTTGAAGCGTTGCAGAGGAGAGTGTAAAGATACTGCCCACCCTCCTTGGTCTTTGTAAAGAATTACAGTCAGCCCCTAGATGCCTGTTTCATTAGAAGCCTTCCCCTCAGGCCAAAGCCAGGCTAATTAGCTAATAGGCCTCCTTCACAAAATATCTAAGCTTCTGGATCTGCTGCCTCTTGCTGTGCCCTTTGGGTGGTGGCTGTTTAAGAACTCTCTCTCCTGGTTACAGTCCTGTGAGACCCACTAATGTAAGCCCCAGAGGCCACTAGAGCCATGCTATGTAGAGGCGTCCCATGGCAGCAGCTGCAAAAATAGGGGTGCCAGACAGGAGGAGGAGCTCCTTTCTGGGTGACAGCAAATATTAGAATCCCGTGAGACCAGGAGCACAAGCTCCCCTGGCCTCCAGAGCCAGGCAGTGAAGAGGCATCCCCTGGGCAGCTGCAAAGATCAGGGCACACAAAAAAAGCATGTGAGAAAATTCAACATCCATGTATGGTAAAAATTCCCAATAAAGTGGCTTAGAGGGGACATAAATGAATATAATAAAGGCCATACATGACAAACCCACAGCTAACATCAGACTCTGTGGTGAGAAGCTGAAAGCCTTTCCTCTGAGATGGGGAACAGGCTAAATGCCCACTCTCCCCACTTCTTTTCTACACAGCATTGGAAGTCCTAGCCAGAGGGATTAGGCAGGAAAAAGAAATAAAAGGCAGCCAACCTGGACAGGAAGATGTAAAACTGTCACTATTTACAGATGACATGATATTCTATATAGAAAATCCCCAAGACTCCATCAAAATGAAATACTATTCAGCCCTAATAAAAGAATGAAATCTTGCCATTTGTGACAACATGGATGGACCTTGAGGAATTTTGCTAAGTGAAAAAAGTCAGATAGATAAAGACAAATACCTAATGATCTCGCTTATACATGGAATATAAAAAGAAAAAAACAACAACAAAGAAGCTCATAGATTCAGAGAGCAGATTGGTGGGTGCCAGAGATAGAGGATGGGGGCGGGAGAAATGGGTGAAGGGGGTCAATAGGTAAAATGAAAAAAAAATGCAGTTGATGGAAAAGAGACACACAAAAATATTTATTTTATCAGATATACTTCAACTAGGCTATTTCATAAACATGGGACAAGTTGTTAAAGGAGAAGTTGTGGTTGTTTTCTGAATTTTTCATCATGTTTATACCACTACTCAGTATTTTATTTTTTGTGGGTATATTGAGGAAAGACACAGTTAACCTCTAATTAAAATGCACAGCACCTCAGTACTGAAACACAAAATTCCTGTATAAATAGTAAGATACTCAGAATCATTCATGCATATGTCATAAGTTCTTCCCAATGGAAAATGTACCCCCTTTCCTGGTTCCTGAACCAAGAGTAGAGGATGGCATTTACACACTCCTCATCTTTAGACTTAGTAAAGTCAACAAAAAAATTCAAAGATACATGAAGTGTGTCACATCAATTTCTTTGCTCTTTAGATGAAATGAGCTTTGTGTTGCTCTCAAATTAGACACTCATCATGAATAATTAGCCCCTTACATAGAACAGCTGCTGGCTTTTACAAAGCTTTCAACCAGTGCTGAGTGTACCCATTGTTGGTGAGCATTACTTAATCAAATCTATGAGATATGCATCATTTGATTTGATGATAAATATAGAAAATAATAAACTAGGAAAGCATGGTGTATACTCATCTTCAGCTAGAAACGTTAACTCTGAAGAATTCTATTAAAAGGCATTAGCCTATTATACCAGAAAGTTATTTTAATTTTCAAATATTAAAAATTATAAATTATTTTAATTTAATGTTAAATATTATCCTGTAACTGTTTTTGCAGTTTGTTTATCCTCACCTGAGGATATTTTTCCATTGATTTTTAGGGAGACTAGAAGAGAGGGAAAGACAGAGAGAAACATCCATGTGAGAGAAACACATCCATTGGTTGCCTCCTGCACGAGCCCCAACCAGGGCCTAGCCCAGCTCAGGGAGGAGCCTGCAACCAAGGTACATGCCCTTGACTTGGCCCTGACCGGAATCGACCCAGGGCCCTTTGGTCCACAGGCCAATGCTCTATCCACTGAACCAAACAGGCTAGGGCTTCTGTGACTGTTTAGGAAAAAAGAGGAAACAGCACATTCGCCATAGGTATGTTCAAAGGACTGAAGAGGCAATTAGATCATCAGGATGGGTCTCATGGATAAACGGGAATCAGGAAATCATGGATTTAACTCTAACTTTAAAACTTTGCTAACAGGCTCCCTACTTTTGCCATCTGTAGAATTGTAAAATACTTATCAACAAGCACTTATGTGAAGCACATTAAGGTAGAAATTGTTATCACAGATATACAAAATGTAATCTCAGAGTATTGTTCTAAATTTGAGCACCATAATGATTTGTATTTGCCTCAAATCAGAGATCTTGTAGTTGACTATGTTACTGGTGGTTTATGTATTTCAGAAGTGGGGAAAGCTTGGGGAAAATCTAATATAATAATTACAAGCAATAGTCTGCCACCTTTTATTTTTTTTAAGTGTGTGTATTTCTAATCTCTTACTGCAATAATTATTTTACAAATAAGATAACTGAGAAAAGGGAAACTTACCAAGTCCCAGTAAGTTAGATAAGGAACTATTGGTACAGTTCCTCAGTTTATAAATGTTACTCCTAATGTAAGGTGACCAGATGTCCTGCTTTTGGCAGGACAGTCCCGATTTTTAACAATTTGTCCCGTGTCCCGTGGCGTTTTAAAAAAGTCCCGATTTTTGGAAAGAATGCACGACAAGCTAGGGAACGGTGGGAGAACGGGAAGGGAATATATGGTTTACGGCGGCCATGTGGCTATTTAGCCAGGATATGAGTTTTATATTATTTTTGTTAATTTTATAATGTTAAACTTTAACAATAACAAATAATTGTTGAGAACTGATTATCGAGAACTGCTTATCAAAGTTCGCATTGTTGATCAGTTGTTAGAATTCGACCACCATTGTTTGGACTTAATGAACAATGGCATTTTTTGGGGTTGACAACGATGAAAACATTTTGTAACTGTCTCTCAGACGATACACATCATACTGCGTGCTAGTAAGCTAGTTAAACAAGTGATGTCATTACAAATCAGCTATTCAGATAATTTAGGTAAGTAATTTATTTATTTATTTCATAAATACATAAATTTTCTTTAATTTAGCAGACAGTACTCGTATTATTTATATTTTATAGTGGCGGCAAAAAGTCTAGCGCCGGCCTTGAAAGTGACACGACTTACGTTACGGCAAATTCATGACCTTTTAAACAATGACAGCGATCTACTAAAATAATTCACTCAAATGAGAAATATGCCAAAGAATAAAATAATACTATACATAATTTTTTATTTATTATATTTGTAAATTGTACTTATGTTGAAATTTAAAAAGAATATATTACAATACTATTTTTGCGTTCTATGAAAATTTTTGTTGCTCCATATAGACCAAATTTTTAATCAAGAATGCCCTCCCCCCCCCCCCCCCCCCGGGTCAATGGTGTCCCGCTTTACCAATGTTAAAATCTGGTCACCTTATCCTAATGCCACCCAGCTAAAAAGAGAAGTGGAAGTTTAATATATCATATTTTAGATGATAAAGGGCAATAAAGCTGTGCCATGAGCTCTATTATCCCTTTTCAGATTACAACGGTAAAATTTGGCTAGGGGATATATTGGAATTTTGACTGTCAATGTGATTTCTGTGAAATCGCATTTGTGGACTATTCCAACTGCCAATTATGATAGTGGAGCAATGTGTTTAGGTGTGATGTACTCAGAAGAACTGTTTTGGAAGTTAGAGATTGCCTACCTGTTCATATATACATATCTGAATGCGTGTGTGGGTGTGTATACTCACACAAACACAGTAGCAGAGTTTATTAAACAGAGCTCAACAAATATTTGTTGTTGACACAATTATATTTCCCAAAAGCTATCTTGGCACTTAACATTGATATCTTTCGATGATTTTCCTAAATTGCAATTATAGGATTGGTGCCTAGCTTTTAATATTTGGGTCAATTTGTCTTTTTTCTTTTAAACTAAAAGCCATATGGTCCTTTAGAAAATGTCTTTGTTCTCTAGTCTAAAAGGAAAAGAAAAAGAAAGTCAATGCTGAGATGAGTTCATTGTAATATGCAGAGACTGGGAAAATGTAGTATTTCTATGGTTTTATGTTTATAGTAATGTATGTGGATGCTGCCACAGAGAAGTCTGTTTAAAGAGTTGGATGACTGAAAAAGAAATGAGAAGCATCTACTCAGAGTCGCTGAAGAATTTGAAGAATTCATTGAAGAGTTGCCATTGAAGAATTCAGAAAAAAATAGGAAATCTGTCTAACATTATGGAAATGAAGCATACATAATCTGTGTCTACATGACAGTGTGTTTTTAACTCTCTCTTCCATTTTGTTGTGACATACTTCAAGGATTTGTCACAGAGATCCACAAAGGAAAAAAAAATCACTTTATACAAACAAGTGCATATGTTTACAGAAGAATTTTCAACATTTGCATTAATTAAGCAAACTTAGGTGAAATTTTTATCAACAAATTATAGATGGGTTAATCAAGAAGGTATAATCACCAGTAAAAGTTGAGTGGGAGCAGTTAGCTTATAAAGGGTCATCTCAATGAGTTCTAATTAAGATTCAGATGAAGAGTTATTTTTTTTTTAATGTATATTTTATTGATTTTTTCCAGAGAGGAAGGGAGAGGGATAGAGAGCTAGAAACATCAATGAGAGAGAAACATCTATCAGCTGCCTCCTGCACACCTCCTACTGGGGATGTGCCTGCAACCAAGGTACATGCCCTTGACCATAATCGAACCTGGGACTCTTGAGTCCGCAGGCCGACGCTCTATCCACTGAGCCAAACCGGTCAGGGCTGAAGAGTTATTTTTAAAAATCCATAGAGCTACTGTCTGATTTTCACCTAAGAACTAAAAATTGGGTCATTTACTTATTAAAAAAATATTATTGAACACCACTGTATGCCAGACACCATTGCAGATGCTACAAGGGAAAAACCAGTCACCAACTCTTGTTTTGTTTTCTCAAACTGATGTGTCTGATGAAAGTATGAAGGAATGAACACAAGTGATGGCAAGTGATGTGGATGGAATGCTTGTGTCCTCTCCCACATTCAGGTTAAAGCTTCTATCCCTGGTGTGATGGTGGCTGCAAGGGGGTGAGTGGGGGTGGGCGGTCCCTGGCAGGTAACTAGATATAATGACGTCATGAGAGTGGGGACCTCATCATGGGATTAGTGCCCTAAAAGCAGAGACCAGAGAGCTAGCAGTCTCTCTCTGTCCACCCTGTGAGGATACAGCAAGAAGGCAACCAGGAAGAGGGGCCTCACTGAGCATCCGACCACGATGGCACTCTGATCGTGGGACCTGCCAGCCTTCAGAAGTGTGAGAGAGAAACACCTATTGTTTAAGCTGCCCAGTCTCTGGTATTTTGGTGTAAGCAGCCTGATTAGAGTGAGATAGCAAGAGATAATAATTTCATCAGAGAAAGGGAGGAGGAAGGATTTCAACAGTAAGATAGACTACCAAGGGATAATCATTCAGGCCTGCATAGCTGGACAGTTTGTTTTTACCTAGACTCCAGCCAGTAATTGATTTATACCAAAGCAGGTCAATAAGCTAGGCGGGTATATACCGGTGTGGTTCATATGCCTCTTAATAGTGAAAGGTCTGGTGGAGAGAGTCAGGCCGGGGCTCTCCTTGTGGCGTGGCCACTGTGCAGTTGCATCATGCAGCTTAAGCTTTCCAACCTTCCTGGGCCTTGGGAACTCTATCTGTACAAGGGACCGAAATGCTTCCCCCCAAGAAAGTTTCCAGATTCTCATTATTATTCTGAATCTTGGGCAGGAACCACAAACATGTGATAGTGTTCTGGGATAAAGACGTTTGACTTAGCCCTACAAATGTCTCACCAAAAATCTATCTCCAGTCCTAGAGAAAATGACTCACGTGTTCTACTGTGGGTGGATTAGTAGCATCATCTTTAAATATGAAACAGAAAACCCTTAGTTTTTCCTCTAGATGTGAATTAAGGAGAAACAAAACCCAAGTATTTGCTAGGTTGTGTTTTATAATGACTTCTAAGTTACTTGTCTTTTTCTTTTTTAGACTATGCAACTCAGCTTTAGATATATGCAGATATATTTTAGAAACTGTTCTGAATATATGCTTATTTTTTTCCAAAATGGTCGTTGAATCTCAAACCCAAATTAAAAGAAAAGATTATTCCTTTACTGAAAGTTTAACATGGGCCAGATTGTCTATGAGCCAAGTCTTCAAATAGTTGCTTTCTTAATTATCTTCATTCTTGTTCAGATTCAGACAATCATATGAGATCGGACTCATTCTGAGCCAAGCCAAGCCTTTTAACTTATCAAATGGGAAAATGCAATGACACTCTTAAGATAAATAGCAAATATAATATTTAGCATAATAACATAATAATTTAAATATGATACAAATTTTGAGGTATATGATTGGAGACACTGGAGTCTGAGCAAGAAAATTGAGATGCATTTTCCATGAACTTAAGCATATTTTATAGACTTTGAAAAATGCCTTAGGTTTCTCCTTCTAAAGCTTTCACCTTTCCTAGCTGCTTGTTTTGCTCTGAGATAATACCCCTGGAGTCTGCAATCACTGCTCATGTCTTCAAGTGCTTCCTCAGTAAGGGTGTGGATTTTCGTATCTCGGAGAAGAATAAATATAGAAGCTGAAGAATATGCCTGAGATTCAGACCTTATTTAGGGATGATAAAAACCACCTAATGTACGTTACCAGAATTTGGGTTTCAAAGCTGAATGCGTTTTAAGTGCTTGCTTTCAAGTTATACCTCATTGTCATCATAGCACTTTGTAGGGCTTGGCTTCTTTCCTAAATATAACTGTTTGTATGTCCGGAAATAAACAACGGAGTCTTGTAAACACACAGAGAAATTTTCGGATCACTCGGTTAACGGAAGCATCCTTTCCTACCTCTCATGGGCTTTCCATCCTTGGGATTTTAGACTGCAGCTCATTCGTGCCCAAACCTTATATAAACCTATCGGAACTTCCTCTCTCTTCTTAGTAAATAAGAGGATTTTTTAAAAGATAATTTTTTTGTGTGTATTTTCCCTCTCTTCTAGTAGTTTTAAAATGTGGCTCTCTGCTCTGTACCTCTCCTTACAACTTACGTTTCCTGTTACTCTTTCCTGTGACCCCGCTTTCCTTTGCCCTTGCATGCCTCAAGTTTCTGGCCAGGGTCATCCCTTTGACTTGCAACCATTTATTTGCTGGTCATTGGGCTGGACAGGTTTTTCCCAGCTAGCTCTTTCCCTCAGCTTTCCTTCTCTGCTCATCTGCCTGAGCTGCCAGCAGCAGCCCAGCTCTGTCTCCCCGTTGGGCCACTCCACATCCCTCTTGCTGCTCCAGAGAGAGAGAGACTTTCTGCTCTCTAGTTAAACAAGCCTGGAGCTTCCAAGGAAGTTTTCAAAGCTCCTTAGGCGCCATCTCTCTGTCTGTCTGTCTCTCTCCCACTCTCCCTCTCCTCCACCCCCCCTTTTTTTTCCCATGGTGTGGCTGGAGCCAGTTCATATCTGCTGGAGTTGGGGTGGGTGGAAAAGCCTTTGGTTTGCCTGCTGAAAGATCACCGCTTCCTGTTGTGGTGATATTGTGCTCTTTGAGAGCCCGGACCGAGGCTGTCACTCTCTGCCGGGTTCGGAGCATTTGTTTTATTGTCCCTGTCAGTTCGCAGCCCAAGGTTACTGCCAGCTCCCTGTCAGGGCTTTGATTTTTGTCAGCTCTGGCCAGGTCCTTTTAGTTATCCGCCATCTCTTCAGCTTTGTTCAGGCTGAGCTCTACTTGTCTACTAATTAGCTCTTTGGAGATTTCCCTTTTAAAACTCACTATCACAGAGGACAGGAACCGTTCAAAAGTTTTGTGCCTCATAGAAATTCCATATTCATCCATATCTCGTACAGCCATCTTTTTAAAATTAAAAGTGGCAGGTCAGGCCAATTTGAGGTAGAGAAGTAACATCAGCTATAAAGGGAGGCCTTCGGGTTCTTGATCAGGTATGTAGATGAGTGACAGGGAAAGAAGAGGGTTTACATCAAAAAACACAGAGGGGTATGAATGAAAAAGAAACCATCACTGTGTATAACATATTCACATGTTCTTTATCTTCTGGTGTGCAAATATTGTGCTAGCTGAATATAAAAGCAGCACAACTTTAGGGTACAAAAAAACACACACTGTAATAACATCAAGAGTGGTCTCACATCAAGGAGGGCCCTGAGGATGTCTTTGTTGTCAACTTCAGAAGGAAAGAGAGGAACAGAGGAGGAAACTGGCAGAAGGAATAGATGCCAAAGAGAACTCAAAGGATTAGGTCCGGGTGAGGTGATCGGTATTCGAAAACAGTCTGCCTTCTGGCTCTGATCTAAGCGAATAGGCTGGCAGCCAAGCCAGAGGGCATAGCAGCACAAACACACCTTGGGCGCACTGCTTGAGGGTTGCCTCGGTGCCTTAGAAACTGCGCCGGCAATTAGAAGGAAAGCTATGGAAGAGCAATAGGCAAAATACTCCACGTACGGGGAAAACTCTGATTTCACATTGTTCCCAACCTCGTGGTCCCCTCCACACAAACATACCTTTCTTTCTCTTTCTGCCTGCCCCCCCTCCTTTTCCTAAGGCTTTTCTTCTGCTAACTTCGTACTGTTGTACGTCGCGCTTACATTGCATTTACACACAGTTAATGCCTGCAAGATGAAAGTAAAAACCTTTGAATATATTAATGCTGTAACACAGATGTCTTACTTTTTACTCTCTCTCTCTTTCCTTTTTTTTTTTTTTTTTTTTAGTAAGTTGATGTGGCTAATAATGATGCAGATTGTGCTGGATGGTTGTGCAGATGAAACAGGGGAATACAGATTAAATAAAAATTTCTTCAAAGCTTACGTTTGCTTCATAATTTAACTTCTGGGCTTGTCTCAGTGGTAGTAGGTGCGACATGGCATCATAACATTGTTCTGAAACATCTTGGCATCACAGAGGGACAATCACCCAAACAGCATTGCTGTACTTCTTTGAAGCCAGAGGAAAATAATATTGGGAAAAAGAAAGCCTGCCTGACCCCACTGCTAGCAATGGGGGAGCTGTGAGCAATCAGGGACAAAGGTTCTGTGCTTAGGAGGTATTCTGCTCCGATACAGAACTTCGCTTTCTGTAGCTACATTCAAACCATCAGCAGCTGCTTCTTCCCGATATGGAATGCGGTGTGTGCCCCAGGTGGTCGCAGACTCACCCTGGAGACAGCCACAAAATGACTCCGCCACTGAGCTCTTTTAAACAATGAATAACAAGAGGTACTGATGCCATAGGCCTTGGAGCAGGCACAGGTGATTTCTTTCACGTATCCAGTCATTCAGGCAGCATTTATTAGCCTGTCGCTCAGTGCCAGAGATGCTGCTGGGTCCCTAGGCTATGAGGATGGGTGAGGCACAACCCCTTCCCCAGGAACTCATAGGGAGAGGACATGTGTACACAGACAACCTATAATATCATCCTTTAAAGGAATGAAACGTGCTGTGGGATCTCCTGGGAGGGAGTAGTACTGCCTATACTGTCTGCCAGGCCAAGTGCGTCAAGACCGCATGCAGAGTCTGCATCTTTAACGTGTGAAGAGAAGCTTCCGGTTGGGCGAAGAGCATGTGCTGAGGGCTGCAGTCATGGGTGAGCAGCAGTTTTGGGGGAACTGTGAGAACATCTGTGTGGCCAGAGCTTAGTCTGTATCTGTGTGTGTGGGGGGGGGGGGGAAGAGAGGGGGGAGGGAGGCGAGGTGGGGGACAGAATGACAGGCAATGAGACGAAGGAGGGAGGTTTAAGCAGACTCTACAAGGCCTCATATGCTAAGCTAAGGCATGTAGAATTCAAGCTACAGACAGGAAGCCAACGTGAAGCCTCCAGCAAAGGTAAGCGGTAACATGACCTGATGTCCTTTGTCTGAGGCTCTGACAGCGGTAAGGAAGGGCCCAGCCCCTCTGGGAGACAGTGGTGCAGGGAGGCCACCGGGACACGTGCAGTTCTCCAGACGGAGAGGGCACAGTCAGGTGAAGGAAAGAGGCTGGAGTCCAGACACACTCCTAGGCACTCAGACTGAGCGGGATTGAGCTTCACCTAAAAGTTTCACCCAGTGGCCACCTCATTACCTACCGCTCCACTGTCTTAACTGATGTGGGAAGTTTCGAGGTTACTTGCTGGGAATCCCAGGCTTCTTTCCGGGTAAAAGGAACTCAGTTCTTAGATTTTAATAAGATCCATAAAGAAGATCATGCTTCCCTCTTACACAGTGAGCTCTGTGAATGCAGACAGTATCCATGCCCTTATCCACTGTTACCTCTCCACACACCTGAACAGAGCATTGAAGATAACCATCCTTTGTAATGTTTTCCTGAGCGAATCAATCAAAATGAATGGCAAAACTGGAGTCTAAAACCCCACACACATTATTAAAAAGCATTGTTATTGCTTAAAATAGTTGCTAGATTGTAAAGATCACTTCTATTTATTTTTTTAATTTTGACAGCGGAGAAGTGACCAGTTTATTGTAAATAGTTTTAAAAAGCTACCCTCTTGCACTATTTGGAAACGAGTGCCCATCCCTCTGTAGGGATGACTAAGTATCTGTTATTTAGCTAGTGGCCTATAATGCTGATATGTTGGCCCCCCACGTGACACCCCCAGCTTGTCTACGTGGTCACGTGGCAGCTTTGCTTCAGGAAGTGACTGCCTAGGCCTGTGCTTTCTGGGGGTGGTGAGCTCCTGATGCTACAGGAGAAGGGGTCCACTGCCTTCGGCCAATGTTACTAAAGAGCTATAGGTAAACGTGGCTAACAGGGACAGTTGAGCAGGCTGTGCCCTGCACAAGGACATGCTGCTGAGGGACAGGTGATGACTGAAATCCACAAGTTTTGTCCAACTTGAGAGGGCTTTTTCTTAATCATACCTAAGTGCTGGCTGGGAGAATGGGATCCTGCATTTAAGGTAATGGAACTAGAATGAATGGAAATGGGTATTGTTGAGACCAGTTTGAAGGACAATGCCCCAAACTTACCCCTCCACCCCAGTATGCATCATGTCCTTTTACTATATATATAAATTTATTTTAGAGAGGGAGGAAGGGAGAGGGATAGAGAGATAGAAACACAGATGAGAGAGAGCATCGATCAGCTATCTCCTGCATGCTCTCTACTAGGGATTGAGCCTGCAACCCAGGCATGTACCCTGACAGGGATCGAACCCATGACCTCTTGGTGCATGGGTCAACGCTCAACCACTGAGCCACCCCAGCTGGGTTGCATCATGCCCTTTCAAACTATCTTCCCCTTATTTCCCCTTGGTAATTTTTGAGCTTCGTATCAGTCATGCTGTTTGGACCTTCTCTCTAACACTCAACTTGGCTGGACAGCTTTAAAGGGGCCTAAAAGGGCTCAGGCACACACAGTGCCTTTAAACATGACTGACACAGCCATCTGTCAGGTGCCAAGGGCATCTGGGAGAGATTGCTCTCTATGCTCATCTGGCCAACTGGTCGACTGAGGGACCCTAATAATTACATTATCAGAGTGGGAGCACTGTCCACTGGATGAAACTTCAGACATTACTTATGGATGAAATGAGGCCAGAAAGGTCAGAAAAGACGGGAGATGAGCTGGTCATGACAGCTGTCCCCGCTGCCCCTGAGACGCAGCCTCGCAGCACAGGAGCAGGCCTGCATCCTCTCTTGCAGAAGGGATGCTGCCCACCAGAGTCCCTGCTGCTGCAGCGTTTCAACCCTGTGGCGAATCTCCCAGGCAAAGCAACCCTTGTGAAGGAGGAGGCAGGGAAAGCAAGCAACACTGCTTTTGAAACAACGAAAGCATTAACCCCATGTTTACGCTCTTGTGAGCGTTGCTGCCAGGCTGGGCGCTCCCCGAGAGCAGCTATCAGCATTGTGGTCGGTCCTTAGGCATCTCTCTGAACGAAAGCGCGTGTGCAGATGTGAGCAAATGGACGGCGGCATGACCGCAAAATACACACAGCCTGGTGTAGGGAGTTGGGGAGAGAGCTTTTTAAGAGCAGGTCTTATGGAAGAAAAAGCATTTTAAGTATATTTCTGTGGTTGTACAGTCAAATACAAAGGTCTACTCCTGAGAGTGATAGTTCACCACTGTCTGCCTGATTTTCTGATGTGAAAATATGAAGCTAGAGGTTCATGTGGAGAATTATAACAGGATTTGCTCTATCTGACCAAATATAGAACCTTAAAACAAAATCATCTGTCTTTTATGAATTTCCCCTCACCTGGGGCCAGACATATTAATAAAAGGAATAGATTCAGATACCTAAATTTATCATTCATAAAATTTCCATTTTGTTGCACAAGAAAACAGCATATTGAATTGAGAATTGGCCACTTCATTAAGTGTTACAAAGCTCCCTTTTAATTTCACCTTAACTGATGTCCCAATTATAGCCACCACTTAGGATAAAATACAAATATACTACGCACATTCTTTGTGAAGATAATCATTCATATTAACCTCAAGGAGCTAAAGGTTAAAAAGAGCGGAGCCCCATTTCCAAGTATAATAAATCTGTCCAAGCTGGAGTCAAGGTTGTAAAAACATGTCTAGAGCTTTTTACTGTAAACACAATGAGAGCAAGAATTTTTCCTTCTGGAGAAGCACACGTGCGTTCCTGAATGGCAAGCACTTGCAGCATGTTGCTCAATGCCAAACGCAGCTGCCTTCTGTGGCATTTTATTTTAATGCTATTCTTTTCACAGATGGAAGTTTCATTTTTTCTAAAGGAAGCAGGATATGCAGATAGTTTGGGAGTGACGGCTAGGAGGGATAGCAATAGTTCATGTGGCCTGGGAATTCTCTTCTATGTCACCATCCTCCCCCTTCTGTGAGGGTAGCAAAATAATTGGCCAACATAATTAAATATGAATCCACATAACTTCAGACTCGGAATGTGATATCGGTCCTTTATAGGCTAAAAGGGGTGCTTACCCAGCCCAGCATTCAGAAAGCAACTTGGCAAAACATAGACTTTCTTTGATTTGTGAAAAGATGCCTCTGCTGTAAAGAAGAAGCACGTGCGTGCTTGATGTTTGCTTAGGAAGACATCTGAAACCTTAGGGTGTATTTATCTACAAGTGTGGTGGGGACATGGTAATACATTAGAGTCCCTCCGTCCCAGTTCCACCCACCAGCACTCATATGTTTTTTTAAAAGGAAGACGTTTTTAGCTTATTTGAGGGATAGCAGTACCACAGAACTAAAACAAAACAAACAAGCAGAAAACCATAATGTCACAGTGACCGGCTGCTAGAAAACACATCACTGATATTTACTGAAGACCCGTGGTAGGCAAAGCTCTTTACCTGGTACTTGGGAAAGGCAGAAGTAAAACGGCAAATAGATTTCCTTCCCTCAACGGGCTAACAGTCAGACGGGAGAAACACATATAAACAAATGCATGTGAACGTATAAACAGCATGTGAACCTTAAAGAAATCTGAGCATGCAGCACCAGTGACAACCGCACCCGTGAGCTGGTGCAAACAGCAGTGCCTCACAGACAGGCTAACGTCACTGAGATGGCCGGGAAACGTGGCTGCCAGGCACCAAACGCAGCTGCTGACAGTGTGCTCCACACCAACTTGCTCATTTTCGGCCCAAGCATTCATTTATTGTGGGATAGGACATAGTTTGATCATATGATAAAGGTTTAATAAATTTAATCCAATAATTGACTTTGTCTCCCTTCTGTTAATTGTTTTTAACAGACTATAAATTTCATTTTAGCTTTAAAAAATGGAGATAGGTTTAGACTTTTAGCTTGCAATATTCAAATAATGTTCCTGCACGATACTTTTCAGGTTAATTGGAGGGAAATGTGACACATGCTCACTTAGGGATTTTAAATGTAAAAGGCAAGGAGTGAGAAGGTATTTAACAGATTTCTCCCCCTTCCCCTAGGAATCACTAGCAGAGACTATCATCTTAATATTTAGCATTTTAACATGATAAAGGAGAAACTGTCTGGCTGTAAGAAATAATTTCTCATAGAAAATTCTAATATTTACAAGAAAACCTTCTGAACTTTCCCAAGGAACAAGCAGATGGCCTGCCTGGGTATAGAAATACTGGCTGCTATTTTGGATAAAGATTTCACCCACAAGCCAGTGATGATGTGATCACTAACAGGATTACAGGCAGAAACATGAATACAGTGAGAAATTCCTGATTACTAAATTTGGTTTAAGAAATTAGGAGGACAAGTTAATTTTTAAGAGGATTCACTTCTAAACAACTATATTTATAGCTATTTAAGTGAATGGTCAAGCCAGTAAATCACAATTCTGATATCTGTGACTTACCACTTATCTTGAGAAGCAGAGTGGTTTGATTTAAGTGAGAAAAGCTTTACTTCAAATCCAACTCTGTCATAAATGACCTGGTTCTTCAGAGTCTTCTTTAACACTTTATATGCAAAGTATGGGCATGTTATAAAAAAT
The DNA here is from genome assembly GCF_951640355.1 of Cnephaeus nilssonii. Classification (NCBI taxonomy): domain Eukaryota; kingdom Metazoa; phylum Chordata; class Mammalia; order Chiroptera; family Vespertilionidae; genus Cnephaeus; species Cnephaeus nilssonii. The sequence goes on along the minus strand of NC_137076.1, from coordinate 56,128,483 downwards.
AATATGCACCCATCAGAGTAAAAAACAAAGAATAAAAGGATCTATAGAGCCCAGGTGAAACTGTCATATAGAAATTATCCACTTATTTAAACTGTATTAATCAGAAAATCCAATAAATTTTGATAGTTTTATAGTAACTTAATAACAATAATAGGTATTTAAAGTTATAAATCATAAGCTCCTGAAATATCTTCTGAATCTTTAGTTTTAGAGATAACCTACATGTATTTTATTTGTTTACATATATTATAATTCACACCAAACTGCTACCTAAAAAAAAAGGTGGGGAGTTTGAGATGGTATATCTTTAAAGCAAATACACACATAAAACAATCTTCAAACTAAAGATAAATTACTTAGTGCAGTAGAGATAATAATTTAATTTTAAGCATTCTGTTTTGGAACTGTGGTCATCATAGAGAAACCAGAAAAAAAGCCATCAGACTGGGGTGGAGCCTAGAGGTCCCAGCCCTGGTGTCAGAGACGCCAGGCCCAGGCTCAGGGAGGGCGGTTTGTGTGTCTCCGCTCCCCTGTCAGTACAAGGCGAAGCTCTCTCAGCTCCAAGCACTGATCTCCCGGGACTCTAACTACACGGGGTAGAAAGGAATCTCTCTCTGGCACATCCCTCACGTCCTGCTTATAGAGCAAAGGCTGAAAATCATAAAACCAAGCTGAACACGCATGACAAATTCACGGGGCTCTGTTCGGTGAGGGGTCTTACGTATGCCAAAATGAAGACATTCTTAGGTTGGAGTTTTAAGAGTCAATTCCCCAAATCATGTTACTGTCATCATTTCATCTGCACAAAAAGTAACATTCACTGGTTAATAATGCACAAAAGTGCATTTTGTTTTAATTAACTTTGAACATATTAATATGCTAATTTCTGCAAGTCAAGATTTATTTGTACACACACACTTACAAATTCTGCCACATGATGCATTTTTCACATTTGACTAGACATATCTGTTATATAATTTGTTTTAAAACATAACTTTTTATTTATTGGAAACTACTTTATCTTCCAAAGATGTTATGAGGTGATTGGGGGCAGGGGAAGAAGGGGCCTTAATTGTTTTTATAAAACTGGTGAAATAAGTGGTTTGTAGATTCTTTCCCGTTTGACAGGTGTTCATGTCAGGCCCAATAAGAGTCATGCCAAGCAGGGTAAGCACCGAGGAACTGTGGTACAGCAGCTTGAAATGTTGGGGGAAAGTTGGGTTCCAGCTGAGAACGTTGCACCTTTAATGTCTCATGGTTGAATACGAACGGGGTGGAAACTATAATTATAAATTATACGAGACACAAAAAAATGCAACTTCTGTGTCATAAAAGCAACGTGGGTTCTACCTGGTCCCTTTTGGGCTAAATAAGCTGTTTGATCAGCTTCTGTCAGTCTCTGTGGATGTCCTTATATGAATCTAATTGAAGGACTCCTGTTCTCTTTTTATTTTTACTCTATGAAAAATGTATTGGAGATGTCTTATAATGAACTTTGATATGGTGAAATGATAATAATGTCCTAATTATATATAAAAATGTAATTACACTTGCTTCTATTATAGAAAAACTCCCTTTATAATGAAGTGTTATGTTGGAAAAAGATTTTCATTATAGGCGAACTCCTTTACTTGTTAATTTGAGCTCTGATTCATCACTTTAATATTGAACAAGTTCTTTGTCAGTTACTTTTGATGTGTCTCATTTATGGTTCATTTCATTTCCTGGGTACCACCAGGAGCCCAAATTCAAACTTCTCTGAAACACACATAGAAATATATCTTTCAAAAGGAATTCTTCTTTCTATGTGGTGGAACAGCAGTAGTCAAGAAAAGTATTTCAGACCTCATTTCCATATGTCTAAAAACTTTTGTTTTGTAATTTGAAAACAAGAAAATATATATGGCTTCTCAGATATCTAACAATCTGTCAGTGCGTAATGGGGTAATATGTAGACTATTTAAAAATATATTTTAGTTAATAATCAATTATATAAGTTACTTTATGGCATCCAAATGCTATGGTTTCTTTTCTACTCCTTTTGGGATTTCTCAGATCATCATTTCACCAAGTCAAATGCAAAATTGAGAATTGCAAAAACTCCATCTTCTTTGTTCTTTATAACAAATCTAGTCGAAGTCTTCGTAGGAAAAATAATTAGGTGGTTAACATTAATTTTGAGATATTCAGTTATTCAGCTGAATCTGTCCACCTCCATCATCGGGAATGAATATTCATCTTTAACACTGAAAAAAGATTAAGCTATAAACGGCCAGAATCAACAACAAAAATTTAATTTAAACAAAGAAGACATTTTTAAATGTTTCAAGAAAAATTCAAAAATTAATCTGCAACTACCACAGAGTACTATATTTATTTTAGGGCATTTACTTTAGATTTTAAGTAAGGGAACAAAAAGAAATTTACTGTTAGAGGGTTGGGTCCTTAGAAGTGAGACTATGATTTAAATAAGTCTGACTTTTGACCATCAGAATCACTACCTATGTTTGTCATCCTATAATTTGTAAGTAGAATAGGAATCTTGAAAATTCTAGAGAATTCCAATTTCTTTCATAACCTCTTCCTGAATTTGGCGACTCTAGCAATTTCACTGTAACTTTAGTTATAGGACTTCAGGAGAGTCATGCTGGAATCCTCCCTCTCCACTGCCCCAACCCAACAGACAATCTTAATTAAGCCTTTGGTTCTACCTCTTCAATAGTTCCCAAATCCACTGTCTTTCCCCACATCTCACTCAGACTCCTGCAATGGCCTCCTAGTCTCCATGCTTCCTCTTCAATCTATTCTCCATAAATCAGTTCATGATCTTATAAATCATAAACTAAACCAAGACATTTTTCTGCATAAATCCTTCCTGTGACATCCCATGCATTCAGTATAAAATCCAAGATCCTTACATGGCACAAAAGGCTGGAGATTCCTGTACACCCTCCAACTCTACCTCCTGCCACTCCTTCATATTCTCAACTCCTCTTGGACACACTTTCAGTCCCTTAAATATACCAGCTGTGCTCCCTCTCCTGAAATGCTCTTTCCCAAAGGTTACATAGCCGGGTACCTTCATGTCTCAGTGTCAAGGTTACCTGAAATACCCAGCGGCCTGCAGGAATAGGGCCCAGCTTTAGTTGTTTTCTCTCATTGCACCTTATTTCCCTTTTCATTCCACTCTCCCTAAATGTCACACAGGCATTTGTTTGTTTCATTCCTGTTTCCTTCCTAAGATGTGGCTTTGAAGAACAAAGGTGACAGTAAGTCCCATATAACATCCACTCCCTCATTTCCTGCCTCCAAGAATCTAACCTTCCTGTTCTCCCATATTTATTGGGCATTTTCTCCCCATCAGACTTCTGCCCACGCTCTCCCCTCTGCCTATCATGACTTCCTCACAATTTGCAGACTTTCAAAACCTTTCCTATCTTTCAAGACCCCCCTGAGATGCCCTGCATCTCAGAAGCCTTCTTTGATTCCCATATTCAGAATTAATTATCCTCAAGTTTCAGTTCACTTTATTTACAGTATTAATCCCATCTTGGTTGGCAACAAGGCTAGTTGTACACAGGTCTGTCACCTTCACAACCATACTTCTAGTTGTTTGAGGTATTTTTCTTAGTATGATTTAAAAAAATTTTTTAACAACATTTAGTTGGTGCCCTCCTTTCACCTCCTTTCAGCAAATAAATTGTATAACTTAAGAGACAAAAGAAAATTCCCACTTTTTAAACAAAATAGGTAAATAAGTCAATGTAACACAAATTTCATAAAAATCTCTAAAATCATTGCTGTCTATTAGACTTTAACAATAAGCAAAGATTTTGTATATTTGAAAGTTGCTGAGAGTAATTGTTATGTTTTCATTACACACAAAAAATTATAACAATATAAGGTAATGTATGTGAACTAGACTTATTGTGGTGATCATTTCACAATATATATAAATATTGAATCATTGTGCTATATGCCTGAAACTAATGTAATGTTACATGTTAGCTATATCTCAATTAAAAAAATAAGTGAGTTAATATTAAAATAATTCAAATGCCTGCTTGGAAAATAATGTCAACTTAAGAAGAACAATTATATTTCCTCCTTTACATTTTTCTTTTATCCAAGTGAAAATGTAGAGTCAACATTTACCAACAGTCACTGCTCATGTAAATGATATAACACGAATGTAAACATGATGATGTCTTAGGTACGACAACATGGATTCATGAGTCCCACAAGGGATATTGTGCTTAATATTAACAGAAGGAAGACATAGCCAAGAAAACACATCAATTTTCCAAAAAAATTTTTGTACAACTAATTTTAGATTTATCTTGGTAAAAGAAAAATATGATTAGATGACCTACTTTAATTTCTGCTCAAAGAGATAAGTATAACAAGTAATGATACAAAAAAATCCAAAAGAATGGGAAATTAGAATTGAAAAAATCCCTTTTGGCTTCTTGGACATTCTGAGGTTTTCATTTCTCTGTTTATAAGATCTTTCAAGTTGTCTCATTTTAAATATTTAAAAGCATGAAAAAGTGTATATATGAATCATCTCTGAAATTATTTTTCAAAGAACATTTTTAGTATTGGAAAATTCCTCCTCAAATATACCTCTATTTTTAAAAATCTTAGCAATGTCTCCTTTCCTAGTAAATTAGATCATATTTATTCTCTTTCAATAACTAATATTTGAATCCAAAGGCTGAATATAAAATAACATCCAGTGTGGTGTTTCTGAAAGAATTATGTTCAGGTGCATATAACAGAATCCCCAAACTGAACTGTCTAGACTAAGATAGAAGTTTATTTTTCTGCCGTATGTAAAAAGTTGGGGGCTAGGCACTTATAGGCTAATATGGAGGCAAGCCAACTCTGCTTCTCCTAGCTTTGTGTTCTACATTCTTAGTCACAGCTTTATTTTCAAGATTGACACATGGCTCAACATGGCTGCTACGGCTCCAGCCTAACAACCACACTCCAGGCTACAAAAGGAGAAAGGGGGGGAAAGGCAAAAGGTCATGTTTCCTAACTGAGACAATTCCCCTACGAGATTTCCCAGAAATCTTGCCGGTGTCTTAATAACTTCTACTTCTATCTCATTAACCACCCTTATCTGTAAAAGAAGCCAGGAAATAATAATCTTTTGTTGAGGCAGCTTACTGTTTGGAATAGAATCATCACTGTGTTAGTAAGGAATAGGGAAGAATAGATATGGGGAAAGCCACATACTATAATGCTGAAATGACTTATGTACCTGCAGATAAACATTTCTGACCTTATGGTTGGCTTCTTCTCATTTTTTAGGTCTCAGCTAAAATACTACCTCCTCAGCAAAACCGTCCTCACAACTCAAGTCTGTAGGAGCTTCCTTCTAACCCTGCCCATTTTCTCTCCATGAAACCCTGCTATATAGAGCCTCTGAAGGATTCAACACAACCAGTAATTGATGCCTTGATGTATTTATTCACTAGTTTATCATTTGTAAATCCCCAAAGAGAGTGAAAATCTCATGAGAGTAGTGGTCAGCTTTGATCGCTGCTGTATCACCAAGTCTCATGCCTGACACATTGCGGGGTTCAATAAATCCTTGTTAAACAAATAGGAAAGAAAAATGGCAAGAAAAGTGTTATTCCACTAGTCAATGAAAACATCACTTTTCCAACATTTTCATGTTGTGGGACCAAGTAAGTCTCAAGTCGCCTCTTGCAGTTATGATCTGTTTGAGTCATGAGAATCGGGCTTCATATGTGAACACCAAAGGGTAGTGCAGTTGGCTGGGAACGTATCTCCTTCTGCAGAACATGATGGGGCTGCTGGGCTCATCTGCAAGCTTGGCTGTGGAAGTCCAAGGGAAAGCCCCACTGAGCACTCGGTCTTGCTCAAATATTCCTCCTAGGAACCTAATCACATCACACATGTATCTTGTTTTGCTCCTTTAATAGATCAAAAGTTTATGGAGAAAGGTGATTCTAAAGCTTTTTGCTAACTTAGCATTTTACCTGGCATTCTTATGATATAAATGTAAAGATGGAAAAACTGAAAACGATGGAAGAAAGACAGAAAGAGGGGTTAAAGGGGGGTGGGGAAGGAGATAAAAGAGCAAGGAAAAGAGTGAAAAAAAATCAGAAAACGGACCCTTCAGTAGCAGGGAGTACTCTTCATTGTGGCAGTTTGAGTGCTAGTCTTTGGAGAATTGCTGGAAGACATGTTTGCGTCAAATTCTTCAAGTAGCTCATTAGGGTAAAGCAAAGCCTGTGATGAAGGGGCAGCGCCATGTTGGAAGAGCCAGGGGTTCCTGTTGCCCTAAATTATTAAGGAGTCAGTATTCAGCGGGCCACTGCCTGCCCGTCTGTCTGCAGCAGGTGGTGCCCCGCTGCCTTTCTCTGGAAAGCAGCTGCTTTCTCCCAGCCTCCCCAGAGCCTGCAACAGCCATTTGTTTAGATTTAAGACAGACACTGTCATTATTTTGTGCAGAACTTCACAGAAATATTTCCTACTAAATGCTTGAACCGTCTGAGCAGCACCAGGCAGGCTGCTGGCTTCATTAATAATGCATCCATGCTTACCAATAGGTCTAGACAACTGGTATTTAGAAGCTTCTGCAGAAGGAGCGGGGTGGGTCTTTTTTCACACCAGTTAGCTTTTCTCTGTCAGTTCCTTGATGTTGACATTACATCCAACTGTGTTCTGAAAACCAGAGGTGCTAAAACTGTGTCTGAGCTGTCCCCTCTCGCTTTGGAGCGCGTCCTGATGGAGCTCAGTCATGGTGGTCGGCCTCCCCCTCCTCCCCTCGCTGCCTTTCCTTTCAAGCGTACTCTAAGGAAAAAAAATACTTCCAATCACTTCACCGGAAACCTTTTTTACAGGGTGGCCCCTCGCACTCCATCAATGTGAGCCGGTGCTTGCTGGCACCTGCTCGGCGCTCGGTCTGCTTCAGTCGATCACAGTAGGACTGAACTCTGTGACGGACATCCTGTGCATGGCAAGTCACACGCTATTTTTTGGTCACTCACAGTCACAAAAGCAATGTACCTTCTAGATCTTTGGGTTGGAATAAATATCCGTTAGAAGGGCTACCGCAAAATCCAATCTACTGGCCTGTCTGTAACCTGTTTGTACCTTGCCCAAAAGCAATGCCGGAAGTAACGAGGGTACTTTGAAATCCTGTAGGGCATCAGCGACAGAAAGAAAAGCCATGGAAGCACAACCAAAACATGGTTTTTTAAATGCTGGAGTGTGGAATACATCAATGTAGCAATTTCTTTCACAATGATGCTTTCTCTAGATTTCCTTTCTAAAGCCCATGTGTCATGGCTGCTTATCAAAAGACATAGCTATCCAAGACAACCTGTCCGAGAAATTACACAGAAGGAAGCTTAAGAAATTTTTCTAGAGCCATACATATAGAAATGCAATATACATATCTCTGCACATAGGTAATGTGGATACAGAATTCAAATTGTATGTACCAATGCACTAAAATTCCTATGTTGTATTTTTCCTTGTAAGAAATGAAAAAACGTGGAAAGCAGAATAACGTCCACCAAATATGCCCATGTCCTATCCCAGAACCTATGAACATATTCTATTACATGGCAAGGGGAAATTAAGGCTGCAGAGGGAGCGGAGGTTGTTAATAAGCTGACCTGGAAATGGAGAGGTAATGCCGGGCTATCCAGGTGGGCCAATGGAATCCCAAGGGCCTATAAACGAGGCATAAGGAGGCAGGAGAATCAGAACCAGAAAGATGGTGTTGCAAGAAGGACTTCACCACCACTGCTGGCTTTGAAGATGCAATGGGCCACTAGCCACGGCAGCAGGGACACTCTAGGAGCTGGGAACAGGAAGAAAACTGATTATCCCTTAGAACCTTTGCTGAGACCTTGAGTAAAGCCCTGTGAGACCTATGTCAGCCTTCTGGCCTCAGGAACTATAAGATGATAAATTTGTGGGGAGTTTTGAAGCCACTAAGTTTGTGGTAATTTGTTACAGCAGTAACAGAAAACTAGAATAAAGCATTTTGTAGAAAAAGCTTGAAAATTACAAATACTGAAATAAAAAAGTTCCAGGTAAATAATGACAATCAAAATAACCACCTAAGAAATGGCCGTCCCCCTACACCACAGGCAGCATGTCATTTCTTGAAGACAAATTAGCACTATTTATCAAAAATAATAACAATGTTTCCATATTTCCTAATGATGAAATTGTGCTTCTTGGAATTTTCTTTTTGTTATAAAGTGCAATTTCATATGTAAATACAAGCACATGACTTTTTGAAGCATGATTTAAAATACTAAACAATTAAAAACAACCAAAATATGTAAACAGTATGGATTGATTAAAATAAATGACTATATTTGCAACCAATAAAAATAGTACTGTAGGAGACTATACAATGACATAGATAGATCTTAAGATTTACTATGTAAAGAAAGGTTTACTAAATACTATGATTCCATTTATACAGAATATACACATTTATACGCACTGGAATGTATTTACAAGACTCCAATAAAAGATCGAAAAATACTAACAATGATTATTTCTGGGAATGATAGTTACTGTTTTCTTTTTCAAAATTTACCAAAATGAAAATGCATTATTTTTATAGTCAGAAAATGCCTACCACAAACTCTAAATTTTTAAATTTTAAAAATTACTTGGAAGGTAAGCCTTTCCCTAGTTCAAAACAGGGGAGGTTGAGACTATTTCCTTTCCTTGGTGTTCATATCCTCTGCCCCAAAATAAACGACTATTAAATTATCGAAAGTAGTGAGACTTCTGAGCTGAAAGTATATGTGCAGAGAAGTGCACTGAGATGGGTCACATGCCATCAACAACTGACAGACTGAGTTTAATCCCAAATAGGAAACATGCCTGAGGGTTGTTTGTTCCTGAGGCAGAGCAGGATATTTAGAAGCCAATGAGTAGGTGGGAGAAGGCTTGCTCTTTCTGCCCAGTACGATGTTCTCCTTCCAGGCTTTGTCGGGTATCGGTGTGAACCCACCACACAAGGCTCATCGGACAGAGCAAAGAGCTTCTCTGGAATAACTAAATGCTTCCCCGGGCTTTCGAAGCTTCTGACGCCTCTGTTAACTGAATTGTGATTTCACAGCAGCCAATATATCTCTGGCTCACAAATGGGCAAGAGAATAAGGCTTTTGCAACCATCTTATATATATTCCATATATACTATAAGTATAAATATATATACCCTAATATATATGCATATATACATATACATATATATGCATATATATGTGACTATATATGCATATATATGTGTAAATAAGTATATTCTATATAAATGGATTCATAGTATTTTGTAAACCTTTCTTTACATAATAAATCTTGAAATCTATCTACGTCATTGTATATTCTCCTACAGTATTATTTTTATTGGCTGCAAATATAGTAATGTATTTTAATTACTATATATAAAAACTATACATATAGTTTTTCAAAAGTTTTGGTTGATCCATAGAAAAATATTTAGAACTTAAACTTCCAAAGGCATTGAAATAAATTTACATTTTATGGAGCACAACAACTCTTTAAAAAGTTGTATTCCAACGTTGCCCCAGTGGAATTGACTAGTAAATTAAGTTTGCTCCTTACAGTTTTAAATATGTTAAGAAATTATTTAAATATCACTCCTTTATTCAATGGGGAACTGAATTAAGAATTTAACACAGTTTAAAAATTGAAATTTTAATTCCATATATACAATTTTTCATAAATTGGCATCAATTTATTTTGCCAGTTTTACTTCTTATTTCCTGATGAAAATATAAATCCTCCTCTCACAGAAGAATCTCCCTGGAAACATATTTATGCTACTACCATGTATAGCAGAATAAATACATATTATTTGATAACATAGGAGTGCTACTTTTGTTTAGGAAAATTCCATAATGGATGATGGCTTTGAGTGAAGAAGTGGGATCTAAACTTAATCCAGGAAGTTGGCCTGGAGAAAAGAGTAGGAAACTATGAATGATTGAATCGTTTCATTTACAAAATTAGTGAGAACTGGGGATGAGAGTAAAATGGAGAGAGAGAGAAGAGCAAAACAAAACAAAAGAAAAACCAGTATGTTGGAAAGATTGACCTGACAGAGAAATGACTAGAGAGAGATTGATGGGTTGGGTGCTCAAAAAGACTATTAGGAGCTGGACTTCCTGATAACCAATTGAAAGGAACTTGCCTGCCTTAATATACACTCTCTCTGTGACTCTAACGCATCAGTAAAAGTCTGTTCTATATCAAGGCTGGTATTGGTATTCTGGTCAGTTAAAGAGCCACAGTATTGCTCATCATGGAACAAAAGGGCACAACTGGGATAAATACACTGAGTGGCCAGATTATTATGATCTCTGAATGCATAATAATCTGGCCACTCAGTATACACACACACACACACACACACACACACACACACACACACACACACATATATATATGTAGGCCCGGTGCATGAATTCATGCATGGGTGGGGTCCCCCCAGCCTGGCCAGTGGGAGGGGACATGGGCGGTTGGCCAGCCTGCTGGTCGACTCCTGGTTGAGGGGACAATTTGCATATTAGTCTTTTATTATATAGGATATACACTGAGTGGCCAGATTATTATGCGTTCAGAGATCATAATAATCTGGCCAATCATTGTAGATGACCCAGGAACCTGGGACCAGAGGAGACCTGCATAATCCTAACCTTCCTCACCCACCCCAAACCTGTCCCATGAGGACACTCAAAAGTTCTCCTGGATGCTAAATTTTCCCCTGTGGGTGAAATGGAAGTTTAGATTAATTTTTCTTAAACCACAAAAGCCTGGATGACCTTTGTTAACACCTGGCTTGGATATGGTTTTGTAGGATCATGGAGTTCTCCGATAATTTTTGCAAATCTTATGTAGGCTTGGGGATTTCTATTAGGTGCTTGTTACGTGCCTAAAATATCAGTCATTTACTCATTGGGAAATTGCAATCTCATGGGAGGTGACATAGCATACATACATGAAATAATAAGTAAACCACAACTAATTATGTATGTGTAAATATATACATCAGAATTTTAAACTAATATAGCAAATTAAAAAATTGTGCCATGCAATTAAAATGGGCAAGTAAAGAAGCCGACAGTAGAAAGTAACTCTATTCCTATTGCCACTGCTCATTATCTCTCATTAGACTAAGGTAAAAGCCTCTTGGCTCCCTGTCATCAGTGCTCTCATCACTAAAAGTTATTCTTTACTTTGCTACTAAATTAATTATAATGAGGTAGAGTCCTGTCTGGCACAATGCCTGGCACAGCATAGAGTCTCAAGAAACACTTGTTAAATGAACAAGTCAATCAGTAAATCTTTTCCATCCTACACAAAAAATTTCAGTGTCTCAATTTTTCCTACTTATCTTTCTAACACTATATCTTATTATAGCTCACTGTTGTTTATTATGCTTCCCGGTTCCATCCCTGCTCCCATTCCTATCTCTTCCTCTTCTTCCTGAACTTAGTGTCCCCTTTTTCCCATTCCGGAATCTTGCTTTATCCACCTTCCAAAGCCTTTCTCAAGTATCAACAGCTCTTTCTGAACAAGTTTATCTTTACCTTTCTATAGCAGTGTCAGGAGCCAAGAGTTGGTCAAAGGATTAACTCTGACCTTACTTCAGTAAGTTACTGAAACAGAAACTCACGGAAACTAGGCCCACTTCCTCTTGCCTGAAGACAAAGCATTCCTTCTGTAGCCGCCCTTCAACCGCCACACCCTTTATCTATAGTCAGCACCCTTTACGACTTTGGCCGGTTATCTAAGTCCACATGACCTGTTCAGCCCCCACCCCTCCTAGGCATCGCCCCTTCTAGAAACCACATATAAGGAACACTATAAGAATAAAATTTCGAGGCTTGATCAGAAACCCGTTTGTCTTGCCTCCATTCTTTGCGTCCCTTGTCTGTCTCTCATTCTCTTAGGTGCGCCGCCTCGGTACCCCCGTTAGAAGACCCCGCTGGCCGGGGCATAGCAGTAATTACTGTTTTCTTGATACTAAAGTAATTTGTGCCCACGATATCTGCCAACTGTGTAGCATAAAGGTCGGGGTACTTTGACACAGACAACACAATCCACTCCATCTAGCTTACACAGGATGGGATTTATTACAGGTTATTACATAGCTTATAGAACTACTGGGCGGCTGTTTCACATCCAGAAACAATGCAGCCAAAGTAACTATATGCAAACAATTCCCTTGTGTACATAGAAATTCCATTTCTACTGCCTCCTCTCAGTTCATGGTACCTACAACACCAGGGATAGAAGAGAGAGTATAAAAATCTCAGTTGCCTTGGGGAAACCAAATGTTTCCACCAAAACAGTCAATCGCCCCACACATGACCCCAAGCTCACGTTGCTCACTTCCATTTTCAAAGTCTTATGTGGGTGCATTTGTTTGGTGAGACCAAGTGCCCATGTGGAATTCTAGCTACAAGAGAATCTGAGAACTTTTATTTCTTATGTGTCCAACCTCTATCCTACAGAAAGGAGTAATAAAAGTAGGTCCGAGAGGATTGGCCCAATCTGAAGCAGTTGCCATATTTAGTAGGCATACTGACAAGCATAACTCATGGCTGTTCATCTTTGTATTTCCCACATGCCCATAGGCAATGCTCAATGACCATGTGTTAAATGAATGAATGAATGAGTAAATGTAGATTACATGTATAGTATGCAAAATAAGGGCAACAAGAAGTTAAGAAAGGAGAAATGGAGTCAGTAAAAACCTTGATGTTTCTTTTTAAGAATTCTTTCATTTAAAACACTAATTACCACCCTTTCAAATAAGTTAGTTTACCAAAAACTATGAAGAAAAAGCAAGTGGCAGAGAAATAGGGTTCTCACCACAAACTCTCTCCTCTTTCTTTCACCACTGATGAAAATTTATACTGCACAGAAAGTAGCCATTTGTTCATTTTGCCTCCAAAAATAGTTTATTTTTTTCAGAAACTTTATAGACCAAGAAGTAAACCTTGGTATGTATACCTCATAGATTTCATAAATTATTGAAATAACTTTTCTTATTTCTTTTCATCAAAATTTACCTAAAAAAAAGATTACCTTATCAAGTGCCAATTTAACTTCATCCACAGGTTAGGAACACAGATTTTGATAACATTATTAACAGGTTACCTTCCAAGAAAAAAAAAAAATCCAAGAAAGTAAAATAAAGGGTGCTTTGTGTTAATGATCATTTAGACATACAATATTGACAATTAAAAAATGAATGAAAAATCAGCAATGTTAAATATTTTAGATAATTTATTTCACTGATAAAACCATGAAGGCCATCACTGACCAAAGCAAAGTATTTCATGTATTTATAATATTGGCTATTGGCTATTGCCCTCCCCAACTCCATGGCTACCAATAAGCTTTAATTCCTCTGCCTTCCCTAATGAGTTAGTGACAGACTATCACTCAAACGCCAAGATTATTAAGGGATTCTAAAGCAGCTTCTGGGGTCACATCTAATGGAAATAATGATGGATAAAAAAGTCCCAATTTAATGAACACAAATATTTAAAACAACAACATAAAAATACTAGTACATGTTTGTTCAATGAAATATTTCTTTGATAGAGAAGGAAGAGAAAGGGTAGCTATTTCTCCAAGCCCTGAAGGCTCTGGGAAAAAGAAGGCTAGGATCACTTCTGCACAATCACCCCATTACCCAAACAAACCACTTAAAACTCTATACTACAGCATCTCCATAGTTTTCTCGTTAATTTTCCCATAACTCTGACTGAACAGGCTACCAGTAGAAACCAATAATCATGAAGCCATGAGATGCAGCTATGATTCTAGGGAAAACAGAGCAATAAGATAACATTATGCGACCCACTTCATCTCAGAAGCTGTATGTAATTTCAAATTAAGAATATATGCATTTGCCCTGGCTGGTGTGGCTCAGTTGGTTGAAGCGTTGTTCTGTACACCAAAAGGTGGCAGGTTGGAGGGTTTGATCGCAGTTGGGGCACATACCTGAGACAACTGATATCTCTCTCTCTCTCTCTCTCTCTCTCTCTCTCTCTCTCTCTCTCTCCCCCCCCTCCTTTCCTCACTCTAAAATAAATTTAAAAAAAAGAATACACCCATTATAAAGGACCACCTGCCACAGGTTTTTGTATGGTCTGTTTTTGTTGTTTTACTTTTGTGAAAAAGCTGATGTCTGGGATACTGTACAGAGGTACACACACACTGTAAACATTTAAGCTTATTTTTAAATGTCCATTTGGAGCTATGGTATTGAACAACTATTGACTTCTGTTAACTGGCACAAGCTCAGAGTCAGTAGGGCAAGTTGCTTCCCAACCTCCTGATGTGTATAGAAGAGCCAATAGGGGCTGCCTTATGGAGGAAGGGAAGGAAGGCAGAAGATGGAGAGTTTTTCTGGAGTGAACCGAAGTGAGAAGTAATAAAATGCAGGAGCTCAGAGCTAATCTGCCTCCTTTGTGCTCAGTCGAGGGAAAGATCTCCCCACTCCCTCTAAACTTCACCATTAAATGCTTGTACTTTTGCAGTTCAGAATGTAATTCTCCACTAAATGTAATGTTCAACGACTGCACACTTTCCCTTTCTTTGCATCGTTTTCAGTGGTGGTTGTGTATGGTGAAGAAAAAAGAATCCAATAACATAAAAGTATTTTAATAATTTTTAAAGGAAGTTTAGATGATACACACTCGACCAGGGTCGATGAAAATAGCACTAGTGTCGAAGGGCAACAGGTTGCTAATAAATACAATAGTTTAGGAAAGTGCTGTTTCTGTCATGGAAAAACTATATTCTGGGGAAAATAATACTACAGTAATTCATTTCTGAAAGCTATCGAGACTTCTTGGATGAGGAATGTAGTTATTAAAGGCAAAAGTACACAATATGTTGTAATGAAATGTTTGTGCTTCACACTTCATTAAATGTTTTGTGGGCCTCTGGGGAAATTCCATCTCTCACACACAGAAACAATGTTTATACATCGGTGTATCACTAGAG
The DNA here is from genome assembly GCF_951640355.1 of Cnephaeus nilssonii. NCBI lineage: Eukaryota > Metazoa > Chordata > Mammalia > Chiroptera > Vespertilionidae > Cnephaeus > Cnephaeus nilssonii. Next base: position 56,113,423 of record NC_137076.1, on the reverse strand, counting down.
GGAGTGCAATGAGCGTGTTCAAAGGAAGAACATGCTACAACTTCAGTATGTGCAGTCTAAAACACAACATGAGACATGGGAAACCATATGTGTCATACTGATGGAAAAGCACACACGATTTTGCTGTGACTTTGGTTATCCTTATAGTTAATTAAAGTGTCACTTTTTCTTAATTTAAAAAAAAATTGTGTGTTTTACTTGAAGTACAGGGTGATAGAGAAAATCTGATAGTTTGAATTAATGAGTTTAACCAAAAACGCGTCAGGATCCAAATTCTGCAGCTAAATATAGCCAATAACATGTTTAGGACTTTGAGAAGGTTGGTCATTTGGGGTCTGTTGACTATAGTAAGTTATAGTATTTTGAAAGTTAAAATTTAAAATAGTGGTAAAATTGTGAAGACATTTATAAAAAATAAAATTCATAAGAGGTAGAAAAGTTCACACATAGAAAATATGTAAAAAAATACAAAAGTAACTTTTATAAAGTCTCATTAAACAAGAGAAGTAAAACTATAGAAGTTCTTGCCTGTGAAGACCTTGTTCTGTTCATTGACTTCCTTAAGAGGGGCAGACCTGTCTGATCTAAATGAACTTATATAACATGTTATTTTTGTTAACAAGAGGGAAACCCAAGGGAATGTTCTTCCAATTTGATAAAACCATGAAGGCCAACTGATGCAACATTTCTAAAGAAACCAGAACAAGGAATGCAAAAGGAAATCACATTCAAAAACAAAATCAGAAGAGATTTTGGGCTTATGTTCTATAGACCCCAGGTAACACGTATTCACACCTGGATTCTTTTAAAATTATCATGTGGGGTTTTCAAGGAACCATTCCTTTGTCTCTACATTCCCCCCCCTCAAGACGTGTGTTAACCTTAATGTCTTTCCCTAAAGCTAGAATTTTAATTGGCTGCTTTCCTACCACGATTCTAGTCACATAAAAAAGGGATGACTTTCCAAGATTCTGGTTCTAAGCCACATCCTTTGGGTGCACATCTAGGTTAAATTTAAGTTGAAAATTTTTAATTTCCAGGCTCCTATATGATAGTAAGGTGCTGTTTATAAGAAATGTACAACTTGAAATTGGAAGAACATTGCCCTTGGGTTTCCCTCTTGTTAACAAAAATAAGATGTTATATAAGTTGATTCATTTGTTGAATAACCACAAATGTTATTAAAAATGAAAGTTATACAGCAGGGTTGAGAGAAGATGGTGCCAAACTCTAACAAAAGTTTAAGTCTGCATAATTATTTTATCTGCTATATTTAATGATTACTGTATTATACTAATTAAGCATTATGATAATATAATAATTATATATTATGTTATATTATATTAGGCATTATGATAATAAGTTTTGAAAAATATAAAAGCCTTTTGAAGAGTTCATATACTGAGGATTACCAACTGTACAATATCAAGTAGTACATTCCTGACATCTCTAAAGTAATTATCAAATACAGTAATATTTATATGGGCTTTTTCACAGTTCTCTTGAAATACACATAAGTATCATCTCTGGGGATAACCAGACTAAAGCACAAATGACATATAAATATCTAATTAAAACTTCAGACATCTAGAAAAGAGCTAAGAAAATGACAAAAGTTCAATCTATTGTCTTGGCTGCAACTTATATTTCAGTTCTATAGGTCATTTCAACATTTTTATGCTTATTTCAAAGACAGATAAGGTCTAATTTCAGATTATCTAACTTACCCAAATAAAGGTCAAAACTTATCTTAGGAAGATTTTATAAAAAAACACACAATCCTTATAGAAAGAAAAATAAAATTTGTAGCTATGGAGGATGGATGGTTACTAAACATATTGTGATAATCCTTTCATACTATGTATATAGATCATTATGTTGTGAATCTAAAATTAGCACAATGTTGTATGTCAATTATATCTCATTAAAACTGGAAAAAATAATAATTCTATTATAAACATGATCCTTAACTTCTGAGCTGTCCAAGCAGTGCTGGTGTCCTTAGGACATCGCTCTTGTCATCCTTTACTTTTCAAGCAAATTCTTTTGCTTCATTTATATATAAAACCTAGAGAGGCCTCAATGTTATGTGGTTGACATGCATCCATCGGGGACCAGACAGGAAAACAGGAATCACTCTAGGTATTTCCAGTGGAGAATTTAATACAAAATATTACAGGTAATGGGAAGAAGCCAAACAGGGGTGATGGTGACTCAGAGATTCACAGCACCCTAGGATTAAGGGACAAAGGGAGTAGATAGTATAAGGGCCCAGATGCTGGGGCCACTGAGCAAAACTATGACATGGTGGGGGCACACAGCAGGAGCTGGCTTAATGGAGGGAGGAGGGAGGGGCTATTCTGCTGAAGCCAGGAAGAGATGCAGCTCTCACTGGAGACTCTGCATGTTAAGAAAGGAGAAGTACCCTGGGAGTTCCCCTTTTCTCACCCTCAACCACATCTCTCATCATCCACAGCAACCTGGATGCCAGAACAAAGGCAATCTGACAAATGTAATTCTCAAAGATGAGAACAGAGAATAGGGACAGTCAGGCAGGAAACAGATCTGAGAGCACAGATGACAAGAATGTTTCCAAACCAGCCCAGGAACTAAACTGCCCACAGCAAATGCCCTGGTGCCTCCATCACTTTTTACCTGATTTCTGTCAGAAATCCCTATGGAGTTATTTTTTCCATAGTTCTGCCTTCTTTCAATTCCTCCATACTGCGGCCAGAACTTGTGTGTTTTTTTGGTTGTTTTTGTTGTTGTTGTTGTTGTTTGTTTGTTTTATTTTTTGTTGTTGTTTTATTTTGTTTTAGCAGGAAAACCTGATACAGTGCACTCTCTGGCTCTACTTTCTTCATGGTCAATAGACTAACCTCCAAACTCCCTTAGAGTGCATGCCTCATCAGCTGAAATGCAGATGGTCTCCAACTTAGGACGGTTTGACATGATTTTTCAATTTTGCGATGGTGTGAAAGTGATACGCATCCATAGAAACCATACTTCAAAATTTGAATTTTGATCTTTTCCTGGGCTAGTGATACGCAGTCTGATTCCCTCTCGTGATACTGGGCAGCGACAGTGAACACAACTCCTGGTCAGCCACTTGACCATGAAGGTGGACATCTCATACTCTATGTACTGTGTTGGCAGTGTTTTTGGACATTGTGTTTTGTGTTTTGATATCCCTTCATGTCTACGAAATGCCCACTGGTGTCTCCTGCTTCTGAGTAGAAGAAGGTAATTACTCTTGAGATGAAACTTATATAATTGCCCCACTATAGGTTAATGTAAGTGTTCTGAGCACATTAAGGAAGGCTAGGCTAAGCTATGATGGTCAGTAGGTTAGGTTACTAAATGCATTTTCAACTTACACTGGGTTTGTCGAGGCACATCCATCACAAGTTGAGCAGCACCTCTATGTATAGTAGAAGGTTGTCTCTTCTGACTGCCTGCAAAAACCTATTCCTTCCCAAATGTCTGCCTCCAGTAGTTTCCCTGCTGCCAGTAGTTCATAGTTTCTGTTAGTATTGCTAGGATTCCTCTCTGTCTGCTTTTAGGCTTATGTGTGTTCCAGTGAATTCTTCATTCTTTTCATCTGTTTCCTTTTAAAGCTATTTTAAGGTTCATTGCTTCTTGACCCATATGGCCTTGCTGTTCTGTAGACCAGTCTAATTCCCCAGCCAGGGCTTCAAGACTCTATTACTTCTGTGCTGTCAACAACTTTTTTTTTTCTTTCACCAACTTTTTGCTGCTCCCTGATCACAGTCGGGGTGCAAAAATGTTAGGAGTGAACAGTCATCCAATTCGCAACCCCTACCAGGCAGCACACATGCCAAAACCTATTTGGAATCCTATTCTATGATGTACTAGCTAATGTGGCTAAACTCGGTAGCATCAATTCACCCTCCGGAAGAAACCCAAATAGCAACACAAGACGAGGGTCAAGGATTAGCTGATGCTAATAGAAATGTCCATAGTGAAGGTCCAGACAAAACAGTGCATCTGGCTGATGAAGGTCTGCATAGCCTTACACTATGAGAGGTGTAGCTCCCTGGGCAGGAAAACCCCCTTTCATTTGTAATGTAGCTTAATGGTGCACATCTTATCTGCTAGCTGTATTGACTGTGGTAAGAACTACATACCACAAGAAGAGTTTATAATGGCAGCATGAGCCACAAAGATGACGTTTATTCTATGTCTAAGCCGACAAGCTCAATGCAGTCGTTCATGGCTCTTCGTCTTCTTCCATATTATATGAGGCCGCTCCTTTCAGCAGGAGTTCTAATGCACTGTAAACCGGTGTGGGGCAAGCTTTAAAAGCATGTAATACGAGGAATGTGGAGGAAACGTCATCAATGAGCAAGGCTTGCCTTAATGATTCCTTAACCTGCTTATTATTATCTCCTGCTTCCTAGAGTGGATGATGGTTCAGCAGTTCTACAAATCACCTGAAAAAAAACTGGAGACTTTTTGGAGCCAAAGATCCTTCATCCCTGCAGGATAATGCAGCCTGCTTGCCTTCTGTAATGGGCAGGTTGTGGTTGATTCTGTTTCTTCCAAGGGAGGAATTTTATGGCCCTAGGCTTTGTGTAAGCATTAAGCAATCCGGGACATGTGTGGGAAGAGAAAGCACTTGTCCCAAAAGCTAAGACTTTAATTTTCCTTCCTACTTGCTGTCCAGAACTTGGCAGTCTCCATTAGACCCAATGCTTTTTGGAGAAAGCATTTTTAAAAGTTATCTCTAGGCCACACTCATTCATGGAACAGGCACCTCAGGCATTCTTGGGGGAAAGCTTGGAACTCTTGTTGGCTATATCACTGAGGTGGAGAGATCTAACCTGAATGGAAGTGTTTAGGAAAATACTTCCCGCTTCCTGAATGGGGGCTGACCTTCCTTCGAGGAGGGAAGCTGATGCTGATTACCCACCTCATTTTCACTAGGTCCAGTCTTTCCCTTTGTAAACGCTTGTTTTTAAGACAGAAACATTCTGTTGACTTCTACTGGAAAGATCTACAAGCAAAGGTGAAGCAGAACTATATGAAGCAAATGAAAATAGAAGCCATGGGAGAAGCTGCCACTTTGTAGAAGTAAATATGACAAACCTAGACCCACAGGAAAGCATTTTATAGCAAAGATTTTGTCCTTTCAAAGAAAGGACTAGGCATTTTATTTTTCAAAATGAAACCTTCGATTAGTGAAACTGTTGCCAGATGCCTGGTGGAAATGATTTTGTCTATAGGGACTTCATGGTGCTTTCTCATGAAAAGAAAAATTAACCTTCAATAAATAAAAAACTTTAAATTCCATGTTGGTAAAATTATTCTTATATATATATATAACAGTTGAAGTTTTCCCATTAAACTGTTTTTGAATTATAGTTGACAAAAAAATAAGTTTGAACAAATTGAAGGAAAAAAATGAAAAGACATAGCTTTCATGTCCCTTAGCTAGGAAGTATGTTATTTACATCTCTACCAATTCTCTCCACTTTCTCCCCACCCCCATGTAGCCATGGGCAATGCCATTATTTATGAGTTTTAGGTAGAAAACCTTTTTACTTTAGCATTTTATTTAATTCAACAAATACGTGTACCTATTAAGGGCAAAATTGTGTACTAAGTGCTCAAACTATGTGATTATGATATAGCATTTGGATTTTTCTTTTAAAAAGAGCAAGCCTCATGCAATGAGGAATAATGACCATTTGAATTCTGGAAGTGTCAAATCTGAAATGTCTGCAAGACAAATGAGGGGAGATGTTTATCAGGCAGCTGGAAATTTGGTCAGTAGACAGGGGAAACTGAACACATTGGAATGGTTATCTGTGTCCTCCAATGTAATATAAAATAGGTTTTCAATGAAAAATTAATTTAAGTGACCACTAAGAAACTATTATTTTAATCTCTTATTTAAAATCTCTTCTAAAGTGGTAAAAACTTTCATTTGAGGCATTTCACAATGACTATGTTCAGTTTTCCCCACAGTCAGCCAAATAAGTGGAGAAGTCAGGAAACCCTGACTCTCTGAGGCCATCGAAGACTGTGAGGAGCGAGACAGGGCCAAGGATACAGCAGGGTCTGGAGAAGATAGAAGGGAGAGTGGGTAGCTGAGCTACACACCTGGAAAAGGAATTTTCTAAAGAGATGATAAGTGTCAGAGATTTTTCATGTAAAGATAAATAAACTTTGGGGGAGGAAAGCAAAAAGAAAGACAATAAAGTGGGAACTGGTTGCTAACCCATTTTAATTTACCGCTTTTTATTATTTTTTTTAATTTATTTTTTTTTAATAGTAGGGGAGAGCGTGAACGCAGTCCCCCACTACCACAAATTATGCAGTCGAGTTTCCCACATTTGGGGAAATCGCAGGGGTCAGCACATCCGGAGTGCAATGGATAAGCCTTGCCCTGGGAAAACCACCTTGGTGATCATGGTATCTCCCCTGCCAGGTAAGTATACCGCTTTTCATTTTTATTTTTACCCTTAAATATATTTTCCCTCTGAAATTAAGTCAGAAATCATTCCTTAAAGTTGGAAATTGTGCCGTGGACCAAAATAAATTAACCAGGACTTTGTTACTAGCCTGCAATGTTAATCATATTCCTATGTCAAATTTTTGGTGTCTCAATCATTCATTCACCCATTTATTACTTATTTAGGAGTTTTTTTCATGCACAATCTCTGAGGTCACTTTTCCTAAGGCAGTACCCCTATAGAAAATGCCCATTGAATTATTAAACATTTTTCCTAAAAGAAAAGACAAAAGCTAAATCCTTTAGTGATCTTTGAATGCATCTTCTTCTAATGTGAAGATAAAGTAACACTAGGCAGGTAAAATACTTGTATTTGCTTTAGAGGATTATACAGGTGTTACATTGCTACAAGTTGGGGTTACTGATGAACTTAGATAACACTGGACATCAAGTCCTCTACAAATTATTTCATGTCAAGCCAGATCTTAGAAGAGACAAGATAGGGGCATGTTGTTCCAATAAGGAATGATCAGTCATACTGCATCTGGTAAATTCAATTTATCAGCAAGAGGTTAGTCTGTATCAAACCAAATAGCTAGGTGATTGATTAAAAGCATTTTTCACTTTTCATAACTTTGACATACTAATATCTGATTTACATATAGCTCTGCTTTAAGATCATGAGCTATAGACCCAGACAGAACTGGGATTCAATTCCTGTCCCACCATCAATAGCTACATAGCTCTGGGAAAGTTAGTTCACCACTCTGACCCTCAGTATCATTATCCTATCTAATATAGAGGGAATATGCTAATTGACTGCCCGCCCTCAAAGATGGCAGTGCCCATAGCCAATAAGGAGTGAATATGCTAATTGACTGTTCTGCCCTCAAAGATGGCGGTGCCCACAGCCAATAAGGAGGGAATATGCTAATTGACTGTCACACCCTCAAAGATGGCAGCACCCAGTCCCCTCAGCCCCACTGCACACCTGCCTCTGGAATCCCCCAGTCCCCTCAGCCCCCCAGCCGCCCAGGGCCGGCCCGAGGCTCAGGTAACCAGGGCCGGCCGAGGCTTTTGCTGCCGGCAGTGGCAGCAGCAGAGGTGTGATGGGGGTGTCGCCTTCCCCTGATCGACAGGTCACCTCCCGCCCCTGAGGGCTCCTGGACTGTGAGAGGAGACAGGCTGGGCTGAGGGACCCCTTCTCCAGTGCATGAATTTTCATGCACTGGGCCTCTAGTCTAGTATAAAATGGGATTTACAATAATACCCAGCTCAAGAGTTGCTGTGAGAAAGCATAAAATGCTTTGAACGGAGTCTGAAGTGTGTGTGTGTGTGTGTGTGTGTGTGTGTGTGTGTGTGTGTGTTCTTCAATCAGCTCTGACTCCCATTGCCCTGTGAATGTATAATGTCCACAATGTCATGTCCTCAACAGCCCTGCTCAGCTCCTGCAGACCCATGGCTATGCCTTCTTTTATGGAGTCAATCCATCTCATATTTGGTCCTCCTCTTTTCCTGTTGTCTTCTATTTTTCCCAGGATTATTGTCTTTTCTGAAGAACCCTGCCATTTCATGATGTGCCCCAAGTAGGACAGCTTCAGTTTTGTCATTTTTTCCTCCAGCGATGTTTCAGGCTTAATTTGCTGTAGGACACACTTGTCTTTCTAGTGGTTCAGGCTACCTGTAGAGCTCTCCTCCAATACCATGTTTCAAACAAATACATCGTTTCCCTATCAGCCTTCTTCATTGTCCAACTTTCACATCCGTACACAGTAATAGTGACTATGGGGTGTGAATGATCTTAGCCTTGGTCTCTAATGACACATCTTTGCTCACAATGATCTTCCCTAATTCTTCCACTGCTACCCTACTGAGTCTCAGCTTTCTCTTGATTAATTAACCGCAGTCTCCATTTGAACTGATGACTGAACCAAGCAAAATCTTTAACAATTTTGATATGTATTTCTTCTGTGGCCATAATTTTTGTATTGCTGATGTTCAAATACAGTCCTATTTTGGTGCCAAGAAAAAAATTTACATCTCCAGTCCTGGGTCTATAGCTATTTTCTCAACCATGCCAAGCAGATCTCACTTCGGTCTGATTTGATTAAAGGTCATTAAGCTGCTGACCATTTGGAGAAAATAATTTTTAACAAGTAAAAGGATATCATTGGGGGGATGAAGGGAAGGAGCATGGACTATCCTTCAACATGTTTTTTCCCCTAAGAATTTAATGTCAAAGACTAATCCAAGGGAAATAAAATGTATGTTTTCCCCAATAAAATGAGAGTGGACCTGAAGAATTCCAGTAGAAGATGTTTTCCAAGGTGCATGCTGTCAGTGGCCACCAAGGTTGGCTGAAGTGATCTTTTCTGCTTCAGCCAGCACAGCTGCTGCCTCCAGCACTGCTTCCCTTGACTGGCCTCTGATCTGACCAAGGACATGGTGGAGCTGTGAAAATTCAATTGAGTGCTCAGGAAGCTGAAGCACTGGTGTGGAAGGTGACCCAACACAAGCAATTGCTCAACAATTTCCGGTGTCTTAAAAGGGAATTCTGTATGCCTGCACATACGTACCAGAAAAAAAAAGTAGTGTGATCAGAAATTGTTAGAATAACATATCCAAATAGAATTTTAGGGTAAGGCTAAGTAATAAACTAATTCTAAAATGCTGAGCTGTCTTAGGGTGATGGGACTATGGGATGATTTTATTTTAAAGATTCTTTATGGTTTTTAAACATCATATAATGTAGCACATAGCTTGTGCTGCACAACAAACTCCCCTAAAACTTAGTGGTGCCTACAAAAATAACCCGTTTAATTCATGGTTTTGCAAATGGCAGTGTGGGCCACTTTGATCAATTTCACCTGAGCTCTCTCTCATACCTACAGTCAGAGGTCAGATCCACAGCAGCAGGCTGACCTGGAAGTCGGGCTCCTAGGAAGGTTAGGCTTCGGTTCCACAGCCTTGCCCTGCTCCTTCCTCCTTGCACTTTTCCTCTAGTGCAAGCATGGGAAGAGGGAGGGAGGAGATCCATGGCCTGACATGCCCGTGCATGGCAAACAGTCCTCTTCTTTGTTGGCCCAGCTACCTTTCTTTATATGAGTGATCACACTGCAGCCGTGCAAAAATTGCTGCTGCTCTTCTGCAGGCAGCTCCACTACTCAAGCTGTGATCTGTGGAGGAGAAGTGGGTAGTAGGAGGTCCCACTGGCCCTGCTTGCATTGGACTCAACTCAAAGGAATTTCTTTTTGAAATCTAATGCATCTTCAAAAGCTGAGCTTCAACTGGTCCCCACGTCTCATTCCAACCTGCAGAAGTCCCCAGCAAGCCTACAGCCACCCCTCCCCAACCTATTTATCTTCTGCATCCTTTCCCAGCCCATTCCTAGGAACCATGAAATTCTCAAGAGGGCTGATTCATGCCTCCTCCCTCAGGCCCTGTAATTCCACCATCTTCCCCCAGTGCTCCTGTCCCTGGAACACAGAGCAGTGTGCAAGCCTTGCTACTCAGGAGACGTCAAGTGTGGAGGAGTGTCTGTTTCTTGCTGACACCCACAACCTTTATGAGGAGGTTTTTTATCTCCCACTCCCTTTGGCTTCAGAGAAAAAAACTGCTGCTCTTTCCATTAGGGAAATAAGAGGAAGCCAGGACCATTGGGTTAGAGCCTCTAAAAGTTATCTCCTGCCCCCTTTCCAGTCTACTTTATACAAAAAGCAAATGAATGGACAGTGGGATGAGGTTAGAAAAAGGTGCTTCTCTCTTATGTTGCTCAAATGGCACCTTTAAGTAATCCCTTTGGTTAGGTTACTGGCACCCCAGCCTGAAGTTCCCTCTGAATTTAAAATGAAGAATATACAGTGACCTATGCTCTCAGCTGTGAGTTCCAGGAACCAATACTTGGGAGTTAAAATAGATTGCATAAGGCGTTTTACACTCTCATGCTATAGAGATAAGCCTTTAATATAGGTAAACATTAAAAAGGAGTCTCAGTTGTAACTTCACTATCACTGTGAATGGAACTCTTTTACTTCAACGTCTTTGGCCCATTTTCCTTTATCCTTTTTATAAACCACTCTTCTTCTTTTTTTTGTGCAAATCAAAACAATTTATTGTAAGAGTTTAAGAGTATCTTTATAGGCATTGATTAGTTTAAATATCACAGTTCATTCTCTTCCCTTCAGCACCAAGAAAATTGATGTGATGGCCTGTCTTAAGCTGGTTTCCTCTATTGGTCTTTTATCTGACAAGACACCTTGGCAAAGTAATGACAAAGGCTCATCAATATGCTACATTTTATCTGCTTGACAGTGAAATCAATGGGCTGTAGGGGCAGTCCGTCCATCAGCGTTGTCAGAAATGATCACTGTGCTGGACAGAGCATGCCACCTGATTTCTCTGAGCACTCATTCATCCCTGAAAGCTTTCTCCCGGCTGTTACAACAGTGACCCTACTTAGAGGTCAGAGATAAAGATGCAGCACCATCAAAGGATGCTCAGTAAGTCTGGAAAGGGGAGACTCTCAAAGTGTGAGATGATATAATGGTCTGCATATCCAGCCCTTGGGAAAAATCATATTCACCATCTCTGGAACATGTGATCTACAGGATCTGTGTTTGTGGTCCTGGAAATCCTAATTTGTCATCAGTGACAGTTTGGATTAGAGGGTTACACTCAGCACCAAGGAAAGAACTTACCCAAGCAAAAGTGGTGGGATAGGCATATGTGTTTTATGAGAAAAATTTATCTTCATAAAAAATTTTAAAATAATAAAATGTCGGCAGTTATAAACATTTTGCATGATTAACCAATAATGGTAATTCTGTAGAAGAAAATAACTTGCCAAATACCATTTAACATACTTAGACAGTTTTTAATTCATCAGTACTAACAAGAATTATCACATAGAACAATGATTTCCACTAGCGATCATAAACCTCGTGGAATTCGGTTTCCCTGACTTGGCAGCTGCTGAACTTACACTCATTGTAAAACATAAACAAACAAACAAAAAGCACAAAACATCCTGGGAACCTACTGCCTTCACTTGTACCTCTAAGCCAGTGGTCGGCAAACTCATTAGTCAACAGAGCCAAATATCAACAGTACAACGATTGAAATTTCTTTTGAGAGTCAAATTTTTTAAACTTAAACTTCTTCTAACGCCACTTCTTCAAAATAGACTCGCCCAGGCCATGGTATTTTGTGGAAGAGCCACACGCAAGGGGTCAAAGAGCCGCATGTGGCTCGCGAGCTGCAGTTTGCCAACCAGGGCTCTAAGCCAAGGCAGAAGAAAAATTGAAGACCGTTAATTTCAGAGAGTGACATTCAAATCATTTTGACTGATGATTATCTAAGTCATCAGGACAGTTCATTGTTCTCTGCCTGAAGATAGAAAAACATCATGCCCTAAAAGTCAAGAGACTCTTCCCAAACCCCCAATTTTGCCTCCTTAAAGTGCATTTTCTTTTTCCCCTCATATTGGCCAATAGTGATATATTTTTTCCCCTGAAATACAACTGCTCATTCTAAAGTAGCGATATTGACTCTTGTGAGATCGTGTTCCCCTCCTCTCCTTGTCCTCATTGATGGTGACATCCTACAAGCAATGGCAATACAGTTAAAACCCTGGGAAGCTGTGAAGGTATCTTGGCAAGTAATACATCAGTGACAACTGTCAAGAATTCCTCTGAGAAGGCAGGTAGTGTGTACTTCAATGGGATCTTACTAGTGGGTTGACCAAGAAAAACCAAAACCAAAATTGATGGAGAAGGAGATGTGTGTACTGTAAGGCAATCCCTGCAGGAACACTGGTCACAATGTCAGGGGCAGGGTATATCCTGAGAGGTAAATATCCTGTAATACCTGAAAAAACACCATCAAATGGACTAAAAAACCCCAGAGGAGGAGGGAAAGAGAAAGTACAGCAATTTTAGGTCTAGGAGAGAAGCAAGACCTCAAATAATCGAGTGGCCAGGAGTTAAAGAGATCAGAATTAAGTCAGGAAATGATGTAGCTGATGAGTTAACTATTTACCAGATTAATAGTTAACTCAATGCAATAGCGAAAGGAAAATAAAAATTGTAAGAAATTACTTCCTATGAGTTACTAGTAAGTAGGCATTAATTTATCCTTCTAGCTAGTAGGACATTAACCAAGAACTCAATGACCCGGAAACCTTGATGTTGCCTCTAAGACTCAATAAATTATTCTCAGAAAATAATTTATGTGAGACAAAAACGTTTGTTGTTACCCACAGCCAGCTCTTTGCTAACGGGTTGCATCGGCAGTCTCACAGGGCCCCGTGTAGCCCCTGAAGCCTCACAGGCTCTCTCTCCACCCGTCTGCATCCTGCCCTGGTCAAGCCCTTTCTGCCTGCCCCACTGCCCAGCGTTTCCCTCAGCAGTCCTCTTCCACACCCAGTGCTAGGCTAGACCCCCTCGGTAGGGCTTGCAGCTGCTCAGAGCCAAGCCCTAAGCAAAGGTGAGCGGCTCCAGTGGCTCACAGCCAAGTCCATTGTCTGTTTCCTGGGCCAGAGCATTTGGCTTCTGTACACTGGGCTTTTATCTGCATTTATCTTTTCAACCAAATGAATTTAAATTGTGTCTTTGTCTTTTACTACCGAGGCGGCTTACATCCCCTTTCCATCTTAATATGACTTCCTAGTACAGCCCACTTTCTTCCTTAAGAGGAGGCTATAAATATTGGGAGATGGGAAATGGCCCACTTCTAGGAAAGCCAAGCGAGCCCAGCCTGCTGCATGTGGGAAGGGTCCCGACTTCCCAGCACCACAGGGTACGACTCACAGAGGTTACTTCCTATTTAGAGAGAATCGTATGGCTTTTCTCACACGTGCCAAATGGCAGGCCTGGCATTCTTCTGTTTGCATAGTGAATTATGTAAAAGCAAAGAGACACTGGAGGGCCCAGCATGGTAAAACCAAATGGAGATTTTTCCTCCCTTAAAACAACTGTACGAATGAGAAGAGAAGAGAAGTGATTTGCTGGCAGCTGATGGACCACCGTTGTGGCAGAGCAGTGCCTTTTGCTTTGTCTGCCCTGGGCTTTGTGAAGATGTGCAGCTATTCTTACGTTTAAAACTATCATGGCAGACACTGTAGGCTGGATATCCTCATTTCCATTCCCAACTCCCGTCTCCCTTGTCCTGCCTCTAACTTAGGAGCTGCCAAAAAACTAAAACAAAAACTAAACCACGTACCTCCCCAGCTCCCCTGGAGGCCTGCACACACATGCCACTCGTTCTCGCCCAGCAGGACAGCTGAGGGATTTTGGTGGGGGATTCTGGGAAATGTTTGCCTTCCTGATATACAAGACGGCTGCTTCCTGTGCTGCTCCCTCCATCTTCTTCCTGTTCTGAACATGGCACGGTCCCCGGAGCTGCAGTCACCATCCCCGAAGCATCTCTTTCATCCATGGAGGCTCTACATTCGGCCACGTGAGAAAAACAATGCTGCTTCTCTAAATCTAGCAGACAACTGTTTTGTTGTTTGCTGCCAAAAGTATTCCCAATGAAAATAGCTGTGTCTATGCTCTTGTCAGAGGTGAGTGGCTCCAGAGGCTCGCAGCCAAGTCACTGTGAAAATGAATGTTTGTTATGAACGTTCCCCTTCCTTACGTGCTCTCATCAGAAATCCATCGGGATGCAGTGTGGTTAGTCCAAGACCTGCCTGGCATTGGGTATTGATCTAAGCCAGCAATGGCATTCCATCGCTCAAGTTGGTTCTAGAAGACAGGTTGAAAATCTAGGTCAAGGTCCTTGGATGCCTGGCTTTCTTGCAGCTAACATGTATTGCGTGTTTATTGTGTACTAAGCACTCTAAGTGCTGCTGTAAGGGAATTAAGTTAATGTTCATAAGAACGCTATGAGGTAAGAACCAAAATCAGACTTATTTAAAGATAGTCATTGAAGATAATCTTGCCCAAAGTTACCGTACTAAGAAGTAGCAGGTGACTATTATCTTTATGGCTCTGACTTTCTGAACCTATAGAGCACATACCCTGAAGAGTATGTGCCTTGACGGAAGAAAAAGCATCGTCATTCTAGATACGCTAGGCAACAGGTGAATTCCTACTGCATCATTGAGAGAATAGAGTTCCTGAGTTACTGCAACCCTGTGAGATAAAACAGGCTACGCAAAGAAAGGTGATTCTGCCCACATCTTTCAGAGAAAAAAAAAATTTAAATAAAATAACATTTGATACTGATACAAGTAAAAATTATAATAACCACTAAATTTTATTATTGGCTTATCATGCATCAGAAATTTTGCTAAGTATTTTTGTAATCCTCACTCTAGGATATGCTCATTGATTTTAGAGAGAGAGGAAGGGAGAAAGAGAGAGAAACTTAGATGTGAGAGAGAAGTATCAATCAGTTGCCTCCGTACACCCCTCACTGGGGATTGAACCTGTGACCTTCAGGTGTGCTGGACAATGCTCCAACCAACGAAGCCACACCAGCCAGGGCACTTTGCTAAGTATGTTTACAGATCTTTTTACTTGATCCTCAGAATAATACAGAGAAAGGGGGTAGATCCTCTGCCGGCAGCCCAAAGCCCCTGCTTCCCCTTCCTCCTGGCTGTCTCAGCCCTAATATTTATCCTGTGTTTACCACTCGCTTGCCAAGAGCTCAGAGAAGCTGATCCCTCCCCAGCCCCAGGGGAGCAATCACGACTGGTCTCTGTCAATAATCCCCTTTGCCAGGTGTTAACTCAAGGTAGGCATATTCTACCATGAGAAGCTGTAAACCAGGAGAAATGAGAGGCAATCTTCTGGGGATTTCTGGGAAAGAGTACCCTCACTACTCAAATGAGCACAGAAGGAAATGGCCATGTCATGCCTGTAACTGCAGTGGTCATCGTGGGACATTAGTTGAGAAGTCCAAGCACCAAGCCAATCTGCTGAGCAGGGCAGAGGAAAAAGAAAGCAACTAGATCCCCAGTGACAATATGAACTGCTGAGTTAACCCTAAAGCTGCCTTCCCTCTGGATTTCTTATTCTATGAAATAACATACCATTGTTTTTTTGAGTGTGCTAAATAGGTTCTATTATTATTCCCATTTTAGAGCTGAGCAAAGTGAGGCACAGGGCGTGGAAACCAGGATTCAAACCTAGGCAAACTGCTTGCAAAGCATAAGGTATTTGCTTTAAAAAACCAAACGCCATTACCACAGCACTGCTCAAACCTCCCAGCTTCATCTTGTGAGCCAGCCACAAGGCCCACCTTTTTAAAAATACCCTAGTAAGGAATGCTCAGAAGTGAATTTTTGAGCAATCATCTTGTTATCAAGTTATATTCGGATGACAAAATGGCTTCAGAATAAACTTTGTTTCTCCAAATCAGAATGAGACCTAAAGTACTGATGCCAAACTTCTTAGGTAAGAAAATGGCATTCACAAGAAGTAATGCGGATAAAGGTGTAAAGGAGAATTGGGCAGCTTTCCCATGCCCATCTTCCACCACATTCTTCTCTCATGCTCCTTAGATCCTTCTAAGCAAAGCTCCTCACATTGCCCCAAACACAGAAAATGGTTCATCTCAGTGCCTTGCTCAATTACTTCTTCTGGTACTAGGCTCTCCCCACAGCTTGCCAGTGTAAACCTTATTTCTCCCTTGTTATGCAGCCCGATATTATTTTTATTTGTATATGTAAGTATATGTCTGCTTTCCTTGCTCAGTCTCTAAATGAAATGAAGACAAAATATGTGTCTTATTCATCACTAGAGGCCCGGTGCACGGATTTGTGCACCAGTGGGGTCCCTCAGTCTGGCCTGTGGGGATCAGTGGACCTCCGCACTGCCACAGCCTGGCCTTACCTGCCAGCTTGTCAGGCTCCAGCCCACTGTCCGCATCGATCCCACACAGCACAAAGTAGTGCGCAAAGCGGCAGGCCTCAGGCAGCAGGCGGCAGGAGAGGAGCCCGAACCTGGGCTGGGCACTGTGCTGTTCCCACTCATCCCGGCCCTGCTGTGCCTGCCACCACCGCAGCTGGGGCGTACAGGGGGAGTGTCTGTAGGAGAGGCTCGTGCCACCACCGCAGCTGTGCTCGCCAGCAGCACTCACACTGGGGGAGTGCACTGACCACCAGGGGCCAACTCCTGTGTTGAGCATCTGACTCCTGGTGGTCAGTGCACGTCATAGCTACTGGCTGGTCATCCGGTCACTTAGGCTTTTATATATATAGATAATAATCTCTGGTGTCTACCAATGGCCTTCTATTAGGTACCTGAGAAAGGATTTGAGCTTTTAAAAACTCAACTTGTGAATCTTATAGCATTAACAGAGTACCTTTATGAATAAATATGCAGCTGATTCCTTCTAAAATGAAGCCATTCATCCTTTCCTAATTAACAGTTTTAAATCGTTACATTTTAGTTTTAGAGATATCAAAAGGGATACTTTTATAAAGTATTACCCAATGTAAAATTAGGATCTTCAAAAGATTTTCCCAGGATTTACACTTCCTTTCCCCCTTTTTCTGCCCCCTTGTTCCTCCACTCAGTTATAGAGAAAAGATACAGGTGAATAGGAAAGAAAGGGCTATACTCAGGCAGGTGGCAGAAATCAACTCTCTCCTGGCAGTAACTCCCTGCCAGCACAGGCAGGTTGAGAGAAGGACTCAACTGTCAAGGAAAATCATTTAAGAAGCCGGCCCTGATGTCAAACCTGGACAAATGAAGTTTTACAGCTGAGTAAAGAGGGCTACCTGAGAGGAAGACCCGGATCACTGCAGTTACTACAAGCCCCATGGCAGAGTAATAAGTGCATAGCAACTGGCAATGACTGGAAGCGCAATAAGCATTCATCTGGTCATTTTATAAGACATTAAATCTGCTTATGTTTTCACAGACCACAGCATTTCTCTATTTGTGATTCACATTTCTCCTGGAGTCAGTGTCCTGATGCTCTCTTGAATTCTTCTACTACTGTGGTCTACTCCTATTGGCTCAATTAGAGAACTAGAAAGAAATAGGGAGTAAACCAACATTCTTTAAACATGTTCTGTGTGTCAGAGGTTGCTATGTATTCCTCATGTAGTCCCAGCACATCCCATGACATGAGTGTCATACACTCCATTGTAGGGAGGAGATCATTGGACCTGTGAGTTCATGGGCTTCTTGGCAGATACCTGGTCACAAATGGATGTATGATGAGTGTTTGTTTGCTGAGCAGAGTGATGCTATATTCAAATGACTGATAACTTTACAGCCCTGTATTTGTTATCTGAAAAGGGAGCAAAGAATGTAATTCTTACCAAATGTGTATTCTCTATGGCAAAATCAATAAGTGGCCAATGCTAAAGGAAATTTTAACCCAAGTCAAGAAACAAATATGGTTGGGATGGATACCATTGGTCTTAGGATTTTTAGCAAAATCAAAGATGAAAATGGAGAGACTGTGAGCAATATTTACCTTTGTCAATAATGACACATAAAGAATATTGATGAATTACATGAGTGATTACCTAGGACAGAAGGGATTCGGAGGGGGCATTCAAGATCTACTAGTACCTCCAAACTGGACAAAATAGATCCATCACTTAAGAATAATTTAAGGGAAAGGTCATTATTTTGGTAACGGGCTAGGGAAGGGAAATTATAATTTTTTCATTTACCTGAGACCTTTGAGGTGGGAAATAGGAATAAAAGTAAACAGTGCAGCAATATTGAGCAAATGAATTACAATGGAATTGGGGGAAGATTGTTGGGGCTTAGAGAAGATAGAGTTGGGTGTGTTTAAATTCCCAATAAATGGATGAGGAAATCAGGGACTCAGAATTTTAAAGTATGAAGAGATCCTGAAAGTTACCTAATTCAACCCCTAACCTTATAAACTTACAAACCACAGTTTAGAGATGGCTTTAGAACTCCAGATTCTTGACACCAAATCAGTGTTCTTCAACTTCTTTACAATGCTTTATAATACATTAGTGATAATAAGTTATAAAATATATTTAACATAATATACTGTATACTCACTCTCTAAAAGTGGGTTCAAATTAGAATAAATTATCTCAAGCTTCCTCAAGCCAGTTCAGAGCTGCCTTCAACATGCAATATGTATTATAAATACCAAAATGAGCTTATTCTAAGGCAACTCTAGAACAAGTTTTAGCATCATCAAGGGTACAGAAAATATGCCAGAAGACAGAATCCTAATGTTCAAATAAAATATTGATCCCTCTGTAATGGAAATGTAGTATGAAGTTTTATTTACTCTTGCTTAAGAAAAATAAAATCAACCTAGAGAATTTTGCAGGTCATGTGTAAAGTAAACACAAGTACAGTTATTCTCATAATTCTCAATTCCTCACTAGAAAAGGAGGACTCCTGCAGACAGAGGGAAGTGAGTTAAGGACAAATGAAAGGGAGCATTACTTTACTCAGAAAATAATAAACTTATGGAGCTCATTACCACAAAGGAGGTACAGGCAAGGAATATAAATGGATTCATAAAGGTTTTGACCAAATTTATGAATGTCAGAGCCACAAATGGCTTCTGAGAGTACACCTAACCTTTAAGGTTAATGTCAGAGAGGAAAACTACGGCCTTTCCTGATAAATCCCTCGAGGCCTCTGTTGTCAACACAGTATTGGGTTGGATGGAACACCAGGCTTGCCGGACAGTGCAGTTCCTAAATTCCTTTTAGCTAATGGATATCTGGGTACGATGAGCATACATCTCTTCAGTAGAAGTATAAATGAAAAATGCTTCATTTTAAACAGGGAGCTTAATGAAATGCTGCTGTTGGACTTTATTATTTATGTAATCAGAGTTAAACAAGAGGAAATATTTCAGTTTGGGGAATCAGAAGGAAGCCAAGGTTCAAATCCAGGCTATATCTCTGAGCAGGCCAAGGTGCACGTTACCTATCTTTCTGTGCTTGGCTCTGTCACATGTGGAATGGGGAGAATCGTACTTGTGCTAAAAGGCATTCTCCTGAGACTTCCATAAGAAAGCACTTTGTACACTGAAAAACAAATACACACACACACACACACACACACACACACACACACACACACACATTATTATTGAAGCAATTGCCAGTTAGAAGCAAATCTCAGTTATTTGGGGAGAGGGTTTGTGAGGTACATGAAGACAGAGTAATGCTTGCTTTGTTTCTCTGGAGAAAATTGCTAAGAATATTCAGAAAGTACTCAAGACCCAAGTCAAATGCCAATTCCCTGAAGCAGAGTTTCTTTTTCCTCTAACTTTCCAGAAAAGTCTAGCTATGTCTCAGTTAGAGCATTGATATTATTATTATTCTGCTTACTCCTGCCTCCATTTAACTGTGAGCTCCTCTAAGGCAGTGGCCTTATTTATCTCTGCATATTTATCACAGTTCCTGGTATATAGCTAGAAATTAATAGATGTTGAATAAATTAATGTGTAACTAATTCTGGGTCTCCATTTTACAACAGTGGGAAAAAGAAATGATCCAACTATAAAATGCAATAAACTGATAGTGGTTATCAAAACCGATCCTTAACTCTCCTCATTTCTATACTCCAGTCTCTAACTCCTTGAACTTCTCCTCTCACAACATTAGAAGGGTAAATAGGAAATTAAGTAATTATACATGCCAACAGTATATAAAAAGAATTATGTACTACGACCAAGTGGGATTTACCCCAGGTATGCAAGGCTGGGCCAGCATTCAAAAATCAATTAATGTAATCCACCACATCAGCAGGCTAAAGAAAATGCAAGCATATTCATATCAATAAATGCAGAAAAAGCATTTGGTAAAATCCCAATATCCATTCGTGATAAAAAAATTCTCAGTAAACTGGGAATAGAGGGAACTTCCTCAACTTCATAAAGAATATCTACGATATACCTACAGCTAACATTATACTTAATACTGAGAAATTAGAAGCTTTCTTACTAAGATCAGGAATGAGGCAAAGATGTCCTCTCTTACCATTCCTTTTCAACATTGTACTGAAGTCCAAGCTAATACTATAAAATTAAAAAAGGGAAAAGGTATACATGTTGGTAAGAAATAAATAAAACTGTCTTTGTTCACAGATGATATGATCATCTGTGTAGAAAATCAGAAAGAATCAACAACAAAATTTTGTAACTAAGAAGTGATTACAGCAAGGTTATAGGATACTAGATTAATATACAAAGTCAATGCCTTTCCTGTATACAAGCAATAAATAAGTGGAATTTGAAATTAAAAACAAAACACAATTTATAATAAAACCCCCCAAAAATGAGATGCTTAGGTATAATGCCAACAAAATATGAAAAGAACTATATGAGGAAAACTACAAAACTCTGATGACTGAAATCAAAGAACTATGTAAGTGGAGAGATATTTTATATTTATTGGTAGGAAGACTCAATATTGTCAAGATGTCAGTTCCTTCCAACTTAATCTATAGATTCAATGCAATCACAATAAAAATCCCAGCAAGTGAGTATGTAGATATCAACAAACTGATTCTAAAGTTTATACATAGAGGTAAAGGACCCAGAATCGCCAACACAGTATTCAAGAATAACAAAGATGGAGGACTGATACCACCCAACTTCAAGACTTACTATAAAGCTATTAAAGTCAAGACAATATGGTATTGGCTAAATAATAGACAGATCAATGGAACAGAAATTGATTCCCATATATATAGTAAACTGATCTTTGACAAAGGAGCAAAGATAAAACAACGGATAGTCTTTTAAACCAACTGTGCTGCTACAACTGAACATCTACATCCAAAAGATGAATATAGACACAGACCTTACACACTTCATAAATATTAACTCAAAATGGATAATAGACCTCAATGTAAAATGCAAAACTATGAAACTCCAGAGGATAACACAGGAGAAAACCTAGATAACCTTGAATATGGCAATTACTTTTTAGCTATAACACCAAAGGTACAACTCCTGAAAAAATAATTGAAAATCTAGACTTCATTAAAATTAAAAACTACTTTGTGAAAGAAAATGTCAAGGCAGTGAGAAGCTAAACCACAGACCTGGAGAAAATGGTTGCAAAAGATTCATCTGATAAAGGACTATTATTCAAAATATACAAAGAAGTCTTAAAACAATAAGACAACAATCTGATTAAAAAATGGATTTGACTGCCAAAGGTTTTAACTGTCACCTCACCAAAGAAGACATGGAAAATCTTCTTCGATGAAAAATAAGCATATGAAAAGATATTCTACATCAAATGTCATCAGGGAAATGCAAATTAAAGCAACAAGGCACCACTGCACACCTGTTAGAATGGCCAAAACCACGAATACTGACAACACCTATACTGGTGAGGATGTGGAGCAACAGGAACTCTCACTCATTGCTGGTGGTACAAACGTGTTTGAAGCTATTGAAGATAGTTTGGCTGTTTCTTATAAAACTAAGCATTCTCTTCCTATACCTTCCAGGAATCACATTCCTTGGCAGTTACCCAAAGGAGTTGAAAACATGTCCACACTTAAACCTACACTCAGATGTTTATAGCAGGTCTATAAACATGTCCTTCAGTAAGTGAATGAATGAGTAAACCGTGGTGCATCCAGACAATTCAGTGCTGAAAAGAAATTAACTATCAAGCTGTGGAAAAACATGGAGGAGCCTTACATGCACATTTCTAAGTGAAAGAAGCCTATCTAAAAAGGCTGTATGCTATAGGATTCCAACATTCTGGAACAGGCAACACTACTGGAGAGAGTAAAAGGATCAGGCACTAGGGGTAGGGAGTGGGGGGGGATGAGTAGGCAGAGCACAGGGGATTTTTAGGGCAGTGAAACTATCCTGCAGGACACTACAATGATGCATACATGTCATTATAAGTTTGTCCAAGCCTGTACAATGTATAACACTGAGAGGGACTATAATATAAACTCTGGACTTTGGGTGATTATGATGTGTTATGTAGGTTCACCAATATTAACAGACATAACACTGGTGGGGAGTGTTGATAATGGGGAGGCTATGAATGAGTGGGGGCAGGAGATAAAAGGGAAAACTCTGTACTTTCTTCTCAGTTTTGCTGTGAATTTAAAAGTGCTCTAAAAATTAGAGTCATAAAAAACCATGCCTATGTGTATGTAGTGTGTGTGTGTGGCGGGGCGGGGGGACAGCAGTTGAAAGAGTGAGAGTGAAATGGATCAACAGGCCAGTGGACGCCAGCATTTTCTTCAGTGTCCCGAGGGCTGGCACAGCTCTACCCCTACATTTGCAGGGGCAGTCCCAGGCCAGTTTCACCCAGCACATTCCATTGGCAGTTGCAGCTCTGATTGCATAGTTGACTCTCTGCTTCCCTGAATTCTGAAATGCTGGCCACTGATAGACCGGACCTTCTTGTCAAAGAGCCTACAATAAACGTTTATTTAACCTTTACCCTTCCTTCGCTTATATGTAGCCAGACTGACTTTGCCATGCTCATATTTCAGCCCTTTTATTCCCAAGCCCCGATTACACTGGTAGTTAATAATACCGTGGCTCATTCTGACCAAGCACACCCATATATCTCTTCCACCTCTCTGCATCATAAATGCACCCTACACTAACCTTATTGTCATTATTCCCTGCTGTCAATCTCATTGGAACAGGCGACATGGCTCTACTTTGTCATGGTGAAAAGTTTATCCTGCAAATTCTCAGTTTCTTAGGTCTTCCATGAATGGCTGTGCTTATCTCATGTGCGCTCCTAGGCATCTCCAGGGCTCTGCATTTAACTCCGCACTTCTAAAAGCATCTGCACGGAGATAACACTAATGTTATTGCAACAGACAGGCAGAGCCTCATTTCTTTCTGCTTTGACTGAAAATGCCTGTTCGCAGTGAAAATGTGCAGACATAGGCATTTTTGTGTGAGGTCTGAATGTGTGTGGGTCCAGCCACTGGCAGCAGGAGGAGATGAGACACAACTGCCAGATGGTTTGGTTTAAAAAATAATAATAATACCAGTCAAAATTGACTGGTGATCCAAAACTTTTAACATTATTTCCCCAAAGGATCCTCTATTCTGAAGCTGGGAAAAACTCCTGAATTCACCCTCAGTTCTGAGATAGAGTTGCTTGGAAGAGTGGGTGATTGAAAGATCACTTATCTCCCAAAATAGCTACTTACTGAGACACGCTGAGTGTTTTAAATGCTGGCTACAACTGCTGACCTCATTTAAATTTTTTGAAGATCTGATTGAGAATTCATAGTAGGAAGGTAGGAAGTAGTAGAAAGATGATGGGATTTGGAGTTTAAGTACCGGTCTCTACTAGGAACTTCTTATTTTTAATGCATCCCTAAGCCTCACTTTACTCCTCTGGGGATAATAAAATCTGCTCAGACTAGATTGTAGATATAGGGTTGTTTAATGATCTAGAGATAAAAATGCATGGGGATGAACTCTATAAACCATCCAGCGCTTTAGCATTTAAGTGGTCAGTATAATACTAAAAAAGAAGTCCCTGAAAAAAATAACAACTTATCTTAGAAGAATCCATAGGCAGCAAAATATCAGACATATGTAGTAGCAATGCCTTAACCGATACAGCTCCTAAAGCAATGGAAACTAAGGAGAAAATAAACAAATGGGACTATATCAAAGTAAAAAGCTTCTGCACAGCAAAAGAAACCATCAACAAAACAAGAAAGCCCACTGCATGGGAGAACATATTTGTCAATGTTATATCCAATAACGGCCTGATCTCCAAAATTTATAGGGAACTCATACATCTTAACAAAAGGAAGATAAACAATCCAATCAAAAAGTGGGCAAAGGACTTAAATAGACACTTTACGAAAGTGGACATACAGAAGGCCAAGAGACATGAAAACATGCTCAAAGTCACTAATCATCTGAGAGATGCAAATCAAAACAACAATGAGGTACAATCTCACACCTGTCAGAATGGCAATCATCAACAAATCAACAAACAACAAGTGCTGGTGAGGATGCGGAGAAAAAGGAACCCTCGTGTGCTGCTGGTGGGAATGCAGACTGTTGCAGCCACTGTGGAGAACAGTATGGTGTTTCCTCAAAAAAATTAAAAATGGAACTGCCATTTGACCCAGCAATCCCACTTCTAGGAATATATCCCAAGAAATCAGAAACACCAATCAGAAAGGACATATGCACCCCTAAGTTCATAGCAGCACAATTTACAATAGCTAAGATTTGGAAACAGCCTAAGTGCCCATCAGCAGGTGAGTGGATTAGAAAACAGTGGTGCATCTACACAATGGAATACTACACTGCTATAAAAAAAGAAGGAACTCTTACCATTCGCAACAGCATGGATGGACATGGAGAGCATTATGCTAAGCAAAATAAGCCAGTCAGAAAAAGATAAATATCACATGATCCCAGGCATTTGTGGAATATAACGAACAACATAAACTGATAAACATAAATAGATCAAGAGATAGAGAAGCATCGAACAGACCATCAAATTTCAGAAGGAAGGGGGGTGGGACGGTGTAAAAGATCAACCAATGGACTTGTATACATGCATATAAGCACAATCAATGGACACAGACACTAGGGAAATGAGGGCATGTGCAGGGAGGTGTGGGTGGCCAGTGAGAGGTCAATGGGGGAAAAAGGAGACATAAATAATACTTTAAACAATAAAGAATTTTTTAAAAATAACAACTTAGAGGGACCCTATTAATGGCCCTGGTGAAATTTGCAGCCTGGCTTCTGAGATGATCCAAGTTGAAATGTTTATTTTGTTAGTTTGTTTATTAGCTTAATTCTCCTTATGGTTTTTCATTTTTATCCCCTAACAACTCAACCCTAAGCAGAGTCGTCTTACAATAACACATAATAATGGTTAGAAAAAAATTTGGGTGCAAAACATCAGTAACTATTACAACTTTTCACCATATACACTGGCAACAAGAATGTCAGTAGAAAAGCATTAGCTATCACCATCACCTTAGTTTGAGTAACAGTGATGGCTATGCTGAGACAATACTGACTCTTCGCTTTACATTTCCACTCATTGTTTCCAAGAGGGTCCAGTGATCCTGCGCCTTCCTAATGAGTAGTATGACACTGTCCCACCAGCGTCCTACTTACTGTTGGATCTGCTGACTCTAAGCTCTTTGAGGCCAGTGCTGTCTTCTCTCTAGCTGACTCTGTGTGCTAGTCACCAGCTCAGTTTCCCAAGTAGGAGGGGTGGGAGCTTGCTGTGCCAGTGAGTGAGCTACACGCCTCTTCTCCTTCAAGGCCCCCCACTATGGCACTACTGGTGGAGGCAACAGAGGGAGTTCAATCCCACATCTGATCATGACTAAGCTCAGCATCCCCAAAATTCTTGTGTATGACTTTTTCCCAAGACATAATCAATTAGCAAAAGCCCTGAATGATGCTGTTCTCAAAGTGAGGTTTCCCTAACAGCCTCTACATCACAGACCACGGAACGGCAGCATTCAGAAACATTTTTAAAAGCAAAGAGAGAGCAAGACCTCGCAGAGGTCTAAGGATCAATATACACAGCACTGAAACATTTTTAAACCTTTATTTCTAGGCTATTATTCCATCTCAAACAGAAGTTCACATTTAACCACTAAGTGAAACTACAAATCTACAATCTTTAACTATCTTCATTATTAGAGAATAAAGACTATGGATATATAAATATTGATTTCAACTTTTAAAATAACCATGATATTGAGTAGTCATCAACATGAAACAGTGAGGTTATAATGTAAAAGAAATTAGGCTCTGGGCATATAAGAATTTCGGTTAAAAATATACAGTAAGAGATACTATTCCAAACAGTACTTCTTTAGTCGCTTGTTCACCACTCATATTATGCAGCCTACTTTTGTGCTACAAAACCTAGGAGTAATTTTTTTAAATGTGTAGTATTGAAATCGTCAGAATCAAAGTCAGGATATATAGGCTCTATTCCGATTTTCACAATTTGCTTGTCACATATGACATGGGACAAGTCGCATCACTCTCTTAATTCCAGCCTTTTGGTCTAGACGTTGAACCTCCTGAATTGTCCTGGGGTTGAAACATGTTAATCGACAGTGGGTGTCAATTTTTTTTAAATTCTGAGTTCCCATTCTGTTTTTAAAACATTGATTGCTGGGAATGAATTAAACCAGAAAATTAGTTTTTGTTATTTTGATTATTTTATTCTTTTTGAAGGCCAAGCTCTTAATCAATACATTTATTTTTATGCCTATCATTGGAACAGGAATTTATGACCCCAAACCATGAGATCTTCGTAATAAAATTCCCCACCACAACAATAAGGCATTCTTTTCAGGTATGTTATTTTATCACTAAACTTTCTTAGGCACTTTACTAAAGTAACTTCAGGTGTGTTTTAGTTGTGATGACAGGCTGTGGCACTAGCGATAAGAAAGCAAACTTTTAAAATGTTGACACGGAGGAATGGGCTGCCTCCTGCTCGTGTATTCAAAGGCTGAAAGGCCAGAGAACTTGGGCACCGGTGAGCAGCTCTCCAAGGCATTGCTAAGCCATGCGTGGTTTCTGGAGCAACCAGCAATCTCATGTGAAATTCTTTTCATCTTCCCTCCACACTCCTGTGAAAACCGGGAGGATTTCTGAGAGGCACAGAGATTCTCAATCGTTGCAGGGAGGCAGCTTTCTTGTAATTTGAGCTCCTGAGGGGAAGGGCAATTTCATGTTAAGCAGGGATGACAGGGAAGGAGGCGAGCTGGTGGCCCCAAATCCATAAGCACACCCTCCCTTGGAAGTCTGCTTTTCACTATCTTGTACAAAGTTAATGAAAACCAAGGAACTACTATTCTAGAATCATTCTCTTCCCCCCTTTAATCCTTAATAATCAAATAAAAATGGGCAGCCCGTATACCGGAGCAGTTCTAGCAAGCAGTCTCCAGGAAACAAGACTCCCTACAGACTTTCCCTTGATCTTAAAGCTGAACTTGAAACATTTATATGCACGGAGCACCTGGCCAGGAGATGTGAGAAGGCCTTTTTTCACCTCGACTCCATTTCTTTCTTTAATAATAAATTCTCAGTTTTCTTTTTTCCCCTTCCTGGAAACTGATTCCATTTTAAGTAATGTTTTTGTTCTTTCTTAATAGTTTAAGAAAAGCAAGACAAACTTGAAAACCCCCCATTAACACCCATCAGGTTTCCCGCCTGCAGCTCCGCATCACCTTCGCTTGAGGGAAGATGAAGCCGAAGTCATGGGAGGTTAATTCCAATCAGGTTGAGGACTTCCTTTGTTTGAATTCAAAGGGCTCGGGTTAACCTGCTATGAAATTTACTGGCTACGCAAGTCTTCCTCTTTCACACACCTTGCTGGGTGAAGAAGTGATGAGCTGGATAACCCGTTGTGACTGCAGCAGCTTAAATACGCAGGTGTCTTAATTATGGTCGGATGTTTGAGAGAAGAAAGACTGCCGTTTGTCCTAAAATGGGAAGGCCATCTGCCCCACATGCATTAGTGGTGAAACTGTGCATGGAGTCTACTACACAGCCTTTCTCCTAAATCTGATAAAACCCGGGACAGAAACCTCCCAGCTCTGTGTTCTGAAATAAATGTATTTAGAGAAAGGAACATTAGTTTGGGAGAATCTTCTTTCCTCTCTTCCTTTCCTACTTCATTCCACCAAATGTATATGAGGAGACTTACTAAAAGACACACAACACAAACGGATACAATAAATAGTTAAAATTTGGAGAAAGGGGAAAGTAGCTGAAATAATAAATGCCAATGAAAATACTCCAAAATATATAAATGCCAACCATTGCCCCATGTGGCTGCTGGAAGGTGGAAGGTGAAAACCTGGCTCTATGCATGCTGTGACCCAGGCCGGTGTCCATCGCTGCTCCCCATTCATCCCCAGCCTCTGGCCTCGCCTCCCCTAATCTCATCCTCTAGGCCTGGGTGACGCCTCCAGAAAGCACATCAGATCAGGTCTCTTTCCTGCTCACAGCACATTGATGGCTTCCTGCTACATTTGGGACAAAGTCCGAATTCCTCCCCAGAGCATGGAAGGCCTTCAAGACCTGGCCTCTCACTGCTCTCTGCCCCCCACCCCCCCACCCCTACCACTCTGCCCTCTGCCACACCAAGCCTCAGTCTACAATTCAGATATGCCCTTCCCTGCATGCATGGCTCTGCCAGAGAGGGTTTCTGCTTCTCCACAGATTAACTTAAACTCCCTGCAGTCCTGGGTTCATCTCTAGTTCAGATGCTCCTGAACCTTCCCTCATCATGGCATCTGTCACACCCTTCATTTACTTCATAGCTTGCTTGCTTGCACTGTCTGAAAAAATACTCTTTGAGAAGAGGAACTGGGCCTAGGTTGCTCTTTTTATTTTATTTCCAGCATCTAGTGGAATTTTAACATTATTGCTTAACTGTATGTTATTGTTTGTTGCATGAATAAATAATAAAAACAGCTGACATTTATCAAACAGTTATCCTCAGCCACAAAAGATGCCCAATATTTTACCTTCATTATCTTTGTGGGGGGAAATCTATTTTTCATACTAAAGCCATGAAGTAAGTCATTGTCCTCTTCGTTTTACACAGGAGGAAACTGAGGCTTTCAGTGACGAAGTGTGGGTGCAAAGCTACCAACCCAGGCTACCAACTGAGTCTCGAGTTTGAGCTCTAACCACTACTCTATACCTTTCTAGAGACAAATAATGCTTCCTAACTGAGCTCAAAAATAATAATAATGTTCAATTATTAGATTCATAATATCTGGGGAAAAAAACACCAAAAAAATCCCACGATCAACAATTGGGGAGAAGCATGGCTTTTCCTGGATTTTGAAACTAAAATTTTCTTCCTCTATGTGATATCAAAGCATTCCCAGGGCCTGGTTTTGGGGGGTGGCAGCCTGGGAATCCCTGCATTGAGCAGAACAGCAGATGCTATAAAAGCTCTTCCTAGAATGTTCCTAGTACAATAGAAACACAGCCCACCGAAGTCCGTTCTGCACCAGGGAAAGCACAGTTCTCTGTGACCCGTCTGAAACCAAAAGGTTACTTAATTGGCCAAATTCAAACGCAGCAAATATTCATGTTGTCACTTCAGGATCATTTTCCCCTTTGAAGAGCGAAGAAGAGGAAAGTTGGTGGAAAAGCAAGGCAAGGAGTGGTAGTGACCCACCCACCTGACCTAGACAGGCAGTGGCAGGTGTGCCAGCAGGGTCTTGCTGAGGGACCTCTAACAGGCCACCGTGATCTGGCCCAACTTCCTCCTCTGTAACCTGGGAGGGTTGTCTCCAGGATCCTGTATGCTCTAATGTTGCCTAGGCTATCAATGCCATTTTCTGTGCTTTTGTTCAGAAGTTAAACCCCTGCTCCCATTTAAAAGTTTGGATTTGCTGGGTCTTGATCATCAAAATTGAGAAAGAATTCACCAAGCAAATCTAGCTACCCCCTCCTTACTGTCTTCTGCCACAGAGATGAGAAGCCCTGGGCCACAGAAAATCATACACACACACACACACACACACACACACACACACACACACACACAGGTCTTCTTTTGTGTTGGGTGACTGTTCACTTTGGGACCCAGTGCTGCTTGCAGGTTTGCTCTCTGAGTCTGCCTGGGGAGATTTCTCTGCAATCGCTACACCTTCAACCAGTTGCTGCTGGTCTCAGCCCATGCCTCCCTGTCTTACAAACATTTCCCCTTAAAACCCGACTACGGTAAATTTACTCCACCTCATGTATAGTACTGTGATGGGAATCTTAGCCCTTGTGAATGCAGAATTTTGTCTAAAGGAAAGCAAATCTTTTCTTCAATAACAATGTTATGACATCTCAATAATCTTGCCAGCCTTTTTCGTTTAAAGACGTGCCTATGCATCTGTTTTTGAAAAACATACACTTCTTGACTTACAGACATTTGCAGTTGTCGCCCCACCTAAAAATTACCCACATAAAATGACTTGGAGGTAGGCAAACAATGTAAAAAGCCTTTGAACAAAATAGACACCTTTTCCCTCAAAGATATGAACAACAGTGCTACATGCAAAAATCTGGAAATTATGGGATAAAAGACGAGAGGCTAGAATCTTAGACTCTTTACAACCTGCTGTGTACTTAAGGGACTTTGTAAGTAAATGAGTCTGATTCTACCAGTTGGGAGAGAATAAAGCTGCTTACTTATAGAATATGCAATTGTATTCTTTCTACTAGTAAGCTCTGAAATTTAGAATTTGACAGTAGTTGGTTTATACTACTTCCTATGGTTCTCAGTATTTTCTCCTGATCCTGAGTTTCTTTTAATTCAATATTTACTGGTCATTTAATACCATCTTACTTTCAGCTAATTGCTCCATAAATAAAGGAAATGATGAAAAGTTCAAAATGATTCAGAAGAGAAAACGGAACTAGTTGAGAAATAAGTTCAAATTTCAGAAGCAAGAGGACAAACATAAAACTAAAGGAATTTGGTATATTTGTCTTGGCATATTTTTCTAGTAAGAAAAAAAGTAATCACTTTACATGTCTGAAGGGAAATGGAGGTTAGACGTCTAAAGAAAATGATTGTACGTTTTGTGAGAGGCAGAATGTGTCTAGTGTATGGAGGAATGACAGCCGAGGGTTGATAATCACCCGAGAGGAGAAGGAGGCGCACATCTGAAATGAAGGTGCCCCTCCAACAAGAAGCCGGGGATGCAGTTAATGAGTTCTGGAAATCAGTTCCTCCCAACCCCAAGGACCGGCAGTTTGCCTACCATTTACCCAACAGCCTTTACTTAGTGGAGGGTGGCCTGGCGCTGGAAGGGAGAAGAGTATCTCCCATGATTCCCGCCCATCAGTGTACACAGGCTGCAGGCACCTCCGGTGAGTGTTAATGCCAAGTGCTCTCACTTAAGTGGCACAGGCTGGGCTCCGTTAGAGGCAGGAATGGAGAAGCACGGTTTCTTTTTCAGCAACCAACCTGGTTACAAAATAAAAAAAACATTGCCCGTGCTCACCCCAAACTTTTCTCGATAGCTTGTCAAAATAAGGGCCCGTGGAAGCACACAACGTAACTAAATGCAAACAGCAAACATAGTCCTTTCGAGAAAACTCAGCCTCGGCGTTCCCTACGTGGTTCAATCACGCTGCTCATTAAACAAGTCATTTTAATACTCACTGTCAGCACAGTCTTCCAGGTGCCAGGATTTCCTTTTGAAGGTGGAAGGTAGTCTGTGGGCCAGCTTCGCAGAAGGGTAAACACTGGGAGACCAGGACAGGTTTCCTGGCGTTTAAGATCTGACATCTTCCAAATTTAGAGCGCCCTCCCCTCCACCTCTATTTTTTTGGTTTAAAATATTTTTAAGTTTTTGTTTTAATTTTTTAGTTTGCACAGGCACAAGGTGCTGTGAAACACACCTCAAGTGTCTTTTAAAAATTAAAACAGGGTTGATTTGTAGTGTCAGTGATTCCTGCTAATCAAAATCACTGACAATTTTTTTGGGAGGGAAGAGGTAACAGTTTAGCTCTCTCACTAGAGAGCACTGCTTCATTTTTCTGTTTTGATCTAAATCTGCATGTTTTCCTGCAGATAATTCTTGTGCATTTTTAAAGGAGAGAAATAGGGAATAAAATTCTCAGAAAATAAATGTTTATTTGGACACACATTCCCATGCCTGGGCCTAGACAGATGAGCGGCGCTCCAGGTCCCTCTGCTGGCCCAGCTCCATGCTCCTTCTCCCACAACTGCAGCTTCAGAAACTTCTGCCTGGAAATGAAAACTTCCAAAATAGAACATTCTGTTTGTTCCATTCCTACCGCCACGGATAATCACTGGAATG
The DNA here is from genome assembly GCF_951640355.1 of Cnephaeus nilssonii. Taxonomy (NCBI): domain Eukaryota; kingdom Metazoa; phylum Chordata; class Mammalia; order Chiroptera; family Vespertilionidae; genus Cnephaeus; species Cnephaeus nilssonii. The sequence goes on along the minus strand of NC_137076.1, from coordinate 56,081,173 downwards.
CAGGGAGTGGTATGTATGGACACCAACTGTGACAAGAAAAACAGCAGCTGCCCCAAATGAGGATTCCTCTAAGTTGTGTCTCTGACTTTGCGGCAAATGCTCATTTCAATTCACGTTCCATTTTCTGTCATCATCTTTGGAAATCTACAAGTGGCTTTTAGGAACTAGAAAACATATAGGAGTCTTCTTGTCTTTAAATTCAAGGATTTCTTAAAGAACCTGAGCAACACATGAAGACACCGGAATTTAACAAAGCAGTAAGCTTCCCAGAATCTTGCCTTCTAGCAACAAAAACATCATATAACTATAGTTTTATGAACAGCCGATTTGATACTTTGAAACTGGAGGATTGTGTTATGGCATTCTAGTCTTTTTTTCTATGAAAACCCAATTGTTTTATCATGTTTAAAAAGTATCTGTAGCTTAATTTTAAACACAAGCAACCACCATTCTCTTTACATTGTCTTCTGAGAGCCTTTATATAAACCTACAAACTAACACCAGAAAAAGATGGTGTTACTTTCTGATGCCAATTGCCATGACATTTTTTAACTACAAAAAATAAAAGATAATATTAGATAAAGAAAAAACTCATAAGGTCAGCTGATTCAAATGTGTCAAGGCAAATTATATTTGAACAGTGATTAGCTGGTATAAAGCTACCACATTAAACCAAAAAGTAAATAAGGATTCAGAGAAAATAATGACAGAAATAGAGACAGAGACACACAAAGAAAAAGAGAGGAGAGGAGAGGAGAGGAGAGGAGAGGAGAGGAGAGGAGAGGAGAGGAGAGGAGAGGAGAGGGAGAGGGAGAGGAGAGGAGAGGAGAAGGGAGGAGAGGAGAGGAGAGGAGAGGCGAAATGACACTGACAACTAGTATTGCATATGGCTGATAGGACCCCCAAATTTTTCAAAAGTGATAATGACTTTTAAAGATACACATTCAATATATAGCAGAATAACAATAGAGGGACATCATTCTGGAATATCTGAAATAATTTCTGTAGAAATCCACCACTCCCCAGTTAGAGAATCTTCCATTGTGAGAAACACACAGCAGGGGACACTACTTGCAAGCTTTCTCATTAGTCAATTTAACCCCACATACAGATCTGATCACCTTTGTTTTAGACATACAGGGTGAATAAACATTTCAATTATTAGCGCTTTATTATTTTTACAATGATTTCGACTTCATTGTAATTGAGATGCCTAAGTATTTTTAGTTAAGATTTTTTTTCTCTAAAAAATGTATGTGGCAATTTTATATTAAGATTCCTTTTACTTTGAGGATTCTGTTGTTGGAGTTAAAATTAAATCCACGAGATCTGCTTCCTAACTTATTGGTCATCAGAAGCATGTGGAGGTGCTTTTGAAAATCCAGACACCCCACACTGCAGTTCAGATCCTACTGAGGAATTCCTGAGGAAAGGTCCCAGGAATCTTTCATTTATTTGTTTACTCTTAAGCTAGCATGTTTGGAAAGCACAACTCCGGCATGTTGTAAAATCAAGAAAGATGTTAGGTGATCTGAATTAAATATCTACGGTTCCCTGCAGCACAGAGACCAGAGGACCCCAGGCCACACTATGGTCTGTGAGCATCAGCACAAATGCCTCTCTCTCAGGGTGTCGAGAAGCAGGACATTGTTTAGCACACTTTCCACACACGTAAACTGCAAACGCGTGATTTAATATGCTTCTACCTTATTCCTGTTATAGAGTGATACATTTAAATTACTAGTCTGCTTTTTTTTATTTTGTTGTTGGCAGAAGAAATTCATGGTGTTTATTGTAGTCAAAGCTGTCACATAAAAGGACAATGTTGCCATCTAGTGGTCAATTGAAGCTATTAAAGAATCAGAATGTCTCAGTGAAATGCCAAGTTGAAGGAAATGAACCTTTAAAGAAAGAGGGTAAACTAATTTCAATAGAGAAGTCATATTATTGAGAGACTTTCTCTAAACTACGGATTACTACAACCAGGCCCTCTGCACCTTCCTGCCAGCTTCTACTCCTAGAACCACAAGTAGCGATCAGCTGACAGCAGAGATGTGTTTCATCTGGCTTATAAAAAATAACGTCGTAAATTCACACGTGCTTTGTATTTGTGCAGGCTCGAAGGTGAATTTACTACCAGAATCTCTTCAGTCACCAATGACACCATCCTTCACAGCCGTGGCAGGCCCACTGCTTTCCTCCAATTAATTGCTCAGGCTTCCTGAACCCAAAAACCCTTTACAGGGAAGATTCTATAGCTCTTCTGCACCTCTGACATTTTGGGGGAGAAGGGGTGTATTTCTGGAGGTATTTCCTCTAGAAGCCATCTCAGACTGAGCCCTTCCATGTTCAAAGAATTCAGTCGTGTGAAGGAGCTGGTCTGCCAAGCCATTTGGATTCAGGGAGACTTTCATGTCCACACATGTGTGTACACTTGTCCATAGAAGTTAGCTCACATATCATCAAGAAGGAAGGGAAAGGCATCAATCAGAGAAAAGGCATATTATTAGACAATTTTATTTTAATTTTAAATATTTGATTTGGCCTAAGTGATCTCAATCAGGTCATGGTATTTCTTAAGTTTACCGTTACTGTAACAGTTACATTTCTGAGAGTTACAAAATTAGCCTTGGAGGCAGCCAAATATATGTGTTTAAAAGGTGAAGGGTGTAACACTGTCCTTAAAGAGTGTTAGAGAGCTGTGAGAGAGCAGTCATATTCCCAGTCCCTGGGGAAGTAGATGAAACTGGTGGAGTAGAGCTCAGAATAAGCTTCTTAGAGGGAGATCTGGGCCAAACGGAGCCACCTGTTCTTTTCGTTTAATGGGACATATTTCCGTCTTTACCTGAATAAAAGGCATTCTTACTCAAGGTTTTCTTCTTTGTGATTGGTGTAGGCATCTACAGTCCCTTGAAAATGAAAAGATGCCTGGTCAGTAGGGCTGGGGCAATGCTTCCCTGTTCCAGTCAGTGCACACACAGGGGACCTGCCCAGAGAGAACATAGAAGGGTAGCTCCAGAAAAGGGGTAGAGAACACCAGGTTAACAGCAGCCTTCTGGATTGTACTGCAAACTCTTGGCGGGTGAGGCCTGACATATTGAGTTTATGAATTACATGAATAAAAGAGATTTACCATCTGTCAGATACTAGTCTTTGCTCTTTACATAAATTAACTCATTTAAATCTCAAAACAACTTAGGAGGTAAATACTTTATTATCCCCATTTTCCAGATGAGGAAATTAAGGCACAGCAGGGTTAAGTGACTTGCCCAAGGCTACAGGGCTAAGAGTCCTAGGAATGTAATTTGATTTCAGGCAGTCTATCTTCAGAATCCATGCATCTAACTGCTGTTCAAAACGGCCTTCCTATGGAACTTCAGCCCTTTCCATAGAATCAGAATTCAGTAAAACACAAGTAAAATTCTGTGAAACAGTAAGTTTTCCTGCATTAATAGAGTCCCTCATGACACAGTACAATAGGGATAGATCAGATAAGAAATTAGTGTGTCTACACCAGGACTCACAGCCAGAAAATAATGTAGATGATCAAAAATCATTCTATTCCAAATATTAGAAGCTACATTTTAAAATTCCTTTCTTGTATCAATTTATTGTACTTCCTTTTTGTCACTCTCAAAATTATGACATTGAAACAGAAGGAAAAACAGGTGTCTTTGGGCTTTGGGTAGTTTGGGCATCATATATAAAGATACATACACATAGCCCTGTCTGGTTTTGCTCAGTTGCTAGAGCATCTGTCCACAGACTGAAGGGGACTGGGTTTGATTTCTGGTCAAGGGCCTGCACCTGGGTTGCAAGCCAGATCCTGGCCCAGGAGGCAACCCGTTGATGTTTCTCTATCTCTCCCCCCTCCCTCCTTTCTAAAAATCAATGGGGTGGGGGGAAATATCCTCGGGTGAGGACTAACCAAAAAGAAAAAAAAAAGATACATACACATATATATTTATTCTATAAATGCTTATTGAGCACCTACTATATGCAAGGCATTTGCTTGATGCTGTTGTAGATGGAAAGATAAGTAAGTCACTGCAATCAACATGCTCACAGCCAGTAGGGGAGATTTAGGAAAAACTATGTAAAATAACTGTGATCATTCTGTGACATAAGTGATTCTTTCAAAATGAGAGGCACAGAGCCATGAGGTTGGTGAAACCTGTCTTTCTCTGTAGACCAAAACGAGTCTACAGCTTGACCACAACAGGAGAACAATATTTTTGGAACACGTAATTCAGACTCTCAAAGCACACTAGTTCTCAGTTTAAAAGTCACTAGGCAACCACAGAACGGTAGAGAGGCAGAAAGGATGCAACCAGAAAAGGAATTGTATGGAGAAGGCAAGACCAAGACCAAGTGTCCAAGAAGAGCAAATAAAAACAAACAAACAAAAATGTGCTTGTTAGCTCTACCATTAAGCCAGAGCTCTGACAACATGCCAGAAACAGGAGGGGCTCGTATCATATTCAGGAGATAGTCGACATTTCTCCTAACTTCATTCCGACCTACAGTATCTTATGAAAATTGTCTAGTGTCCCTTAGTGTCTCACCCACTCATGGAAACATTAGTGCACACATCTCCTCTCTGGACTGTTAAGAAAGGCTGCTAGTTACCCAGCCCCTCTCTCCGTCTTAGCGGTGACTCCCTCTCGTCCCTGTCCCAAGCCCTTCTCACCATTGAGGGTCTTCTGTCATTTTTAACTACCATTTGCTTCTATGCCAGTTAGAGTCCCAGGTTGGGTTAGGTTAAAGGACGCAGGAGAGTTTGTAGAGCACATTCTCCTAAGGCTTAAAATAAAGGCTTAAAATAAAGGCAAAGGAATGGTGCCCCAAGAAAGAGTACACGCAAGCACTGGGAGCCTGAGGGACTTCCAGGCAAAAGGCTGCAGGATCCTTCTTATTCGCTTAAGGAGTTGTTTGGCCTCCAGATTAAACCACTGTAATTTGTGCTATGAATCTTGATTTCCCATGACCTCCAAGCAGAAGTTCCCAGTAGTCTTTAATGCCTCCGTCATGTTAGCCAAGCCAGGCTAACTGGTTACATCTGGTAAAAGCTATCAACAAAGAATCTGGCCCTAAGTTTCACTAGGGGAGTTTTAGACTATACACGTACATCATAAATCATTAATTAGCTGGTTAGTTAGCCCAGTGACCTGAACTGGCCAAAACCCAAAGCCTGAGATCCATCAGTCTGTGGAAATAAGCACAGAGCTGCGGTTGGGCTGTAAACAATGCCACAACACAGGTTCTGCCTGCGAACAAAAGACACGGATTCTGATTAACTTAAGCCAACGGGAGTTACTGGATGGGTCTCTCAAGGAAGGTGAGAGAATTGCCCTGGAGAACAGGCATTTAACAAGGCTGTTCTGGGCAAGGAGGTAATGGAGTTCCAACCCAGTTTCCAGTCTTTGTGTTCCTCTATTCAAAATTCAAATGTAAGAGGAAGTGGCTAAACTTGAGTCGTGTACTTCTCCCCAACCCCCAGTCTAGGGAAGTGTGGGACCCTGACAACAGTTGAACTAGACTAAGAGGTAATTTCTGAAAAGAAAACTGACTTATTAGATCGGCAAAACGCATGCTGCTGTTCATTACAGCTTATAACCCATCTTTGTAAATGAGAAGTTTAAGGCGATTCAAGAAAAATACTTTATGTCTAAGACAATTGCATAGATTTGTTCCTTATGAAGATATTTTCTCTCTGACTTCCCTCTTCCTAGATGACATCCTCCATCAGCCAGCAGCAGCACACAGCTATTGCCATTTAGAAAATGTTATCTGCTAGCTCGTATGAAAAAGGAAACAAAAAGAGCTTGTGGTTTTAAAATAGTTTGTTCTTGAGGAGAAGGGATTAAGAAATACAGATTGGTTGTTACAGACTAGTCATGGGGATGTCATGGGAATATACTCAATACTATTCTAATAACTAGGCATGGTGTTGGACGGGTGCAGGATTTATTAAGTTAACTGATGAACTTAAGCCAAGGGGAATTTAATCCCCTTATTAAATTATGTAATGTATGGTCACTGTGGTGTATACCTAAAACTAATATAATGATGTATGTCAACTATAACTGAAAAAATGATTAAAAATAAATAAAAATTAAGTAGTTTTTTTCTTATTATAAAACTTATATACATGCCCATTATAGAAATTTTTGGAGAAAATTATTAAAATCTGCCCTGACCAGTGTTATTCAGTGGTTAGAGCATACTCAAGGACCTCAGGTTTGATTCCCAGTCAAGGGCACATATCTGGGTTGCAGGTTCTATTGGCTGCCCATCGGGGCATATGAGGGAGGCAACTAATCAATGTTTCTCTCTTTCGCTCTCTCTCTCTACCTCTCTCTCTGTTTCACTCTCTTCCCCTTTTTCTGCCTCTCTTCCTCCCTCCCACTCTTTCTAAAAATCAGTGGAAATATTTCCTTGGGTGAGGACTAAAAACAAACTATTAAAATCCCTTGTAATCTCACCTCATAGAGTTAGATTCCTAAAACATTTTGTTATAGTTACTTCCAGGTTTTCAGTTGTTACTATATTTTTGTCTGTGCGCTTGTATAGAAATATAAACATTAACACATACCTATATTATTACATAATTTGGACTACGTAGACTATTTAGTGTTTGGGGGGATTTTTGCCTTTAAAATTTTTTGTTTTATAATAAACACTAGGGGCCTGGTGCACGAAGATTCATGCACGGGGGGGGGGGGGGGGGGGCTCCCTCAGCCCGACCTGCACCCTCTCCAATCTGGGAGCCCTCAGGGGAGCCCTCTCTAATCCAGGAGTTTCTGTCTGTCTTGCAATCATATGAGGGAATTGTCTGAGACCCCAACCCAGTTTGGTTTGGTGCTCACAGAATAATAGAGGTCTTTTTTTTTTTTTTTCTTTGCTGCATTGGTGGAGATTTCCTAGGAGTTGCAGGTTATCTTCCCTTTAATTTTTCCTCGACACTCTGACTTTACTTATGTCTCCCACCTTTGCTTTCCCTCCATCCCCCACCTGCAACAGTAACTTGCTCCAGGCTCACTTTGCTCTAGTGTCTAGGAGATCTCATAATGCGTCTGCCACCAGAACTATGATTCCCAGAATTCCTGGTGCTTCCCACACTCTTGGTTTCCACTTCCAGTCCAGGGGCTGCAGAAACCAAAAGGACTGTGAACTCCAGCCACCCCTAGGCCGTGTTGATAGGACCGGACACTCCAGTGGCGTCCTCAGGACCCTGGCTGCTCAGCGCCGGCGCACGTGCTGGCCACTGGCTCGGAGCAGGAGGGGTCCCGGGGACGCCCACCGCATCACCCCGGCTACACGGAGGGCGGGCATCCCACCCTGCCCCAGGCTGCTCGGCACCTGCACGCGTGCACACTGCCCACAGGCCTGCCATCTTTGTTGGGATAATTTTGCATACCCACTCCTGATTGGCTGTGGGCATCATAGAGGTACAGCCAATTTACATATTTGTCTACTGTTGGTATAGATTTTCTAGCATTACATTTTATTCAAATTTAGTTTTTTTCCATATAGATATGTATATATTTTTTAAAAAGAAATGTGTGTTTATAATGGCTTTTGAAGAACCATGTAGAGTAACTGTTAAATAGCTAAAAAACTATGAAGAGAAAAATTAAGTCCATGACCTCACATAACCCTGGAAGAGGGTGCCCAGGAGGGGAAGGGATTGGAAGTCAGCCCTGGAGCTCACTAGGCAGAGGTGAAGAGGGCTTGAGTCAGCAGAAATCAGATGGTTTAGCAAGAAGTGGAATAATCCCCTGGAGTCAGAGACCCGCCTGGCCAGTTCTGAGAAAGAAAACATTATTAATAGAATGTGAGGTTCTGGCATCATTTAACTTGTATCCTATTCCACCCCCAGCTCTGGCCTCAATCTCCCCCACCCCCCATACCTGAGAACTGCTACATTTTCTGGTATCTCTGTACCCTTCCCAGATGCATTAAGAATCTATTTATAACTGTGGGAACTCAGCTGGGGCCACTGTGATGTGCAGACTCTCAAGGTGTCTCCCGAGGGGGCACTGGTGAGGGAGCTTGGAGCTGGGACCATGTGAGAAGTAGCACCACCTCTCCTCACACCTCCCTGCTCAGGGCTGCGACTCCTTCAGAATGGAGAACATGCTTCAAAACTACAGGACACATGTGAAAACTGCACAGCACACAGGCATTTGACTTTTTTTTTTTTACTATAGTGAAATGATAATAATGGTAATATTTTTTCTCTAATTTTTTACCTCCCTGAATTTTTACTGTTGCCTGACCCCTGTCCCATTGGCATTAGAGGTTGATAAATCACAGGATGCTTTCTTGAAAAGGTTAATGAGATGAAATTGGCCTAGGAGTGACTTTTTAAAAATTGACTCATAAATAATATTGAATAACCCAGATATTATTTGATCATACAAAAATGGGGAAACGTTTTTCACAATATTCAAGCTCAAGTTGCCTAAAAGTTATATTTAAGAATTGAACATTATGTTTTCCTACAAAAATTCCATGGTCTCTTAATTTTCTAAAGGAAATTATGGAGCTATTTTTATTTGTTAAGGTAAATTCTGGGCCCAAACATGAATTGGACTTGATATTATAAACCCAGCAACTATATGAATCAAAGCTATAAATGTATAATGTGTAGATCCTGGGTGTAAACTCCTGGTTAATAATAGCACAGAAGGATCACAAGTTTATTCACACTGCAATCATATGTGAAGAAAATATAGATTTTTCACTTCCCTGGTAATTGCATCTATCTTTCTCACACACACTCATCTGCTGGATAATGAAAGAAAATACCTTCATCACCCGAGTCTGGCACAATCATCTAAAACACTCCTTAAGTAAATGTCCCATCTCTTTAGGTCAAGTTCGGTCTCTTGTATGTCACCCTAGATCAGCTGTGGCTTTATTAGCAAGGAGTGTGGTTTGTATAGTCACATGATGGTAGAGGGAACAGGTGGTCCACAGAACCAGCTTTGAGTCACCTCCTCCCCCTGGTCCCACTGCAGTGTCCTGGCACAGCCACTGGCTCCCCTTGGATGCCAGTGGGGCTTTCTGAGTTCCATGCACACCACAGTAGAGCTAAGGGGACTGGTAGGTTGAATGTCTACACCCCCAACCTCCGTGTGTTGAGATCCTAGCTTCCACGGTGATGGTATTAGGAGGTGGGGCCCTCATGAATGGGTTAGTGCCCTTGTACATTGAAGCAGGCCCAGTCTGGCACCAATGAGGAAGCGGGTTCTCACCAAACACCGAATCTGCCAGTGCCATGATCTCTGACTTCCCAGCCTCCAGAACTGGGAGAAACAAGTATTTGTTGTTTGCAAGCCACCCAGTTCCTGGTATTTTTGTTACAGCAGCCTGGCAGACTAAGGCAAGGACATGGGAAAGATGAGCTGGCCCTCCTGCTCAGCCTGTTGTGCCACTGAATCTACTCTGTCCATTTGGACACGCACTGCAGAGTCCAAAGTGGGCAAAAGATTCTTGTCCCTAAGCTGACGGCCTCTCCCCTCAGCACCTCATCTCAAAGAGGAAAGGTGGGGACTTAAGGGTCTCACCCAGCCTCTCCCATTTCCCCTCCTTCTTACAAACTCCTGATTTGGGGGAGGCTTGGGCCAGGATCTCCTTTTGAAAACTGCACCAATGGACCAGCCAGCCCCGCCTCTTGAAATTTTAAAGAAGCTTGGATATTAGAAATTGATCAGTCTTGCTCCCCATGGCCTGGCTTTCAAAAACGTTGGCTTACCAAACCAGCTAAGCAAATCAGCTTTAAGATTCAGGCCTCTCCAGGCAAATAGTTCTTAATGAAGGTGGTACCATCCCTTAGGGGGCATTTGGGAAAGTTGTGGGCTTATTTTTGGCTGTCATAAAAGTTGGGGAGCTGGAGGTTATTGGCATTTAGCAGATGGGGCCGAGGATGACCAACATCTTGTAATGAAGGAGGCAGTCCCAAATGTAGGTGAGAAATTTGTTTATAATTTTCTGAGCTTAAAAACCTAACTCTAACAAAGTGTTTCTGGGTGGTTTAAATAGAAACCATATATTTAGTTTATTTAAACCAATACAAAATTTTCAGTAATAAAACTAGCACCTCAGTGAGGGGAGATCACACTTTGCCCTGTTTGAAATACTAAGTTCTTCACCATTTCAAAAAGCCACCAAGAGCAGTACTACGTTTTGCATGTGGGTCAAGCGGGTACCTCTCTCACTCAGGGCGATGCTGGAGGCATGAGCCTCTTTGGTGTAGTTGCGCCCAAGCATCACAGTGAAATGCGCATCATTTCACCCTAAGTCAACCTCCTCTACTTCTCCTTTACTTTCCATGACAGCACTACTATACACTGCTATCTAAAGGATGTACTCGGTAGCTTATATTAGCTCTAAGATTTCATTTCAAGATAGTAAAGGGGAATAAAAAATATCTGTTATATAAAGAGGTTTGGAATCAGATAAGTTTAAGAGCCACTGCTCTGGGCACTCCCTGTTGGTTTCCTTTCCATCTTGAGCTCTTATGACGTGCAGGGAGCTAAACGTTTTCCACTTGCTCTCTCTCCTTTACTCTTCTCAGACATCCTGTGAGGGGGGCACTAGCATCCCCATTCTATGGATGATGGAACTGAAGCTTAGAGATCTAAGCAAACCAGGAAGTGGAAAAGCCCGTATTGAAATTCAAGTCCACCTGGCTGCAAGGTCTGGTATCTTAATCATTCCTCATATTTAACTGATGTAAACATATAATGAAAAAAAGGTCCCCTTTTATAAATTTTACTTGCTATCATATTTCTATTTCCAGATAAAATCCACTTATTGAAAATATGTATTAGGCAATTAAAAGCAGCAGCACCACCCTGGCCGGTGTGACTCAGTTGGTTGGAGTGTCATCGCATGCACCAAAATGTCATGAGTTCGATTCCTCATCAGGGCACATACCTGGGTCCCTGATGTTTATTTTTTCCTCTCCCTTCCTCTCGCTCTCTAAAATTATATATATATATATATATATATATATATATATATATATATATATTTTTTTTTTTTTTTTTTTTTTTTTAAGGAGCAGCAACTAAGAACAAGAGTCTTCTGTTTTAACAAACCCACTGTGGACTCCGTTATGAACAGCGTTACCTAATTGCCTTACTTAGCATATCTCTCTGCTGTTAAAACTTCCTCAATGTTTTATGTGGGGGGAAAACACTAATCCTTAAAGGTAAGCTCCCAGCTAACAATTTGACACGAAATATTTCTCCAGAGTCTTTCATCCAAGAAACCCAGAACACTTGGGGAACATTAGTTCTATATGGAAACCAGTCCTACCCCCCAGTTATTAAAAAGCACAATGAGTGCATTCCCATCCACGCTATCACCAGAAAGTACTCATCCAGGTCCAGAGAAGGGCTGTTCTCAGAAGTCATCTTATACCTCGCTCAGCAGAGAACCTCAACTGATAAAAATTAGGACCAGAGTGACTGCCATAAACAGAGTGCCTAGGATGGGTTGCACGCCATCACTTCAGGTACGTGGTTTCACTAAAACCTCCCAACAGCCTGGGGGTTCACATCACTGCCCTCCTTGTACAGATGAAAACGTGAAGTGCTCCAAGGGGCTACAAGTGGCCGGGAGCATCCAGCGGCAGAGTGTACAAACTGGAGTGTGAGTGAATTTTTACCCCAGCCGTGTCCTCTCATACTGGCTTCTACTCACCCTCATACACATATCAGCCCACCCTTATTATCATGTCATAAAGGAGCTTTGTGGGGGAGGGGAGGGCTTTGGATTAAACCTCTAATTAAGTTTGGCTGAATCCAGGAAGTTTAATTTCTAGGGAGCGCTCCCAACTGCCTCTGGGAGATTAGACTGTCCCTGAAACTTTGTCAGTTGACGTGCCACCGCAGAGATGGGAATGTTTCTTGGGAAATCCAGCAAAGACGGGAAAGCTTGTGTCCCCTCCCCAGTAAAATGCAAATAGCCTGGCGGGAAATTCCCAGAGCTATTTCCCCACCTGCAAGCATCCTGCCTATTTCTGCTCTTAGGTTGTTCCCAAGTCCCAGAACATCGTGTCACTGCTGAGAAACCTTCAAAAGCATCCATGACTCCCACATGCTCGCCATCTTCTTAATTCGTTCTGGGTTAGAACCTTACACAATTAAATCAGAAATACAAATGGCAAATATAAAAGCAGCAGCCACTGGGTGTCACTGATTTACCACTTGCATATACCTCTTCCCACATCGCTACAGCAGAAGAAAAGCTGGCCTTTCCAGTGGAGAATTTTGAAACCCCTGAAGTTCTCAAGTGCTAAAGATAAATATAGAAGAGTTTAAAAGGTGAATCTTGGGACCTCAAGAAGTGCAATGATAGTTATTCTTCTGCGCTTTGTTATAAGTTATTCATAACTCTAATCATACTCCCATTTTAGAGATGGAGACACTGAAGCCGAGCAAGTTAACATCAGGATGGCAGAGAACACACTGCTGAACTTTATGCTTTAAATCAGGACTTTAATGTCTTAGTTTTATTTTAAGATAATTTATCTAAAGTCGGGGATAATATCATTGCCTTTTCTTTGTCCTCATCTCCTAATTCTATATCTAAGGGTGTATGTGTGTGTGCGGGGGGGAGGGGAGGGAGGGGAGTCATTTCAGAACATTTGAGAATTTCAGGGTTCAGCTTATGTTTCAAGCTCTAAAACCTGATGTTAGAAGGTATCACTTATCATATATCTATTGTGAGCCCAGGAAATTCATAGCAGAATCTCATTTCATTCTCATCACAAAATAATAGGTAGGTTATCATTATACCCAGATGAAACACACTGAGGATCAGAGAGAGTAAGTAATTCATGTAAGATCACAAAGGAAATAAGATTAGGAAGAAAATTTAAACCCACATTTTTGGCCCCAAAGCTATGTCCATTCTGTTATACCAGGCTGTATCTCTAAAAAAATGCTCTCTTTATTTTGGATACATTCCTTTGAAAACCATTTAATGATTGGTAAAACCTTTGGTCAACCAAGTAGTAGGTGACAAAAATATTGAATTGAAGACAATTGGTCTTTTGTGTTTTAGAATCATTTCCCAGATAATTTCACTTGCTGAGGGAACTAAATACAGTCTCATCCCACAAAGATAAGGAAATTCCCCCCAAACTCCTTAGGGTGGCATTCTGGCCTGGGATTGAGTTTTTCCAGGTCCTCTGCTGTCTAAGCAGGCCGACTCTAATCTCTTTCCATAGTGGGTGCATTCCTGCTCTCATTTTTTGCTTTTAAACACCGATCCATGTGGAGAAATGTAACCCTTGTTTAGGCTGAAGAGTGGTGGAGAACTTTGGGGTTATTTGTTTTTCTTTAAATAGGTACAGCAACCACTCAGCAAAGCTATGAAATACAAGCTTCCTGTATCTTCCTTGCCAACTGGACAAAGCTCAGAGCTGGAGGTTTTCCGAGAAGATAAGACAATGTGTCTACTTTGCTCCTGCCAAGTTCCTGCTCCCCAAAGTGGCCAGCTTTTTAATGGTGGCCTTCTGACCCCTTTCCTCCCTGAATCACACCTGGATTGTCGATTTTCCTCCTTTAACCCAAAGTCAGACCACTGTGACTTCTTTGCTTTCTAAGTTCTCGCTCCAGACTCTCGGGTTTCTTTTCAGACCTGGTTATGGTAGCAATTTTTCTACTGACCCCATATAGTCTGGCAAATAATGTCATTGTTTTATATTTTAAAAAAGAATTAGGTTCTAAAGTGAAACTCTTGTTTCCCTTTCCATTCTTCATCTTAAGGGAAATGTGAATGTTTCTTGTCATGCTCAGCAAATCTAAGCTATTTGGGAAAGGGAAGGAGACTCTTCTTATCTTCTCCCCCTAGTTATCAATTCTTCCTTTGCTCCTTTCAACATACCGTATTTTCTGGCATATAAGAGAACTTTTTAACCCAGGAAAATCTTCTATACACCCAGTCATCTTATACGCCGGAAAATACGGTAATTTTCTAGATAATTACATTAAAATACACTTAGAAAACTCACAGAAAACCCAAGTTTCCTCTCTCAATGACCATTTCCAAAACAGACATGAAATAAATGTACAATGTATGCTATCTAGTTGAAACTCAATCCTCTTTTCTTTATTAAAAATGATATTCCAAAATTCAATTTAAAAGCTAGATTATCCTATATAGTAAAAGGCTAATATGCAAATTGTCCCCTCCACCAGAAGTTCAACCGGGAGTTTGACCTGGAGTTCGACCAGGGGTTGGGGCCGGCCCACCAACCACCCACGGCCCCACCTCCCCACTGGCCTGATCAACTCCGATCTGGGTGGGCCAGCTGGACCCCACTCATGCACGAATTCGTGCACCTGGTCTCTAGTTTATAATAACAATCCCACAAACAATATGGTCTTCTCTGCTGCCCACACAAACCCTACTGTTGGTTGGAGTACAGGTATGGGTGATTAAGAAGTGTGGGAAAGGATTTTTACTTATTTGTGACATTGCACACTACAGCATCTGTATAAATGCAAAGAAGCATACAGCTTTTATAGCCCCAAAATTTTAATAGGAGCATTTCCCATCTTGTTCTGCTTTCAAGTCAGTACCGGCCAGCCCCCCCACCACCATCACGGCATCTTTGCTTAGTTAACTTTGTGGAGCACTGAACTGACTCCAGGCTTAGGTGCTCTATACCATTTGTCACTTTGTCCATCCAACACATACCCACTAAGTGGACACTATTGCAGGCACTGATTTCACATTTTCCCTTCTGTGGAATGCCTCAGTCACTGCCTCTAATAGTACAACCAGTGAAGGAACTGATCCAAAGTCACATAACCAAGAACAGGCAGAGAAGGGCCTCAAAGCAAAACTGAGGTTTATGGCATTTGTAGTAGGAAGATTTTTCCTCTCCCATTGCTATTCTTTCATTTCTTCATCTAATATGTTTCCTGAAAGGCAAGTACATAGAAAATAAAATGGAATGAGGTATTGTAAGCTAGCAGATATTCTAAAAGATGTCTTTCATGCAGATGTAATGGTTGTTTTGTGTTCCTAACTACATAAAATCTGACATGCAGTTAGTTATCTTTGTATTTACAACTACTTTTTTTTTTCTTCCTTTGCCAATGTATTTTAGCCAGTGG
Organism: Cnephaeus nilssonii; assembly: GCF_951640355.1. Taxonomy (NCBI): domain Eukaryota; kingdom Metazoa; phylum Chordata; class Mammalia; order Chiroptera; family Vespertilionidae; genus Cnephaeus; species Cnephaeus nilssonii. The sequence continues at coordinate 56,066,027 of NC_137076.1, read as the reverse complement.
TCATTACAAAGATCAGAGCAATGATCTTACCCAGGAAAGCCCATTTTAGAAAAATGTGTTAATTTGGAGAATGTGCCTCCTGAAAGCAGGCAATAGGCCTCTTCGCCTCCCAGGATCAGGTCAGGATTAGGACAGTGGGGAAATCCTGAACATTCATGTTGGCAAGGGCTACCATCAAAATTCTCTCGCTTTCACCGTCCACATTAACAATTTAAAAGGTGAGAGTTTCCCAAAGCTGCAGACGCAGTAAGACACTGCCTGCAGAGGAAAAATTCTGAACTCTACCTACAAGAAGAAAATTAGTGAATATCAGAATATGTACTTTAAAGAACATATTGGAAAAACTTGGCAGAGCTGGAAAGTATTCTCTGTCCCTGTTTAAATTTGTTATTGCCATCATTTCGCTTTCTGATAATTTGTAGGGAAATATTTCCTGCTAACTAGTACACTCTGCTCTTGGAGAGGAACCTGTGTCCTCTTGACACTGTAAATGTGATGAAATCAAGACATTCAGTGCATGGGAGGTCGGATCCAAACATAACCCTGCTCAGCGTCCCCAGCTCAGATGCCTCACTGTCTGATCCAGGTGCCAGGCAAGCGGCCAGACAAGTCCGACAGGCGAAGACTGCCACTGGTGAAGTCCCACCACTCAGTCCCCTCTCTTTGCATCCTTCCCACTGCTCAAGAGCTAAAGCAGTTCAGCTAATCTATGCCCACCCCTCCAGCTCTCCCCTCCCAGTATCACTTCTGCTCAGGGAGCAGAGAAATTGCAGTGGTTGTGGTCTTTCTGAGGGCTATAGGTCCTTAAAATACCATAACCTAGTAAGACCAAAGCCACGTATAGCCAGCTTGTCTCCATTCTTCCGGACTCAAACTTACCAGAAAAGCCTTGACCCTGTTGATTGAACAAGTTCATTTCCTGTCTGTGCAGCATGAGGCATAAAGAAATTGTTCTAACTTTGCTAACTAGGAGAATAATACAGAGGTATTGTCAACTAGTAAATCTCATACGCCAGAACACAGTGAATGGTAAGACTCACTTTATGCTGCCAGTTCAATTGGCTGCTAAACTCTACTTGGGTAACTCTGCCCAGAACACCAAAGAAATGTGTAAAAAGATGATTTTATTTAAACTGTCCTAAAACAAACAAGCAAAACCCCTTTGTCAAATATCTTCAAATATTAGATTGTCTGTTTAAACACAGGATTCAAAACATGATACAGGACAGAGACAGGGAGCAGGAACGGAGACCTGCCTTCTGGAGCAACTCGCTTCACATAATCTCACTCATTTGTGGATAATAAAGAACATTATAACCTGATGAACAAAAAGATAGACACAGAGGCAGTAAAGCACCGAACAGACTGTCAAATTACAGTGGGAAGGCTGGGGAGTGTTGGGGAGGGGGGGAAAGAGATCAACCAAAGGACTTGTATGCATGCATATAAGCACAACCAATGGACACAAGACACTGGGGGAGTGGGGGGTGGGATGAGGGCATGTGACAGGGATTAGGGGAGGCTGGAGGAAGGTCTATGGGGGGAAAAAAGGAGATATATGTACTACTATATGTAAAACTTTAAACAATAAAAAAGAAAAAGAAAAAAAAAAGGAGTAGAGCTGGCAGGCAGCCTGTTCAGGGACAGAAAGCACCTCGCCTCCAGATTTCGCTTTGGGCTCTGACTCTCCCCTCCTCTAGTGCCCTAGGGTAGGTGCTTTCTGTTCCTGACCTAAATTAGAAGGGGAGAGGTACCACTGTCTTCCTCGTAGCAGTTTTTCTTTAGTCTAGTTGCGAGAAGAACAATCTGGCACGATGCATTATGATAGAGAAACTGCTCACTGAGCAAGTCGAGTCATCAGAGACTCTCTCTCCTGTGACCCCCGAGCTGGGAGAGCCTGCACGAATGGGTGATGAGATTGGCCTGAAGCAGTAAAGGAGAGGCCTGGAGAAGTCTGGCATTCCCAAAATCCAGGAGGTATTTAAGGAAGCCTCTTATCAAGTTCTAGAAATAAAGCCACATTTAATTAAGCTTAATTCATGGTGAGAAATCATTCTTTAGACCTGTGGGTGTTTTTAAACATACTTTCTAGAGCTCACCTTAATATTATCCTTAATATTACTCAGGATCAACAAACTCTCCCAAAGGACAGACCTTACTTAGGATCTCTCTGTGTGTGAATGGCAATACAATCTTCCTTTTTATATTCCAGATCTTATTTACTAATTCACACATTTTAGGGATTAAAACTTTTATATGTTAAGTCTATAATCATAAACACTTAAAATGATGTTAAATATCAAATCTAGTCACCTACTACCCGAATTCATTATTCCAATTGCTTTACTTTGATCAATATGGTGATACCTACTCCTCATCCCAGCTTTGTTTATTTCCCTCATGATAACATTCGATTCAAGTAAACTTCTAAGAATTCTTGTTGCCAACATCAAGTAAGGTATTTTAGTCCTCTCACAAGAAAACTAATACAAAAGTAAATAGAATGTCTGGGAATTAAAATAATATAAAGCATCAGACCAAGTAAAAGTCATTTATTGCTGATAATTATGATTGAAATAAAAGGATAGGTAAGAGCAGAAGGAAAATAATGAGGTTCTGATGCAAATTTTGCAAATCTTTTTCTAATTAGGTTAAAAATAATAATCTTTTGTGTAGAAATAGCATTGTGTTTCTTTTTAGAAAAAGATGGATTATCTTTATTTTCCTTTTTAAAAGCTTTTTTAATTGGGAAAATTTATAGATTCCCAGGAAATTGCAAAGATAAGACAATGTGGTCCCATGCACATCTTCATGTTAACTATAGTTGACTATCAAAACCAGGAAATTGACAAGGGTACCAGGAATGTGTATCACTCTATTCCCTATCAGATGTGTAGATTTGTGAAAATGCCATTGTAAGTGAGATACAGAACCTTTCCCTTACACACAGATTTTCCTGGTTTTACATTCTTCCTCCTCCCTTCACCATCCCTAAACCCTGATAATCACTAATCTGTTCCCCATCTCTATAATTTGGTCATCTCTAGAATGTTATATAAATGGAATCACACAGCATATGACATTCTGAGATTGGCTTTATCTTTTAAAAAATGTCTCACATACATACAGTCACTCCTAGATATATGTAATAGAGTTCAGTATTTGACTGTGTTTTAGAAATTACGATCTCATAAAGAGGGTGACCGGCCACTAGTGAAACTGATTTATTTAAATGGCTAGCTAAACCACTGTTACCCAGATGTATTTTTGTCTTCCTCTATCTCTATTGTGAATTATTTAAAACAGCATACTCCATTTTGAATATGGCCCATATTTTAAATTAAGTTTACCAAAATAACATGCTCAATGTACCAATTTCTTTTTAATAGAAATATCTCTATAAATTCACAATATCACTGAACTATGAAGCTAAGCACAAGACTATTTCTAAAAGCTCATCTTATCCCAGGAGAAATTAATCTTTGCATAAAAATATCATGCAAATATTTATTTGCAAAGAATTCTAAGCATGTCTCTAGAAAACCACATTTATAAACAAACTGGTTGGGCTATTTTAAAAAGCACTCCACTAAATTGGTGGTTCTTTCATGTTGTTTTAATTACTTTGTAGAAATGTATTGTGTATGAAAGACCTACATGATTTCTGACTGGATAGGAAAATTTCATTTTTAAAAAGTAAAGATTGAGATCAATCCTTCTAAGACCTACGCTACCTCCCACAGGGACAAATATTTTAGATAAATAAATGGAGAAAAGAGGGAGAGCAGGAGGTTCAGATCATAGGATCTAAAACCTAGATTTCTACCTCTCTGAATTACTGGGGACATTTTCAAGGTCTTTGATTTCATAATACTGGCTTCTAGTCTCCCAATCTTCTTCAAGGTAATTCCAAGCAAAATTTAGATACCCCATATATGTGTTCAAGACCACCGTGTCACTTCTGTGGCTCCACCCTAATCTCCATTTATTCAATGACCTAGCAAAAATTATAACAGCTACTCATTAAACCAATACATCTACCCATATTCAACCAATTTATATATAAATGTACTTTTGAACATGTCAGACTGTTATATTTTGACAGTGTTGTCTTGTGGTGTCATACAGATTGATGTTTCCAATAAATAGAGTACGTATTTCTGTAATAATTATCTGGGGAAGAGGTAAGTTTTTAGACAGGAAACTGGACCTTGGAAAACAAACCTTAAGTTAATTCATTATTTTATTCAATGAATATTTATTGAGTGCTTACTACACACCTGGCGATGAACCATTGCCCAAACAAGAGACTGCAGAGGAGGCAAACTTTTCCCTTTACCCTTGTAGGATTCTTTTGCTGGGCCTAAGAAGTAAATTGACATAAGATAGATCAATAGGAGAAGAGCATACAATATTATTTAATACAACTTTTATGTGACACAGGGGCCCTCATAAGGAATAGAGACCCAAAGAAATGGCAAAACTTATTTTCTTTTTAGTATTAAGTTGAACAAAAAGAGGCAATTGTGGAAAAGTGACTAAACTATGTGGGGAGACTAAAAGAAGATAAGAATTATTTTTACAAGGTATGTTTGTATAGAATTCTCTCAAGTCTCAACTTCTTGTCCTTGATGATAAGAATATTACTTTCCTTCTAGTATAGGGAAGATCTCTTTCATATAGGAATTTCATGTCATACTTTTAAGAAAAAGAAGGACGGTCAGGGTGTTTTCTGGGAATTTGCTGTTTTTCAAGTGTCTTTAACTCAAAATAGTTAATATGCCAGAGCAGCATATTTTGGAGTGGCATATTCTGAACTACTTCAAGATCATATACCCAGCACCCCCCTTAGTGTTTCCATTTGGATGTCTAACAGACATCTCCAATTCAGTGTGTCCACAACTAAATGCCTTACCTTCTGATGCCCTAACATCTCCCCTCACTGCCCACCCGTCAGCTGATGGCAACTCCATGCTTCCATTTGCTCTAAGCAAAAGACCTGAGTCATCACTTTTTCTCACACTCCAAATTCAATCCATCAGGAAATCCTGTGGGCTCTACCTTTAAAACATATCCAGAGTCTGGCCCCTTCCCACCACCTCCACTGCTAATCACCTTGGTAGAATCCACGACTGCACTATTGCAACACCCTCCACACTAGTTCCTGAGATCCCATCTTGCTTCCCTATAATCTGTTCTCAGAACAACAACCCAAATGGTCCCGATAAAATTTAAATTCAAATTATGCTCTGCTCAAAACCCTCCAGTGACTTTGCATTTCACTCAAGAAAGTTCTTACTATGACCTCTAAGACTCCCATGGCCACTTGCTCCCTGTTACTTCTCTGACATCATCCCACGTCCTCTCCTCCAGCCACACTGGCCTGTACTACTTCCTCTAATTAGCTGGGCATGCTACCAACTAAAGCTCTAGGTGCTGGTTCTTCTGTCTGCCTGCAAAACGCCCCTTCTCTATAGTCACATGGTTATGTCTCATACTTCTCCCAAATCTTGTCTCGGATTTCACCTGCAAAGCCCACCCCAAACACACAAACGCCCTGCTGGCATTTCTAATCTCCCTTAACCTGTTCTATTTTTTCCCCTTGGCACTTATTTCAATCTAACCAAACTTACTTATTATGTCCTGTTACTGTGTTTGTTGCTTAATGACAATGTTTTGGTTTGGTTTTGCCTCTTTCCTGATGTGCCTTAAACATCTGGCATAGGGTGGGTGCTCAATAAACAATTTTTCAGTGAGGAATGCGAGCAAAACAGATGTGATCTCTGCTGACAAGGTTATAGTCAACAGGACTGATAACTTGTCTCCCTAGGTCTCCTTCTATGGTCAGGACCTCAGTGAGTCTGGATGAGTCTGAAGGTGCCAAAAATGGTTCACTTGCAGGACATGTCCTAATTTTGAATTTTATTGAAAGATAGCACATATGGCTCATATACAGGCATTTCTGCATTATGATATAGTTAATTCAACAAATACGTATTAAGTACCTACTCTGTATAAACTCTTATTGATCTGTAAAGTTTGTTATTGCCCTGGGAATCCTAGAAACTCCCCAAATTTAAAATGTTAAAATTATGTTGATTTCACTCCAACTTATGAAATTATGTGTCAAAATTATGTATTCCACCCCAGCTAAGCTTCTGACACCTTCTTGCTCTAATTCTATTTCAAATGCAAAATTTCTAGCGAAAGTGATTATTTTCAATTGTCTTTCAATATGGTGAGTGATACTTTCAAAGCTCAATCACCAAAATCTCACCCTTGAAAATCATAATTAATGAATAATTTTGCCCTTGGGCTGACATATTTTATACTTCTTATGATATGAAAAAATGTCAGCCCAAAAGCAAAATTATTCATTAATTTAAAAGTGAAAGAAGAAATTTGCTAGGGAAAGTAATATTTTTCCTTAAGCTCATGTTTTCCTTCCGAAACAAGGAGTACATATTGTTAATTTTTCTGAAAGGCCATTTCTATTTTGGTTTACAAATAAAAGGTGGGCTAATGAAGCCTGGAAGTCAAGAATTTTACCAAAAGGAATAGGATGAGGCCAATCCCAATTAGCAGTTTATTTGGCTGATATCAAAGCTTAAAAATGTGAGAAGCAGACAATTCTCAAGTAAATGTACACTTTCCAAGGCCATTTCATGGAATCATTGAAAACAGAGAGAAAGCTAAACAGCCCTCTCTCCCAAATTATGTGTGAGCAAGCGGGACCTTTGCAGAGTAAAGATGAGTCATTTCTAATTAAACCAAAGCCAGATTTGCACTTTCTGGAAGGACAACTGAACCAAGCAACTTTTTATTAGTTGGAATTACTTTAAATTATTTTAGAAAGCGTCAAAAAAATAAATACGGTTTCCTTCTGCATGTATTTTCCCAGTTCCTTTCAAAAACGAAATGTTCATTTGAGGCCATGACAGCTAAAATAAAAATGTCTTTGGCATAAACTCAGCTTTCTAGCCTGCAGGCAAAATATAAAATTGTTATTAAATCAGAATGGACCAGAAAACGGATGATAAAACTTGTCCATGGAACTTCTACTAATAACAAACATTTGTCCCATGACATGAACTGTAAGGAATAACACACGACAGGGAATGGATGTCACTGTCCTGAATGGCAGGTTTTGGTGCCTGAAAAGCAGGAGGCCAATTTCACTTGGCCCTTCAGCCGTGGCCTCCTATGGAACTGATAGAGTTGAAAAAGCCCTTTTTAAAATAGGAAATGCTTGGGGAGACAACTCTCTGGTGTTTGGGTCTCAGTCAGTCTTGCTATAAGTTTTAGGTTGTTGTGTTATTTAACGTGACCAAGCATAAATTTCGGCTATTTTCTGTTCTGGGAGCATTTACTATTTCTTAAGAGTTATGCCATTTATGTATTTTGCCTCTATTTCTTTTTCACTCAATAGTCAGAAAGAGAGAGAAGCAATTTTGAAGAGAGGCAGAGAGCTTGTAGCTGAAAGGTTCTTGCCCATGGCCAGCACAGGTAATAAGTCCTTCCTTTATGCTGGCTTTGTTTACCATAATCTACTGAATCTAAAACACCACAGATTGTGAGATTCTCCATTTTATGTACCAACTAGAGGCCCAGTGCATGAAATTAATGCACAGGGGTGGTGGTGGTGGTGGTGGTGGTGTGTGTCCCTCAGCCCAGCCTGCACCCTCTCCAATCTGGGACCCCTAGAGGGATGTCTGACTGCCTGTTTAGGCCCGATCCTACCCTTCGAGGGATTTCCTACTGGGATCGGGCCTAAACGGGAAGTCGGACATCCCTCTCACAATCCAGGACTGCTGGCTCCCAACTGCTTGCCTGCCTGCCTTCCTGATTGCCCCTAACCACTTCTGCCTGCCAGCCTGATCAACCCCTAACCACTCCCCTGCCAGCCTGATTGATGCCTAACTGTTCCCCTGCCAGCCTGTTTGCCCCTAACTGCCCTCCCCTGCAGATCTTGTCCCTCCCAACTGCTCTCCCCTACAGGCCTGGGTCCCCCACAACTGCCCTTCCCTGCAGGCCCGGTCGCCCCCAACTTCCCTCCTCTGCTGGCCTGGTCACCCCTAACTGCCCTCCCCTGCAGGCTTGATCGCCCCCAACTGCCCTCCTTTGCAGGCCTGGTCCCTCCCAACTGCCTTCCCCTGCTGGCCATCTTGTGGCGGCCATCTTGTGTCCACATGGGGCAGCCATCTTGTGTTGGAGTGATGGTCAATTTGCATATTACTCTTTTATTAGATAGGATAGGAGAAAGAATACACATTCCCAATCAACCTATGACACTACATCTTAATGACAGTCCTTGCTGGAAGCCTGGGTAGGCCACGCAGCCTTCATGGACTGAAAATTTCTTTAATCTATCCCAAATTATTTGTTATTTTCTCTTGCCTTCTACTACACTCCTTGGCCTGCAACAGGAATTCTTCTGCATTTATCTTAGTAACAAAATGTAACAAAGACTCACAGACCTGCAGAATTTTCACTTCTTAGGAAGAACATTTTTCCCTTGATGGGAGAACATTGGCTTCAATAGTATCGAGACCATGGCCAGCTGCTGTCTGTCTGCATTTACAGTCATGCTTCAGGTCAAGGCTGCAAATAGGCTTCTTGCCAAAGACTTTGAAATAGCGATTACACCCACCCTTCCAGCACAGCCCCTAAACTCAATCAATACAACTGCAACATGAACAGTTCTGACCAAGTCTGCAAGCACGACCACTTCACCACACCCTCTGCCTGGCTGGCAGCATGTCTATAACGCCTCTCAATCTATGGCTAAAATATGATGGAAAATGGACACCTTAATATTGGCAGAATGCAATATTATCTTATCACAAACCATTTAGGAGGAGCAAACTCAAATGTCTATGGGGCCAATTAAATTATGTACATAAGCCCAGTTGGTGTGGCTCAGTGGTTGAGCATTGACCTATGAACCAGGAGGTCATGGTTTGATTCCTGTTCAGGGCACATGCCTGGGTTGTGGGCTGGATCCCCAGTTTGGGGCGTGCAGGAGGCAGCCGATCAATGATTCTCTCTCATCATTGTAGTTTCTATCTCTCTCTCCTTCTCCCTTCCTCTCTGAAATCAATAAAAACAGTTTTTTAATCGTGTACACTAAGTCTAGCTCTCCATAAGAAGGATGAGCCCTCTATGCCAAACAGCCTAGTTGATTATACAGTGTGGGACTAGGTTGTATCAAGAAAACAATACCTACATTACAGCAGGTATTGTCTAAATAAAGGACATATTGTCTAATGTGACAAGTTCAATGATATATTTAAAGCAAAATATAAAAAGATAAGAAAAGATTTTGCAATAATGTTTAGGTTTATTGAATTCAGAATAGCATTTTTCTCTACTTTTCAGAATGTTGATAATGAGGCTTATATTACTTTTATAATCCTATATAATAAAGATGTAATATGCAAATGGTTGTTACGCTGTGAAGTGTAATGACTGACTACATAACGACCGACCGTGTAACGACCGGAGCGTGGATCAGCAGGAGGGTGGGGCAGTGAGCTACAAGTGGGCGGCAGAGAGCTACAGGAGGGGGCAGGGCAGCAAGCTATGAGGGGTGGGGGGATAGGGGGCAGGGGAGCTACAGGAGGGTGGGGCAGCGGGCAGAGAGCTACTAGAGGGCGGCAGCAAGCTACTGGTGCACGGATTCGTGCGCAGGGCTACTACTAAAACATAATGAGAAATGTGCTTTGAATTTCTGCACTCAAAGGAATGAGGAATATCAGTGGGATTTTGTTATAACGTGAATTTGAGGTTCACATAATTGCCATTTTTTAGAAGAAACCATTTTATAGTAAATGTTCCTTTTTGGTAGGGAGAGACTAAAAGTTGATCGCCCTTCCTGTGTGTTTCATCATGGGCCTTTCTTTTAATAAACCCCCTTCCACAGAGAGCAGTGTTGTGGCAACATGCCTGTGTCTTGCTACCAAACAAAAGTTTATAAGCAAACTGAACCAATTTGTTTCCTAGTGTATATTTATTTATATTAAGAGCACAGAAAAGGGGTGGGGGTGGACATGGTAATTATCATAGTGGCCTCTAGATATTTTCATGTTTTAAGCCATGGGCCAAATTGGGTCCTGAAAGATCCAATCTAGTAAAAGCAACGAAGTCTACTGGTGATCTGAGGAAAACAGTTACAGTTTGTCCTCTAGCAAGTGGCTGGCCTAGATTTGGATGACAAGACACTAAATAGAGTTTCCAGGGCCGAGGGCAATACCTGCTCCCAACCCAGCTTTAAAGCTGTGTGTGTGTGTGTGTGTGTGTGTGTGTGTGTGTGTGTGTGTGTGTGTAACAGAGTATACTATTCCCAAGACAGCAAAAGAAGGTAGGATATTTTATCTTTCTTTTCCCCCAGAAGGACCTGGATACTTCAAAAGACTTGCCTATAGGAATGTGTCTAAAATAACACATTTCAACTCTATTCCACAGCTCAAAATACAAGTCATTCCAAACTCCTTTTTTTTACCTCAATTCTTTTTCAACCTAAGTCACCAAGAAAACCCCAATTGACCATTATAAAATTACAACTGAATGTCTCCCACAGCTCTTGTGACATAGACCCACACAATTAGATAGATTCACAACTGGGCTGTGGTGTTCCTGCAAATGATTTTACCTTCTTGATTAAAAGAACAGCCTTTTCCTCCCCTTTCGCTTACTTTTTCCTGCCTAAGGTGCAGATGTGAGAATCAGAATCATAGCAGCCATCTTGCAAGTGTGAGGGAAGAGCCAAGCAAATGCAGAAATCTTGGAACTAACACTGTTAAGGTGATGAAATAAAACCAGAAACCACCTATATTCAGATTGACTTTATTTAAGTCACTGTGGTTGGATTTTTCTGTAGATAACAGCATTTTTATCTCTTATAACCTGTTTATAGCCAACCTCAGCATGGTTAATTACTTCTTTTTTTTTCTTTGTTTGATTTTCTCTCCATTATTCTTAGACCCATGGGTGAAAATACATTCATTTTGCAGACATAAACACAGTGTATACTCTATTAAACCAGTGCTTACTAGTATATGTGCCTCAGAGTACATGTTTGATGACATATTCTACAAAAAAAAAGAGTACAAAGGTAAAGAATAGGGAGATTTTGTGATCAAATATATTTGGAAAACACTGCATACTCCTGTTCCCCTTCTGCAGTGTCACAATACACAACAAACTATTGTAGACTTCAAAAAAAAAAGAACAAATATAATAGAAACAATGAAATAACATGTAGATGCTTCCCAATCTTATTGACTACTGAATTGATTTTCCAAGCAATCCCTTTAATTACTATACACCTCTCAGAATTAGAGTTCTGAGAGCCATATGTGGGGAATAATAAACCATATTTGCCCATAATTATTTTCATAATTATTGTTTTATATTTTCTTATTTGCAAATGATCCATATGTTCTGGAAACATTTAGAAAAACTCTAGGGAATTCAGATCAAGAGATATTTTGACATATGCCAAAGGCAGGTAGTAAGGCATGATGACTTCTGGCTAGCTGCCACTTCCCCAGTCACCATGGCCAGGAGATGCAGCCCCTGATCTGGGCAGCAATGGTAATCCACACGTGCATTTCTGGAGGGAGACATCTCCTTCCAGACTAAACGCCTGAGACATGATACCTTGATTTACTTGTCTTTGCTGCTACTGTCTATAAGGACAATTGCTGGGATTCTATGAAACAAACAATTCTTGCTAATCTGTGATATATCTGGTTTGTCACATGTTCTTAATATCCTTTTTTAGCTTTAATGCCAAACGTGCTGTCCCTTTGGGGCTAGTTTGTTCTCTCAGCAGAGGCATCGGATGTACTGCCAAAGCACCGTAGGTTGTAACCACCCCCCCCCCCCCCCCACTACCTTTTTCCAAATCACTTACTCTGTGCCATGAACCCTGTGCTATCAGGGTGTGTGTGTTTTTTTCCCCTTTTCTCTCTTCACATTGCCTCAGCTTTTGAGCCAGAATAATTTAAGCACTAGGGTCTTGTCTGGTTTTGCAACCATGAACAGCCTTGCAAAGTCTAGGCATTTTGCCAGAAATCTAAACTTTGTTGAACTATGTTAAAAGGTTAAGCGTTTCACAGAGTTTGGGTTTCCCTGCCCCCACTCCTCTCCCATATTCTGCCTTGTTCTTAAATGTCAGTTTTATCAAGACATGGAATAACTAATAGTGTGCCGGATAGGACATTTTCAACCATCGCCCTGTAACCATAGTGCAGCTGAAAAACCCCAAACAAATGTGAATCACGCTTCTCTCCTTAATCAAAGACTGAGGCCACAGAGTCAATTTAGACCGTTTTTCAGAAGAAATACTAAAACTTTCCATAAAAGAAAACTTTAAAGTAAAGCTCTTATTTGTTGCTTGTAATAATTTCTATTTTACAGAAACGCTTTCCTGCAATGAACATCAGTGAATAAAAATGAATCACAGCCTCCCCAGTCTAGAGGGAAACACAAAACCCTGGCTTTAGGTACTCTGATTTGAAAAACTCCTTGTGGTTATTTCCTGGCACACAGGATGCCTGTTTACTCTTGGCCAGGACACCTCTGAGGCTCTCAAGCCCACAGTCAACAGACATATCAAAGGGAAAGGATGTGAAAAACCTAGGAGTCACTCTTAATTCATCCAATTCCCCATCTGAGGGTAAGTGCTATTGGCATCTCTGGAAAAATGTTTCCAAAGTTTGCTATTCTCTCTCATCCCCACTACCATCTGGGTCCCAGCGACCATCCTCACCTGGACTCCCACGGTGGTCTCCTAATTGGCCTCCCTTATTCCTCTCCACTCCATTCTTCCCAGAGCAGCCAGGCCATTGGGTCTCCAAAGCCTTAGGATAGCCACCCAGTCTAAAAGCCCTGCTCCCCAAACCCTCAGTTATTCTCCATCAGAATAACTACACTACATGGCCTTCTCCCTATCTGATCTTTTCTCTATGAATCATCTGCCTGTCTTCTGATTGCCTCTGCTGATCAAGAGCAGGAATTTACCACTTCACTGTTGTATCGCCAGCACCCATAACAGTGCTTGAGACATAGGAAGAACAGACTCAACATGTACTGAATGAATACACGAGCAAGGTAAGAACTGAGTACATGTGCCTCCTTCAGCTCCTGTGGCGCAGCCACGGAAAGATGTAACCAGACCAGTTAGCTGGTACTTTGGGGTAAGAGTGTGGCAGGGATGTCCTGATAGATGTGTGTGCCTGAGCTTTTAGGAACTAAAGCAGAGAAAATATATATACTGAAATAGATAGAGCTGTGTGTCTTCACTTGTGGGGACATGAATTTCTCCAGGTGGCTGTTTGTGTCTTTGACGTGTTCAGTATAGTTTAAGCTACTTGTTGTCCAGGAAATCTCCTGATAGGAAATTTCCCTAAACAGAGAAAAAATATTTTTTACTTGATGTATTGAGGTAAATCATGGAAGGTTTTCTGCTAGACAGTCACAACTTTATCAGGATTTTACAAACACTGTTAAATAACAGTGTTCTTGCTGCTCAGCAAACAGCCAACTTGAATGACTCATATCCATAGGTTGAAAGTTGTATCTATATCAAAGATCAGAGCCAAAGTTGGTCCCTGGAAACGCGCTTAACAAATCTTTGGTTTCAAAGCAGGGTTTCATGTGCAGCCAGGACTAACAAGGGAAAGCATGGCCAGAATGGAATGTGAGCTGTGAGCCTGTGGCCATGTCCCTGGGGCTGTGACCTGCTGTTGGTCAGCAGCCCTGGGAGCTGGGCTCAGCTAGGCAGTTTTGCTCTCATGACCAGTCAATGGGATAGGGAGAAAATGGAGAGGAGGCCACTGCTCTCCTTCATTTGTTTATTTTCAAGTATTTATTGGGCAATAATTCGTGCCAGGCACTGCATCAGGCATGGAGGACATAAAAATAAGTTACACATTTTGAAAATAGATTTCAGGAAAATGTGGATAGTAGTAACCCATATTTACAAGCAGACATAGAGAAAAGCAGTGGCATCAGATCAAGGAAAGGACTCTTTGGTCAGACAGGAGAAATATGGGCCCTAAATCCTTTCTGAAAAGATCAATTAAATGCTTCTTTTTCTTTCCAGTTATCACCCCATCACAGTTCAGTGAATGCTGGTAAAATAGATCTTATTTTATCCCTTTTCTGAACAGGTGCTTTAATCTCTAACGGCAAGGAAAGAAATTTCTAAATCGAATTTTAAAATAGTATATACACAATGTCTTCTCCCAATTATCCATCCTCATTGTCTTTATAACATCCCCCCTGAAAATGAAATGGTTTCCCTCAATTACAATTTCTACTGTATTAAGTAGGAAGCTCCTGCCCAACAACTTTGAAGCATTTTAGCTTCATTTGAATCATTCAATTTCCTGAACATGTGCTAAATTTTTTTAACTTCAAAATATCTTTGCCAGCGTTATGTATTTTCTTTTTTGACAGGGATTTGTCCATCCATCCATCCATCCATCCATCTACCCATTCATTCATTCATTTAACAAATGTTTACTAAGTGCACCCATTTTGTGAAAGCTACTAAACTGGGCAATAGGAAAAGAAAGACAAGCAAGTCACAAGTAAGCCTGCCAGAGGAGCTCATGTCCTAGTGAGACAGTAAACAGAGAATCCCAAGGGTGTATGAAGGGCTGTGATAGAGGACACATACTAGCAACTGTGAGGGCACATTATCGGACAAAGTCCTGGGATGTCAGGGAAATTTTTTAAAGAAAACAACATCAAAACTGAAACATAAAGGATGATAAGAATTTATCCAAGTAAAGAACAGTGGGAAGAATGTTGTAATCAGGACTAGACATATTTTTAACATCTCCAAGATCAGAGATACATTCCAGAAAATACAAGTATGTGACTATGTATATTGGTGGGAGAGGAGGGTGTAGAGGAGAGTGGGAATAGAGGTGTGAGGGAGGGTTAGACAATGTGGATGGTGCCCAGGTTTCCAAGAAGTGAAGCAAGAGAGAGATTGTAAAGAATCTCATAAGATATGTTAAATATTTTTAATTTTATCCTGAGGGTAGCAGGAGCCCTTAGAAGTTTTTAAGCAGGGGAGCCATAAAAAATTCATGTTTTAGAACATTCACACTGGCTACAGACTAAATATATTTCAGGGAAACATGGATTATAGTAGCTCATGTGTTAAGTTGAAGGTGTTCAGAGCAGTGGTATCATAAACCAAGGAAGCTAATGTTTGGCAGAAAAGGAGAAAATTGAGCATGTTAAATATGGATGCTAACAAATCTACATAGAAGATTAAAGATACAGAAGACAGGGGCACTCAGGAAAGTAGTCCTTGGGGATGTAAGACAGGATGAGATCCAAGGAAAGAGAAAGTAGCCGGTGTGGATGAAGGACAAGTTTTAAATTTGGTGGCAGGAATTGAGGAAATTCTCTTCTTGCTTCTGTTTTCTCTGAGATCTGCTGGCAAGATACGTTGCTAAGAGTGACTGAGGAGGAGCTAGGGTAAGGAGTTTGAAAAGAGTGGGGAATCTGAAATAACCACATTGGAAATGGCACAGAGAGATAACTGAGTAACACAGAAGTGTCTCTGGGTAATGTTGAGTGTTTGGTTGAAATCAAAGCCATGCATTTCTAGTGGCATGAATCTGGCCAATTGTGTGACGCTTCAGCAGAGCACATCCCACCTATAGGTATCCAACGAGTAGACATTTGGAATGACTAAGCGTTAAGTGTTTGCCAGGCCAGTAAGGAGGAAGAGCAAAAGGCAAGAAAGTCTGAAGATTCTCTGGTGTTTATTTTCTACATTCAAGAACACTCTCGTATATAACCACAATACACCCATCAAATCAAGAAGTTAATAGTGATACTAAACAGTAATGCTACCAGCTAATTCTTAGACTCCATTGAAGTTGTGCATATTTTCCCAACAGTATCCTTTATAACAAAAAGATTCAGTCCAGGGTCACATGCTGGGCTGTCATGTCCCTTAGTCTCCTTCAGTCTGGAATGGATTTCCAGTCTTTCCTTGACTGTTCTGACATTTTAGAAAATTACAAACCAGTTCCTTTGTGGTAAGTCCCTCAGTTTGACTTTGTTTGATGTTTCCTCTTAATTAGATTCAGAATGTGCATTCTGGCAAGAATATTTCAGAAGTGACAATGTGGTTTCCTCAGTTAATTCTATCAGATGGCAAGTGATGTCCATTTGTTCCATTACTATTAAAGTTTTCTTTGATCTCCTGAGTGATGTCTGTAAGGCTTCACGCCATAAAGGTCCTCCTTTCCCCTTAGAAATGATTGTGTAGGGAGATACTTCAAAACTATATAAATACCCTGATACTCTTCTAATTTTCAATTTACTCATGAATTTATTATATCTAAGGGATTTCCAGTTTTATTCAATGGTTTTTAATCCAATACTGTCAAAATTTTTATTCTCTAATTGTCCTAAATTGGCCAGAAGGAGCATATTCAAGCTTGCTTCTGTTTCCTTTTGATATGTCCCTAACATCTTTCTAGCATTTTCTTGTTTTCTGGCACAAGATGTCCTGTATGTCTTGTATTTTCCTTGCCCTATCCTGGGAATTAGCTATCTCTTCAAGGAGCCTGGTGCCTTTGCATGGAAGATAGTATTTAAAAACCCATATCTGAGTGCCAGATTTTATTGGGGGCCACTGCTCCAAGCCCCACTTAGTGCAAAGAGCTAGGAAGTATGTGTATTTAGATAAAGGTCCAAATCTCTTCCATATCCATACATTTATACCTTTCTTTACTGCTATATCTATCTTTCATCTATCTATCTATCTATCTATCTATCTATCTATCTATCTATCTATCTATCCATCCATCCATCCATCAACCTACCTACTTACCTATCACCTATCTCAGACCATGAGTTCACATAGAGTCTTACAAGTCCAATCCAACACAACAGGGTTTATTCTAGTTTGCTCCCTTCTCCCAAAGTGAACGCTGTCTCCAATATATTTAATTTGATCCATTCCTCTGGATGTAACCTGCCACCCGTCTTCCTCTATGTGGCTGCCTCTATGTGGACAGCTCCCCAACCCACTTGGGCTCTGACACCTCACATCATCCCTCTGTGGGGATGCCCTCCTCATCCTACTGGGGCTCTGATACTCTTCCCCAAGACCCTCTTCTAAACCCTACTTGGTTTCAGAAGCCCCACACCAGGGCACCCCAGCATGGACACTCTCCTCTCCATGCTTGGGCTCTTCCACCCTGTACCAGGCAAGCACTCCTTGGAGAAGGTCTTCCTAGCCCCCTCAGGCTCCAACTCCCCCACTGGGCCACTCCTCCTTGTGGACTCACTCCTTACCCACAGAGTCTGAAACTCTATGCCTGCTTCTCATTCCCTCTCCTTTCCCTGACTTCCCACCCAAACCACCCCTTGCCTTTACAGGGATGCCCTCCTCACCTGCTAGGGCTCTGACACCTGACACCACAGTGGGTACCATCTTCCCCTGCTTGGGCTCTGAGCCACTGACACCCTCCCTGACACACACATATCTTAGATGCCTGCTTTGTTCCACCCACATAATGGAGTTAGGACAGAATTTTTCAGCAAAGGAAGAGACGGGCTCTGAAATGCTTTTCAAACATAGACAACAAGGGCCTTCAAGGTGTCTACAGACTTGTAATTACTCATTTTTTTAAATGTTTATTTTAGAGAGAGGAAGGGTGAGAGAGAGTGAGATAGAGAAAGAAAGAAACATCAATTTGTTGTTCCACCTATCCATGCACCCACTGATTGACTCTTGCATGTGCCTTGACCAGGGATCGAACCCACAACCTTGGCATATTGGGACAATGCTCTAACCAACTGAGCTACCCGGCTAGGGCTGATTAATCATTTTTTATTTTTAATGTTTATTATTGTCTAGTTTTTTATCACTGTTATGAGTAATTTATCTGAAATGAATAAAATTAAGTGAGTTCGTTGGAATCTCATAAAATATAAAACTAGCCTTTAAATTTCAAAAATCGCCATTTTAATTAATTATGCATTCTTAATGTCTTTTTTCCATTTTCTTAATTTTTCATGTACAGTGTTGGGTGTTTCTGTAGACTAAAAATATGGATGGCATTTTTTTTAATGAGATCAGAAAATTAATTTACAAAGTGTTAACTTTAAATAAGAACTAACTTTTTTCACTGTGTTCATTGTCAGATTTTGTTTACAGATCTGATGTGTGTGTGTGTATCATCATTTTGCAATCAATGTCTAGAAAATATTTATTTTATCTTCTATTTTTTTCTCATTAGCAAATGAAGTGGGCCACCCACAGTGTCTTTGCCATTTTGAAGAAGTCTATGGTCTAAAAAAGTTTTGAATTTCAGGTGTATAGCAATTGCTTCATAATTAATAACAAACCATGCAAAATTCCAGCTTCCCACTGTGATCATCACGGTTTTAAGGAGTCTGGCTTCAGTCATGATCGAATCAGTTCTTTGGACTACAGTTCCTGCCTGGCAAATGCTTTCTTTTTTTTCCAATTCTCTTAATTATTTATGTACATTGTTGTGTGTTGATGTAGACTAAAAATATAGATGGCGTTTTTATTATTTTTAATGATATTAGAATATTGATTTATAAAGTGTTAACTTTAAGAATGCACTTTTTTCATTGTGTTCACTGCCAGATTTTGTTTACAAATCTGATGTGGGTATCATCACTTTGCAATCAAGTTTTCTCTACATAGTTTTATTTTAGTACATTTTATAACAAACCCTTTATTAGCGTTTCACATTTGTAGAAATTTATTTATTCTTGTCATCTAAAAATAGTCACTATTTATAAATAGATGCCCTACCAATTGTTTTAACCTTTTGTTTACAATATCATGAACAAGTTTAAATAACAATCAGTTAAAAAGTGAAATGGTTTTTTGATTATTTACTTTTGTGTAGAGCAAAAAAAAAAAAAAGTCAGGCATTACTGAATTTAACTTTTCCATTGAAGGTTTTTTTTTTTCTTTTGTAAAATATAATGTAGACATTTCTTAAAACTAGCACATCCTAGCCCAATTTCTGCATGAAGTTTAATTTTAAATACGCTGTTTTGAAATTCAACAGTGGTCAAACTAGAATGTCATTTTCCTTCTGGAATAGAGACAAGGGAATTTCTCTTCCCAAATGTGAATGGAAAAATTCATTATTTCTCTCTTTTATTAACCAATGTAAATTTTATAAGCTTTTCCATTTTTTAAGAATGCTGAAACTGCAGTAATTTTGGCAGCATGTTTTACTAGGATTTATTTTTCAGAAGTCTGTTATTTTAAAAAATATATGACAATACACCAAACTTAAAGATTTTGCATTATACGTACAATTCAGATTTTAATAAAGGCTACAATACTGTAGGTGTTATATAATTTATTGGTTTCACTAATGAGTTCACCTTTAAACAACGTAGTTGATTGTGTGAAAGATGCCATGTGTGTCGATCAATTTCCAATCTTGTTAGAAAATTCTTTTAAACCTTTTTCCTCTTGCCTTTTTTTCTTTGTATCTGATCTTGAAACCGTACAGTTTTTATTAATATATATGGGAACTGGGAGTCATTTCTCCTTTTCTGCTTGCATTACAAAATGAAAATGAATGTGTGCTCTTCCCTAATTGTGGTTTATGATTTAATAATGCGACAGTTCCTGGTTTGTCAGTATTCTTACCTCTGCAAGCACATCTTGAGGCCACCAGTCTCAGGCACACCTCATATCATGTGGCTATCAGGAATAAACAGCAAATCTCCTAAGCAATCTGCCTTTAAGTACATCAGGTGCAAAGAGAAATGCAAAATTTTTGCCATATTGACTTTCATTCTACTAAAGCTTTTCCTTTGGCTAACTTAAATTTATATTTTCACTTAGAATCTTTTACCACTTTTACCAATCTAATCAGTGGATTTATATTTGCTTTTAATGAGTTGCCCTGAATTTCTGCCTCTCATTTGCAATGCAAGATGTCTAAACATTTTCACACTTTAGAATAGAATATAATTAAATTATGCATATAGTTTTTTACAATACAAGGTTTATGTAGTTTGTGATAGTCTGTGAAAAGGAATAACTTAAGATAAATGTTACCCTATTTTTAAGTCTAGAAAATGTTTTGTAATATTTGATATAAAGCAGATGAAATATACTATTGTTACCAAAATAATATCTATTGTATATCCTCCTACTTCTTCTGAAACTTTATTCCCTGAACTCAAATAAATATATTTCTCGTGGGAGACAATGTCTCTCATCTACAATCAGATTCTTGACTGATCAACATTAGAAGTTTGTTGTGATGGATTAGACATTTCCCCCCAATGTTACTATTAGTTCCTTAAGGTTTTCAGAAGACATGTGCTATCTAGGAGCTGGAACTAATTTTTCAAATTTGCATAATACACGTGTCCAGTCGGTTGAAATGCTGACTTAACTCCATCTTTTAAAGATAGAGCTGGGCTCTGCTCACATGGGAAAAGGCCAACTTATGCTAATGAGAACCATTTAGTCATCTGCTGACACTTATTGGACATGATGATCAAATTGCACTATAGGCAGTAAACTCCACTGTATGGCATGGCTTTTAAATCCATAAGGTATGCAAGAAATTTTCTCAGACGCTGCCTGTGGCTCAGAGATATGTTAAACCAGAAATGTGTGATTGAGGCAGCCTAGGGAGGACTAAGGGGACGGGACAGCTGTGCTCCTCGGCAGCAACCCTGCCTATGGGACAAAGAAATAGTGCATACAAGAAAGTAGCCAACCTATAAAGAGTCAGTCATAGGGTTGAGATGAAAGGAAGAAAAAGGGGAGAAAAAAGGAGTAATAAAGAGGCAGGAAGGGATTACATTTCAACAGTGAACAAAGATAATATATCAGAGGAGATAAAGGTAGTTACCAAGTATCAAAAAGCTACATATATTTATGGGGATTAGGCAGGGGTGGTGGGAGATGGGGTCAAGGAAGATCTTTGTAGTCACACTAAGAATAGTCTAGTAAGTACCATTAAACTAGAATATGACTTCAAGGGTCTTTGATATTATTTTATAGTCTAAATTAAACTCAAAAAACAAGTAAACGAATAGCTCTGGCCAAACCTTTATATTAATTTTATAATCTCTAGGAGTCCTATAGTTAAGGGCCCACAGCTGGAGGATCTCAAAACTCCTTATTGGCTGTTCTCAGGACCCTCCTAATAAATCATGCCTGTTCAGAATGAATCAACCTCTGGAGGCCCAGCTTGTGATATATATATAATATACTGTATATATTAAGAATATCTCTTATGCAATTGCATTCCAGTGCTATTTACATATTAGCTAATAATAATAAAAAATAAGATCTAAATAGTAAATGCTGCCATACAGTCTCCCCCAGTGTGACCAAACAGCAGTATAGAGGGGAAGTTGTGTATTCTGTAATAGCAGAAATTGAGAGATATAGAGAAGGTGTCATTTTAAACTGAGAGAAACCTATTTAGAGGTTAGCAGGGGCCATTCAGGAAGGAGATAAACTTATTGATGTGCTGTGAGCCCAGGAGAGTTTCTTATTTAGAAAATATTCTCACTTTCTAGATTATTTTTGCCAGCCTTTTGCAAAGGATGTTTTAAGGAACAAAGGTACCAACAATGTTAAAATATGTTTCATGTTTAAAGGAGTATGAAAATGTGGCATACTATAAGTCCCCCTCTTGTAGATTCACAATATATGTGAGCAAAATAAGGAATATGTTATGTAACTTTTAAAGCCTGTTTAAAATAGTTTCATTTATTTGACCCTAATAACTTCCTGAACAACACTACACTCTGTAATATACAATTTTTTAAAACTGATCTATTTTTTCTTCTGCTGCTTATCCATTCTGGTAAAATAAAATCTTCTCAGCCATTAGTTTTCTTCCTCAAAATGTTTTAGCTTTTGCTCACTTGTTTGACTTTCTAAATTAATATTAGTTTTTAAAATAGAAAAAGTACTTTGAATTTCTAACTAGAATTTATTAATACTGTAAATTAACAGAGGAAAATTATCTATTTATTTGGATTAAGAACAGAATTTATTTTATTTTTGTTGTTGTTCATGTTTGTGAGATCTTTTGTCTCAGCTACAGAGTATTAAGGCATTTAGGAAAACGTTATTGATTTTTTTCCCCACATTTATTTTATACCAGCCAATTACCTGAACTATTGGAATTTTGTGGGGATGATTTCCTTTGATTTTCTACATTGACTTATATTACCTGATAACAATAACTTTGTATTTTTATAATCTTTTATTATTGATAGACTTCCTGTTTCTATTTTGTATCTTGTATTGATTTGAAATGTAAATGTTAGTGCTAATAGACATCCTTATACCATTTTTTATATTAAAAGAATAACTATAGTTTTTCAGCGTTAAATAAAATGTTGGTAATTAATTTATTGTAGGGACTAATTAACTTGTTAAAGAATTATTCTTAAAGTCCTAAATAACAGATAGTTTTCTACAGAAATTATCATTGAACTTTCAAAATCTTTCTCAATGGTCATATGATTAATCAATATTAGTCTTTTGAAATAATTTTGTTAATAGATATCCTAATAAATTATCTTTACATTCCTGCTTAACACTGGTTAATTATGTTGGATTGTTCTTAAATATACCAAGGACTGTAATTACCATTATTTAATTAAGGTTTTCTCATACACATTTCTAAAAACAATTGTACTGAAATTTTCTTCAGCTGGAGAGAGGGTGAGGGCAGGGAGAAAATCTCTTACAGGTGTTTGTAGCAAGGATATTGTCCTTCATGTTATACACTCCAAAATGATTTATTATATATATATATATATATATATATATATATATATATATATATATATATATAGTATTAGAAATATGAGCTCTTTAAAGATTCCTAAAATTGACCACTAAAACATGTAACCTAGGAAATTATAAGAAATTTTTTGGTAATTAATTTTATTCCATAATTACTGACCTGTCAAGGCTTTTAAAATTTTTTTGTTTAAAATTTCCTTCTGTGTATCAATTTTGGTAAAATTAGCTCCCTATTAAAACAAAATGGTCTACTTCTTGCATTTATTAAGAAAGGATAATGCAAAGCAGAGATTATTGAAAAAGGATGAGTTGGAATCAATGAGTTTGAAAAACATTTGCCTGAATAAATTTTGACAAATTTGTGCATGGCAGAATTTCTCAGCATTCTCTATCTAAGGCAGTCCTTTGTCCCAATGAGAGAGATACATGGCAATCAGGCAGTGATGGCCAAACTTAGTGACTAGGGAACTATTTTGCCCTGAGCATCTTGCAGGTGGGGTACGCTTAGAGGAATGCCAATTTACATCATAGCCATCATAGAGAAACTAATAAGTAGGTAGGCACAGACATAGAGATAATTATAGAGGAATTTTTAAAATTTGCCTTTCAGTTTTAGCAGTATTTTTAAATTAATCATAATTTGTCTAGATTTTAACTTCTCATACTATAGTTTAAGAAAACACTGTTCTTCCTTGACTAAATTTCCTGTTCTCCACAGTTGCAAGTTATATAATGGTAACCTCTGGTCAGTGCTTTAGAGTTCAATGTAAACAGAGTTATTTCCCCTTTGACCCTGTATTTTCCCTTAGGCATGTCTTGAATATTTTCTTTTTAGAAAGGGTCAGAAATGCTGTTGACCACCATTTAGGAAAGAAATTCTGAATGAAGACTAACTAAAATAACCAGGACATATCTGAGTTAAGGCTTCTTAAAAAGACATGACCTAATTGAGGTAAAACCTTGACACATCTCATACACAAAACTACACTGCCCATGGCACAGAGAACCATTCTTAGCTAAGGACTTTAAAATGTGTAACCAATGCTACTGAGAATAAAAGTTGAATTATTATCACATTTGAAGACTGGGACTGCCTGCGTGGCAGACACATACAGAAATTCACACGTACATTCAATCGATATACACCTCCCCTCCCCTAAACTTTACTTGGGAAACGCAAGTGAAAGACACACAAAAGGGGAAAAGATAAACTTTACCTTTTTCCTAATTTTGTCCAGACCCACCCTCTATTAGTCTGATTTTTTAAAATATCACATTTCCCTACCCCTGTAGTTTTAGTAAGAGCCACCTTAAGGCTGAACTGTGAATGCAACTTGTTTAATCTGCTCACATCCCAGAGCGTGTCACCAGCGAGGAAAGGTCACTTGTTCAACATGTGTGAGAGGCTTTGAGCAGCAGCGGCTCTTTAGGCCTCATTAGGCCTGATCAGCTGGGTCGCCTGGCAATGAGGAGCCTCCTACTATTCAGAAAAAAGACTAACAACCAAAGCTTAAATAGCCTCACATCGTTTTGTTACTTGTCAAGAAAAATGGGCCTGAACTTTGTGTCATTTTTAGTGTGCTCTCAGAACCAACACATCTGAAATAACAGTCACAGATTAAAGCACCCAGACCAAAAAACCAGAAGCCCTGAGAGTTTCCTGTGATCCACAAATTCACAGCAGGACCTGCTCTGGGCATCTGATAAAAGCCCCATCCGTGCCTCAGGCCCAGGTCTTGGACGTGATCTTTGTGGCCCCCGATTCTCCAGCCATTCTAGAACTTGGCCATTCAGGCACGAAGAACAGGGACGGTTGTGCATACCAGCTGCTTGGAGGGAAAAGGCCTAGGACTAGGATCTGCTCTTCTGCTTTAGCAGACATGGTCCTCAACATCTCCCACCCCATTTTCAAACTACCAGGAGCGGCCTCTTGGTGTAGAGGAGTCCAGTGCTTACATTTCGCTTGAAGAAAGCAAAACAAAGCAACAATAACAACAACAAAACCATCCACAATTTCCATTTTAGTGGGTTCAGCCAAGACAATTTCCTATGCCTTCTCCTTACCACAAAATGCGATTGATCAATTGTCTAAGTGACTCTAAGGTGCACAGTTGCACTGGCAGGTGAAGCGATTCCAGTCTGCCCAAATGGTTTGCTCTTGAGAGAGCAAGATGCATGGCCTGTAAGTGTGATGCATTTTAAGGGACACAGTGGTCTACGTTTGAATAGGCAAACAGCAAAGTGAAGCAGCTTGCGTGGAAATCAGAGCTGCCCAGCCCGAGTCATTCACACACCTCTGTGGATAGTTTCTGGAGTCCTGTTCCTGTCCACATTCCCTGGGAGGGAACACAGACAGCCACATGACCACTGCAAGGAGGCCTTTCCTCATCCATCAGTGTCTCCCACCGCTTTCTGCAACTGCTGGACTCACCTCTATTCACCCAACTCTCTCCGCTCCAGGCATTCTAAATACAAGACCTTCTCACTGCACCAGAGACCTCCCTGGCTTTGAGGAGCAGGCTACCAGAAACGAGAGCACTCATCAAGTTCTGAAGACAGGTCCAAGCAGCTGGAAGGAGAGGCTTCCCTAGGATGCCTGAGTGAGGAGGAGCCACGGGAATGCTGAAGGAGCAGCTCTCAGGAGGAAGATCCATTTCAGCACTGCTGTCAACCTGGACAGAGTGAGGTGATGGGATTCACCAGGTTGGTCTCTTGGCCTCTGCTCAACACCCCCTTATCCTTTGTGACTCCTTTCTGCTCTGGCACTTTTCATGATTTGAATCCTTTCTACCTGCATGACCAAATGTACCTACTGTATGAACCAGGCCTCAGGATGACTGTGTGTGGAAGACGGGGGACAAGGAGAAACAGACCACCAGTTCTGTAAACTCTCAGCTCTATGGGAGCTTCAGATCCCTGGTATCTAGAAGAGTACCTGAACACTACTATACCCCAGCACCTGAACAGTGTGTGGTCCACAGCAAGCATCAAATAAGTATTTGCTGAGTCAATGAAATGACTGCAGTCACTGCCTTACCTAACGCTCACGGGGAGTGGCTTTATGTCATGCTTGGGAGGAGGAGTTGCAGGGTTTAGTCAGTAAACAGAAACCAGCTCTGCTTTGCTCTGTTGACATCAGGGGAGAGATCTGCATCATCAAAGAGGAGAAGCTGCATTCCTGGCATTATATTTGCCTCAGCCTTCACCCTGAAACTCTACCAACTGAACCTCATACACCGTACCGTGTCCCCTCCCTCACCACCCTGTGTCCCTTTCTTCTCTGGGGCTGTGGGGGCTGTGGTCTCTGGACCCCAGAGCTCTCTGCGCAGTGGCTGGCTACACACACACACCCCCATTTCCTGGCAGGTGTGCAGCAGGGTCAGCAGGGAATTGGGCTCCTGGGCCTGTCACTCAAGAAGAGTGATCTGGGCTCAATGACAGCCCCTGACCCAGGGGATAAATGTGTCGGTGTCACTGATAAACACCAAATAAAAGAGAGCACAACACACTTCTCCCATCACTAATCCTCCCCTTCCCTGGGATGTCCAGCAGTCCTGCTGTGGTTATTATTTCCTCTTGCTTATCCACATAGGACTGGTTGAATGGGGATGGAAGTTTGACTGTGGATTCAACTAAGAATAAGGTAAGCAGGAAGTAAGACAATGAAACACTTTTCAGAAGGGCAATTAATTTCTAGCAAAAAAAAAAATTACTGATGCTAATTTTTTAAAAGCTCAGTGAATTAAAAAGATTACAACTAGAAAAAGGTCAAATAAACAAGACATTTTTTCTTCAATCAATTCCTGTTTGCTCAAAATATCCAGGATAGATTACAGTATGAAAGAAACAATGTCAACCATATGCTGTCAAAAATCCTATAGAATAAAAAGGGAATATGCTAATTGACCCTCACACCATCACAAAGATGGCAGCACCCACAGCCAATAAGGAGGGAATATGCTAATTGACTAACCCGCCCTCAAAGATCGTGGCATCCACAGCCACAAGATGGCGATGCCTAGTCCCCTTAGCCCCGTTGGGGCGGCAGGCATGCGGCAAGGCCGGGCCCGCCCTCAGGCAGGCCAGGCCATTCCACACACCTGCCTCTGGAGTCCCCCAGTCCCCTCAGCCCCCCAGCCACCCAGGGCCAGCCCGAGGCTCAGGTAACCAGGGCCGGCTGAGGCTTGCGCTGCCGGCAGTGGCAGCAGCAGAGGTGTGATGGGGCATCACCTTCCCCTGATCGTTGGGTCGCCTCCTGCCTCTGAGGGCTCCCAGACTGTGAGAGGGGGCTGTCCGGGCTGAGGGACCCCCCGCCTCCAGTGCATGAATTTTCAAGCACCAGGCCTCTCATGTTTTAAATAAATGATATGATAGCAAAATTCATTAATAGTAGACAATATCTTCCAATTATCTCAATTGATTTAAACTAAGCCTTTCTACATGTCTGGGTGGGGAGTGTTTTAAGGCATGGCCCCTGGGCAGATTACTAGTCCACATGCAGCTCTTATAACCTTACATTTGTGCTGTGTGTAGGGACAGGCTCTGCATTCAGGAAGCCTGGATCCAGTTGCACTCAGCCACATAACTGTCTCACCTTCAGCAACCTGCCCATAGTTATTTTCATCTGTATAATTTAGGAATAATAATAGTACCCAACTCATGGGATGTGGTGAGCATTACACGCAAAGACTGAAAACAGTGCCTCAGCCTTCACCATAGAGTCACATGCAGTAAATATTAGCTATTTCATTTTGTTAATTAATTCTGATTTTTAAAAAAGAAGGCCATTTCTAATCAACAATAGTGTCAAAATACCTTTACAAGGGGATAATATTATCTTTTTCATATATTTTAGTATTTTCTAAACTTTTTTGCAATAAGCATATAAATATAAAAATTATTTATAACTATATAATTTGAATAAATGAATTCAAATAACAGAATTAATAAACATTTAAAAATGAACCAAGCTTTAAAATTTTGGTATTGAAGAGACTGAGACATTCAGATTTAGAGCCCATTTTAGCAGGAAGGCATTTGTCATAACTCATTCGAAGTCAAGGTCAATTGTACAAACCTTGGGGAGGTTGATGAACCAATTTGCTAAACACATGCCTTACTAATAGTCCCTTTCCTGACTGCAGACAATAACATAGACACTGGTACCTACTTAATGTTGGGATCAAAGGAGACTGTCTAGAAATGATAGAAGTACCCATCATTTTCAATGTTGACTGCTTCAATTTCTACATTTTTGTGTGAACCAAACACATAGCTAGGATTAAGTCAGTCCTTCATTTTTAAATGTGCTTTTGTGTACAGACGCATATAAACACACAATAAAATTATTAACTATTAGTTGTACCCTGTCCATTCATTCAATCACCTTAAAACTGAGATTTTTATAAAAACAAAGTAATTAAAATGTGATTTAAACATTTATTCTCAAGCATAAGCAAAAGGGCGCCATTCCAGTATTGTTTTAAACAATTGGAAACATAAATAGATCCCATGTGTATTCTCACAAACTTTTTGTGACTTCCTAGATATAATTTTATTTTCTTCACTCATATTATTTTCTTTTAATTACATGATAAATAAATAATAATAGCTGAAAATCATCTTTGATACTTTTATTTTACTTTAAAAAAAACTAAATCATGGAAGGTAAAAAGTTTAAAAACATTTGATTAGGAAATAATATATATCTCCATTTAAAAATGTTCTCAAGACAAAAAAACCACGATTTTTTAAATAAAATTTTAATCCCACCGATGCTCCCTTTTGCTAAGATTTGGCAATTCACTTCCCCCCTGAAATTTCTACATATATATCACCAGGTGGTGGTAGTGGTGATGTTGCTGATCGTTTAAGAAAATATTTTTGTAGACTATAATCCTTGGAACACTTAAAGTGCTGTATTCTGAAGAACTAAGTTATAATTCCTCTGTGAGGAAGAGGGCAAGGTGTCTTAACTGACATCAGGAATGACCTTCACCTTGATTACAAAGGAGCTTTAAAGGCCAATCATCCTTGCACTAGTTTGTCCGTTGCTGGAGGATACATTTTGCTGAGATCCCATTTCAGACTGGGCACATCTGGCCTACAGGTTCAGCTTACAACCACCAGAGGTCAGACTTTTACATCTGTCCCCAATAGATGCTCAAGTTGAGTCTCAGACAATGGTGTCTCTTTTTCAGCACCCTATTTTCATCTTCAGTTTAGCTTTATCACAATCAAATATAAGAAGATTGTATATAAATATAATAAACACATATTTTACTTTCCCAGTTGAAAACAGCTCCATGAGAAAAAGAGAAGGGAAAGAAAGTAGAAACTAAGACAGTTAAGGAGAGAATTCTGGTACTGAGGAAGAAGGGCCAAAACCAAACAGCTTATAAATCATTTTGAAAAGACAAGGAGAAAGCAAAAACTTGAGCAGAACAATTGACAATCAAAATTGTATTAAGATACCTGGTTTCATTCAGGAATATAAAGCCAAATTTTTACCAATAATAGTGGAGTAATAATAGTAGTGGCAATAATGGTGATGGTGGTGGTGGAGGAGGCAGCAGTAGGAGCCAACATCTACTGAGTGCACTGCTACAAACACTGCCTATATTACTGCAACCTCATTTCAGTACGAGGAAGCCAACCCCAGAGGGTTTTCTAAGAGTTATCAGGAGCCTGGAAAATGTTTCTATCTTTTGCAACTGCAATCTCACACTTGAAAGTTTGGACAAAGAAGAGAATTCAAATAGGGGAGAAGTCAGCAGCTTCCCACTTTTGACATGAAGATGTCATCTTAATTCCAGGGTTATTTATAACGGCAGAATTTGGAAACAACCTAACTACCTAATAATAGTAGAATAACCAAATAAAATAGTAAATGTAGTCAATACAATCAGAATTGTGATGATTAGAACCCTCGGGGGTGGGGGTGGAAGGCGGAGAAACCTGTGTGGTGAAAAGAACTTAAGGAAATTGTGTCTTCACCATGAAGAAAGTTATGTAAAATGTTCATGTATGGACAAGGATGAAGAAATCTGATAGAAAAACAATGTCTTTGGTAAGGCATAGTTTTATAGGGATTATATACACATTTTAAAAGTACAAATCCTGAAAAAAATATTTTTAAAACATTGCCAAAGGATACAATGTGAAAAACGTTCCTCATGGGACTTCGGAGCATGAGCAAACTCAGTTTATTGCACATAGTTGGCACTCACCCAAGGTCCGTCCAACAGCCACATTCAGGCCCTTCTCTACCACGTCCAGGTTGGCCAACTACATTTCTCAGGTCACCCACAAGATTCATCAATAATAGTTACTGTTTTTGTTAGTAATAATAATAATATATGAAATGTGTATAGAATTTTATAGTTTTAAGCAATGTTTTTGCTTAGCTGATTTCAAGTCTGATTCCTAATGAATTAACATTGCCAGTTAGAAACTGTTCAGTGCTCCCAGCAGGACATCCCAGAAGAGAGCCGTGAAATGCAGATGGTTATGGCTGCACTTTGGACACCAACTTGTACAATAACCAGGGCACAGCCTCACCCAGCCTTCCAACAAACCCCACTGCACCCCTAAGTCACAAAGATGCAACACACTGGGAATATGAACCACTTCATAGAAGCCTTCTTACAAAGGAAAGCAGGCTTTCACAGTTATCATGGACATCCTCTTCCCTCTCCATTACAAATGCTGTTTGTGCTTCCTAAACCGATCATAGCAATCACCCAGACCAACTGAATAAGGCAGTGTTTGAAAATGGTATTTCTAAAAAGCTGCCTAGCATTTAAAAGTCAGCCCAACAATGGAATACTATGCTGCTGTAAAAAGGAAGGAACTCCTACCTTTTGAAACAGCATGGATGGACCTGAAGAGCATAATGCTTAGCGAAATAAGTCAGTTGGAGAAAGATAAATATCACATGATCTCACTCATTTGTGGAATATAATGAACAACATAAACTGATGAACAAAAACAGGTCCAGAGATAGAAAAGCATATGTAAGCATATGTAAATAAGACCATCAAACCTCAGAGGGAAGGCAAGGGAGGGTGGTGGTAAGGGGGAGAGATCAACCAAAGGACTTGCATGCATGCATATAAGCATAACCAATGGATGCAGACACTAGGGGGTGAGGGCACGAGGGGGGGGGATGGGAGTTAAGAACACATATGTAATACCTTAATCAATAAATAAAATAAAATAAAGAACTACAAAAAATAAAAAAATAAAAATAATGAGTGAATTAGTAACAGGAAAAAAAAAAGTCAGCCCAATATACATTTAAGAGAGCAAAGCCAAAGGGGTAGAAAACTGTACCCAACCTTTAAAGTTTTACCCTTTAGCCCATGCCTAGATAGGTCCTTCCCTGGACATGAGCATTCCTTTTCAAGAATCACATACTATTCAGGAAATAAGAAGTCTACTTAATTCACAGAACCTCCAGCTATTGATCGAAATCCATAGCTGCTCTTTTGTTTGTTTGTTTTGTTAATCCTTACCCAAGGATATATTGCCATTGATTTTTAGGGAGAGTGGGAAAGAGAGGGAAAGACAGAGAGAAACATGAATGAGAGAAACACATTGATTGGTTGCCTCCTACATGTGCCCTGACCAGGGCCCAGGCCAGGCTGAGGAGGAGCCTGCAACCAAGGTACATGCCCTTGAAAGGAAATGAACCCGGGACGCTTTGGTCTGCAGGCCAACGCTCTATCCATTAAGCCAAACCAGCCAGGGCCATGGCTGCTCTTCTTCATCCCTCCCCACACACTATCCACATTTAACACATGCAAGTTAAAGTGAGTTTAAAATGCCTCTTTCTTTACAACGTTATGGCAGGGAATAATAAATCCAGAAATGCAGCCACAACACTACGGTCAGAGACAGGCAGAAAACGCAGCCACAGACAGTCCCATGTGGTCACTAAAGCGGGCAGCTGAGTTTGTTCAGAGCAGATTTGTGGTGCAGATAACTCGCAAAACAGTGATAAAGACTCTGAGCTTAGAAAGAAGTGCAGGCCAATATCCCTGATGAACATAGGTGTAAAAATTCTCAACAATATTAGCAAACTGAATTCAACAGCACATTAAAAGGATCCTATGGCATGACCAAGTGAGACTTATCTCTGGGATGTTATGAATGGTTTAACATATGTAAATCAATAAATGTGATATACCACATTAACAGATGAAAGATAAAAATCGTATGACTATCTCAATTGATGCAGAAAAAGCATTTGATAAAATTCAATATACTTTTATGATAAACACTCTCAACAAAGGGTATAGAAGGAACACACCTCAACATAATAAAGGCCATATATGACAAGGCCTCAGTTAATATCATACTCAGTGGTAAAAGGTTGAAAGATTTTCCTTCACATCAGAAACAAAACAAAGGTGCCCACTTTTATTCAACACAGTACTGGACATCCTAGCCAGAGTAATTTAGGTAAGAAAAATAAACAAAAGGAATCCAAATCAGAAAGAAGTTAAAGTGCCTCTATTGGTAGATAATGTGATCTTACATATAGAAAATCCTAGAGGCTGTTAGAACTGAAAAACACATTCAGTGAAGTAGTATACAAAATCATTACACAAAAATCAATTGTGTTTCTATATACTAACAATGAACTGTCTGAAAAGGGAATAAATAAAACAATCCCATTTATAATAGCATCCAAAAGGATAAAATGCTTAGGGATAAATTTAACCAAGGAGGTGAAGATCTGTACACTGAAAACTATAAGACTTTGATGAAAGAAATGGAAGAAGATACAAGTAGAAAGATAGCTTGTGTTCATAAATCCCAAGAGTAAGTATTGTTAAAATGTCCACACTACCCCCAAGCAATCTATAGATTCAGTGAAATTCCTACCAAAATTCCAGTGCCATTTTCCACAGAAATTGAAAAACAATTATAATATTTACATGAAATCACAAAAGACCCTGAATAGCTAAAGCAATTCTGAGAAAGAACAAGGCTAGAGGCTTCGCATTTCCTGATCTCAATCTATATTGCAAGATATAGTAATCAAAACAGTATGGTACTGGCAAAAATAGACACATGGGCTAATGGAATAGAATCAAGGGCCCAGAAATAAATACACACATATTTATTTGATCAACTAATATTTGATCAGGGGAAAGGATAGTCTCTTTAATAAATGGTTCTGGGAAAACTAAATAACCACATGCAAAAGCAATGTTTCCTTTTTCTGGATGTATCATATTGTTGGTTCATTTACATTCAACCAACAGCCAACAACACTATAACATGCCTAAATGGAGCTTATCTAACACACGTGTTTCCTCTGCAAGTCATATCACAGCTTCACTGTGTTTAAGAACACCAGGCAATACTTCATTACTAGTTTCAGGCCACATTAAAAAGCAGAATCTCCAAAAAAATAAAACACACAACAACCCAAAAAGATGCAAAATTAATGTGACACTGCATTGATGAGAAGAAACACTAATTTATAGTAGGAGAGCTGAAACAGGAAGGCAGAGTATCACTTTATTCAAACTCTGCTGGGTATGTGTGGATCCAGAGACTTAAAATTTTTAGCATTCTCCCCACATCTGCAGGTGGCCACAGAAGCACCACAAGTATTGATTTGAATGTTAGTGCGTAGGCCAGTGGTTCTCAACCTTTCTAACGTCGCGACCCTTTAATACAGTTCCTCATGTTGTGGTGACCCCCAACCATAAAATTATTTTCGTTGCTACTTCATAACTGTAATTTTGCTACTGTTATGAATTGTAATGTAAATATCTGTGTTTTCTGGTGGTCTTAGGTGACCCTGCTAGCGGTTCTCAACCTGTGGGTTGCGACCATCGGAAGATACAGATATTTACATTACGATTCCTAATGTAAAGCCTAAGACCATCGGAAAACACAGATATTTACATTATGATTCATTAACAGTAGCAAAGACCATCAGAAAACACAGATATTTACATTACAATTCATTAACAGTAGCAAAATTACATTTATGAAGTAGCAACAAAAATAATTTTATGGTTGGGGGTCACCACAACATGAGGAACTGTATTAAAAGGTCGCGGCATTAGAAAGGTTGAGAACCACTGGCGTAGGCTAAGTTGCAAGTATGGGATGGGTGAGTAATGAGGATCAACTATACTTTGGAGTGAAGATATTCTTTCGTATTTCAAAAGGAAGAGTTCCATGAACATTTACTACTGACCACACCTTTAGGTGTCATTTCAGGTGATACTGGTATGATGAGGAAATAAGGGGGCAAATCAACTTTTCATCACCATATGCTCTGTTACCCTTAATGCTGAGATGTGAACCCAAGAAAACAGATACAAATTGAATCAAATCCTAATTCCAAAGTACACTATCAGTTTGCATGGCACACTCATCCATGAACAAATGATTCGGGTGTTGCTCCTTGAAAATAAGAAGAAAAGTTTCTACTCATTCTACAATGCACTGCTTGGTGATTGTTAAGTTTAGGTTCGAATGTTTTCAAACCCTTTGCTGGAAGTGTGATAATGTCAAGAAGCAATGGAGAGTAGTGGTTAAGAGCTTGGAATAAGGGAAACTGGTGTTCAAGTTCATGGGCCCACCAGGTACACTATATTCTTGGACAGCTCACCTACTTCAAGCACCTTAGTTAAATAAGGGCAATAATGGTGTACTTCACACGAATTCAGTGAGAAGAGCAAATGTGATACTCTATATCAAGTCCCTAAGAACACACTAAGCATTTGAAAATATTGGTTATTGTTATTGTATTGTATAATACCCTAAAGAATATGGATAAAGCAAATATTTTCCAATGCTGTTTTCCAAAGTCAAATCTTTATCATAAAGCCTGAGAAAATGTCCATGAAAAACCACAAAGAATAAATATATCTAGATCAGGGGTGGGGAATCTTTTTTCTGCCAACGGCCATTTGGATATTTATAACATCATTCAAGAACCATACAAAATTATCAACTTAAAAATTAGCCTGCTATATTTGGTCATTTAATTAACTCACCCCTAATGCCATTGGCAGGGCCAGACCAAATGATTTCGTGGGCCTTATACGGCCCGAGGGCTGGAAGTTCCCCACCCCGGATCTAGATAGAGAATGAACTTCCAAGTTCCAGCTCCACAGACAATTTTGGTGAAAAAAATTAGAAGATTAAAATCCTGAGTGCCTGTGCCCAAAAGCTGGGAGAGCTTCTGCCCCATCCCCACATACTGACTGGTAACCTCTGGCTCTACAGGTCAGCATTCTATGTTCTATATCTTCCTCCTGTTCACCCAGCTTACCTCAAAATAATACCACAGACTAGACTTTTGCTTATAAAATTAGGATTGTATTTTAGACTCCCTGTGATTATTCCCAGAACACCTCAATTAGAGTTCAGGAAGAGATGGTCAAAATGAGTAAAGAGAATTTTGTGCTCATTTAAGGTGTGTTTATTCATCCATTCTAGAAATATTTACCAACAAGCACTTAATGAACACTTACTCGTTACCGGGCACCATACACTAGAACTGAGGGCCATTCATGCCTTGAAAATTTTTCTGTAAGAGGTAGGATTTAAGCAAGGCCTGGAATGATGAATAAGATTTTAAATGAGAAAGAAATAAGTAGCATGAGAAAATCTATGTAGAAAAAAATGAACACACTCAAAATAACATTAGTTAACACAGCTAAGAAATGATCTGATCCTATTCCAAGAGGGAAAATTCTACTCTCACAGAAAAAGATTTAACCACTTTCATCAACTGTCCATAGGCAGTTCTTCATTGTCTACTGCCTTTTATTTATGAGCCAATTTATAACTCAAGACAAATAGATGTTTGTAATGTCCACACAATTAATGAAATGGAATTAATATCCCTAAGTACATAAAGGAGCATAACAGACCTCACTCTATGAAAGATAATAGTGACTTGGGGTACAGAGGTGAAATATTGGGGTATTTGTGGGGTTTTTCTTGCAGTGTGGTAATTTATTACTGTAACTCTAGATCTAGTTGGGTCCTCTGAAAAAACATGGCTTATTTACAATCTACATTTTACTGATTAGAATATTGCTGAATATTTTATGAGAACAGATACATTCTTGTGTACTGAGAATTTAACTTAAAAAAAAGGAAAAGAAAAGCTGTTGAGTCTATGTAAAATATTGGCCTTACGTTTTATAAATGCTGGGATCTCCTGAAATTGAAAGAAATACAAATATTTTAGTAGAAGAAAATGTAATAACTATCTTCCTGTGGTCACAAGGAAACTTCAGGTGACTCATGAGGCTGAGGACACATGCGAATATAGTCAATTAATTTCACTGTCATGGATATAGATCATGACAGGCTTCCAGACTTCAGATTTATAGCTATTGAGGCTAGAAGTAACCCATTATGTTTTACTGTATTTAAAACACTCAGGTAGAGCCTTTCATGTAAATATGACCATACTTCCTTTCTTTCTCCCTCATCCAAGCTCACAAAGGGAAGAATCTTTTGGAGAAAATTAAGAGTTATTAGTACAATATTTCAGTTATGAGTAAAGAAAAGTGACCCTAAAATTTTCTCATTCAATAGAAGGCCAAATGAATCTCTTCCCCAAATTGGCAATCTATCCTTTAAAAACATACACAGCAATCATGTCACCATCACAGAGCATCCATGAGGCCTGTTTAGTTTATTCCCAGGAAAACCACAGTGGCAGTGAGTGATGAAAACTGAATGCATATTTTCTGATTCTCCATTAGGAACCATTTTTCAGCTACCAGATCCCATTCAATTTAAAAAATACTCAACAACTTGATGACTGATTTCACCCCAACCCTGAATAACAAAATATAGTAATAGCCTGTGAGTGTAAAACCATACCTCCAAAACAAAGCATATTACAAATACTAATTGCAATCCTGTAGAGTTAGCAAGCCCTTAAAAATAATTCAGAAACATTATTATACTAGAGGCCCAGTGCACAAAATTCATACACGGTGTGTGTGTGTGTGTGTGTGTGTGTGTGTGTGTGTGTGTGTGTGTCATTCAGCCCAGCCTGCACCCGCTCCAATCTGGGACCCCTTGAGGGATGTCCGACTGCCCTCTCACAATCCAGGACTGCTGTCTCCCAACTGCTTGCCTGCCTAACTGCCTGATTGCCCCTAACTGCTTCTGCCTGCCAGCCTGAGGTTTTGCACCTCTGGTTTTGCCTCTGGTTTTCCAAAACTTTACCACACCCCTGTCAGCCTGGTTGCCCCTAACAGCCCTCCCCTGCTGGCCTGGTCACCCCCAACTTCCCTTCCCTGCAGGCCTGGTCCCCCCCAACAGCCCTCCCCTGCAGGCCTGGTCCACCCCAACTGCCCTCCCCTGCTGGCCTGGTCGCCCCCAACTGCCCTCCCCTGCAGGCCTGGTCCTCTCCAATTGCCTTCCCCTGCAAGCCTGGTCACCCCCAACTGCCCTCCTCTGCCAGCCTGGTCACCCCTAACTGCCCTTCCTTGCAGGCCTGATTGCCCCCAACTGCCCTCCCCTGCTGGCCATCTTGTGGTGGCCATTTTGTGTCCACATGGGGGCAGCCATCTTTGATCACATGGGGGCGGGCATATTGTGCATCGGAATGATGGTCAATTTGCATATTATTATTTTATTAGATAGAATATGTTAAAATAAAGTTTGGATTGGCCTTACTCAGTTTAACTAGTGGTTCCACTCCTCTTGCACTTATATGGATCAACATCTGTGTTTGTTTTGCTTTGGAAGCTATCAAAAAACAAAATAGTTTGCAAAATCAGATAAACAAGGTATTAATCTGATCAGAAAGGTGAGACTGGCTCAGAGGCACCCTCAGCTTCTCCCTTCACCCTACCTTTCATTGTCATTGCCAGGTTCTGTAGCTGTCCTGGGTCTGCACTTGACAACTACTAATTTTAGACAAGTCCTTTGAGTTTACACATGAAAAACACTGAGGCCCACAGAGTGACCCATGGACACAAGTAGCAAATTACAAAGCAAAGGAAGAAGACAAATAATCTAAGTCTTAATGCAAATGTTATCAGTGGGGTGTCCTCCGTGTCCCCACCTGTTCCTGGTGGAATTGGCTTCTTGCAATGTCACAAGAAAATTAATTTTCTGAGAATTTCTCAGAAGAATGAGTGCCATTTATTGGCATGGAATTAAACCCCTGAGTTTCCAAGGTCACCTCTTTCTCTGTCCTGCCATGGAAGAAGTTGAGCTGTGTCTTCAGCAGAGCTAGGATTAAAGCTGTTGCCCAGAGTTTCCATTCTATATTTGCACAGTCCAGTCCAGCACCAGGCTAGTTTAGCCTGTGTTCCTAGCTGCAGTCCATTGCATGTGGAGTCCATGTGACCGTGAGCCATGCGGTTTCTAGGGCCACATGGCTATGGAGGGAACATGGGTGAGAGCAAGGGAGCAGGTGCAAAACCAGAGGAATGAGAGAGAGAGAGAGAGAGAGAGAGAGAGAGAGAGAGAGAGAGAAAGAGAGAGAGAGAGAATTCCTTCGTCTGGGGATTTTAACTCTCTAAGATTTCATGGGCTTGCAGTAGCTCATCTCTCTAGCCAATTGTCTTTATTCCAGGTTAAACTGACAGGCACCTTCCCTACTGCAGTCCGACTTTACTGCGCATGTGCCCATCTTCCCCTTTCTCCAGTAATCTTCAGGGAATGGACAGGTAGTTCCCCGGGGAGTGTGAAATTGTAGCTTCCTAGTGAAGCTGCCCAGATGGCCATGCGTATAATGTCTGGCCTCCCTTTTGCTTCTTTCATATGAATATTAATAATTAGATAATTACAATGCTAACATAAAGTTTAATATTATTGCCCCCATTTTGCTTTTATAGATTAAGAAATGATTATTATTCAATTATGATATATTTTCCCCAACATCTCCTGTCCCCTTCTTCTGTATCATAAAACAAAACAAAATAATAAGAGCAGAATTTCACAAAGCTTACTCCTGAATTTCTGTATGTCCTAGAAACAACATTAAAGCTTTTTTTCATGGCTATCACAGAGCACAGAATAACTTTACTCACATACTCACAGCTCAGAATCCCACACTGGTAAGTTCAGCTTTCTAGCCACTTGTTACTTTTAGTCAAAGAGCAAATGAATAATGAACTTAGTCACTGGCAATAGTGATGCTGCAGTGTGAATTGACTGAAAACAGACGTTCATTATTCATTTTTTTAAAAACACACACAAACACCTACTGAGGACTTAAAATGTGATATGTATTGAGATAACCAAATTTTCATAATCACTTATCCCAAATAAAATTTAACTGTGATCCACGCCTCTATAAGTATAGCTCAAATCTGACTCCTTTTGCAATTAAAACCTGGATATTCTATAATATTATTGTATTAGCTTAACTTTTTCATCTTCCCACTGGAAAATATATATAAAATTTAAAACTTTTTGTATAGTTTCACATATTGAAAATTATTATGTTATTCTCATTTTCATCTTTAACATGGCCCTTTGAAATGATAAAATGAGAACTAAATTCTATTAAAAACATATTTAACCAACATTGTACCTGTTCAAGATAGTCCAACTCTCAGGATTAAATATTCTCTATATAACACTAAATCTTATTCAACAGAATTTAGAACTGGTAGATTCAGACCTGAAATATTTGCTTTAATCACTATTTTTGTTTTGTTTTTTCTTTTAATCTTTATTGTTGAAAGTATTACATAGGTCCTTCTTTATCCCACATTAACCTCTTCCAGCTAATCATTTTTTTTATTTGTTAAAAATAACCTTTCTTCATTATAATAAGAGTATGTGGTTGTAGAATATCCAGGAAATAGAAGAAAGCATAAAAAGGAACATTTTAAATTTACTATAATACTAACATCTAGAGGCAAATACTGAAAACTTTTTGGTACTACATTTTAAGCTTTTTTGTATCTTGTTGCCTCCCCTCCTTTGGTATTAATGAGTATTTTAGTACGTTGTTAGATATTCTTAGAACATGTGATGCTCAATGGCTGCCTCCTAATCTAATTAGTTACAAATCACTTTATTTCATCAATTTTTAATGTTGGATGTTTAAGGAACCTTCTTTTTCAGAAAGCCATAACAACCAATAGTAGGAATAAGGCCACAAACACACCTGTGCTAATCAGGGAAGTCACAGCCCTGTAGCCTCCCTCCCCGAACAGGTTTAGGAGCACTGTGAGGTCTGATCACCCCAAGTCAAACTTTGATGGAGGTCAGCCCTCTAGTTTAGTGGTCTGATATTTTATAGAGAACTAGAGGCTTGGTGCACAAAATTCGTGCATGGGGGGGTGTCCCTCGGCGCAGACAGCACCCTCTCCAATCTGGGACTCCTCGAGGGATGTCCGACTGCCCTCTCACAATCCAGGACTGCTGGCTCCCAACCACTCGCCTACCTGCCTGCCTGATTGCCCCTAACCGCTCTGCCTGCCAGCCTGATCACCCCCTAACCACTCCCCTGCCAGCCTGATCAACATCTAACTGCTCCCCTGCCAGCCCGATTGCCCCTAACTGCCCTCCCTTGCCAGCCTGGTTGCCCCTAACTGTCCTCCCCTGCAGGCCTGATCACCCCCAACTGCCCTCCCATGCTGGCCTGGTCACCCCTAACTGTCCTCTCTTTCCAGCCTGGTTGCCCCTAACTGTCCTACCTTGCCAGCCTGGTCGCCCCTAACTGACCTCCCCTGCCATCCTGGTCCCCCTCAACTGCCCTCCCCTGTAAACCTGGTTGCCCTCGACTGTCCTCCCCTGCAGGCCTGGTCACCCCCAACTGCCCTCCCTTGCAGGCCTGGTTGCCCCTAACTGCCCTTCCCTGTAGGCCTGGTCTCCCCCTACTGCCATCCTCTGCTGGCCTGGTCATCCCTAACTGCCCTCCCCTGCTGGTCTGATCACCCACAACTGCCCTCCCCTGACAGTCATCTTGTGGTGGCCAACTTTGACATCTTGTGTGTTGGAATGATGGTCAATTTGCATACTGCCTCTTTATTTTATAGCAGTGGTTCTCAACCTTTCTAATGCCACGACCCTTTAATACAGTTCCTCATGTTGTGGTGAACCCCAACCATAAAATTATTTTCGTTGCTACTTCATAACTGTAATTTTGCTACTATTAAGAAGGTTCTCAACCTTTCTAATGCCGCGACCCACAGGTTGAGAACCACTAGCAGGGTTGCCTAAGACCATCGGAAAACACAAATATTTACATTACGATTCATTAACAGTAGCAAAATTACAGTTATGAAGTAGCAACGAAAATAATTTTATGGTTGGGGGTCACCACAACATGAGGAACTGTATTAATAGGTCACGGCATTAGAAAGGTTGAGAACCACTGTTTTATAGGATGCCATAGTTTAGATTTTGGGGGTTTGGGGTGCTTGTATTTTGTTTTGTTTTGTTTTGTTTTTCATATTAAGGATGACACTTGCAGAGTCTATTTTCAAATTCTTTACTGCTGGGCTGCCATTCCTTTTAACAGATGGTTCCTGTGAAACCCCAAACCTAAGGGTTTATAAAGGCCTTGCCCATGCATAACTATCTTAGTCACTATTCATCAATCTCTCTTGAGCAATATACCTCAATGAAAGCAGTTAGTACATGAGCAATCCAACAACCACTCGATTTAACGACTGCCCTACTTTGGTGCAGCAGGTACCTTTGAATTTGTTCCCAAGACCATATATGTACCGATTAAAAGCAGGAATGCCTGTTCAGGGCTTATGAAGGGAGGTGATGAATGGTATGTCTGAACAGCTTGGTCCCTGGCTTGGTGTCACTGAAATGCCACACTCCTCACTGAAGCCCGTTGATAAGCCTGACAGTGCTGAGCAACTTTTATCAGCAGACTTCATATGGTGGGGGGAGGGTGGGGAAGCTGAAAGTTAGCACATGGGCTATTCTGTCAGCACAGAAGGCTTATACCATTAGCAGATCTAAATAGACTTTAGATTGTAGAGTCAAACAAAAAATCTAGGTCATTAAGTACATAAAAGAAAAGGTTATAAGGACTCCAATCTAAATAAAATGCTGCTTTGAGGGAACAAAAGAAATTAATCTTGCAGTCTATCTGTAATAAAGAAATAGTGACTCGTACATTGTTTTACATACATTAATTAGTGCCATTTTGGACAATTTATTCTCCAGGCTATTTGAACTGAAGAATACTGGGAGGGATCTGGGGTATCATTATGAGCCAAGGAGGAATTTTTTTAACACAAAAACAAAAACCTCTCTGAGCTCTTTGGAGAGCTCATCCCTGGAGAATAACTAAACATTGCAATGCCCTATAATCATGCAACTGCAAAACTGTAAAAGAAAATAAGATGCCCCTGGGAATCCTAATTCATGAGACAGAAATTCAAAGTTGTTCATAGACATTTAAACCCTTGACATTTATAAAGTACAATGTAAAGTAGAATAAAACAGTTACCACACAATACAATGGATACAAAGTGAACTAGAGGAAATTCAATAGCTTTCTTTAGGGACTATCAAAAGCCATGGTATCTTCCAAATATTCACCAGAGTTCTAGGCTAATGGAAAACATCTGTGAAAAGCATTTGGTAAATAGATTTTGGTGCTCAATAAAGGAGAAATATAACAAGTTTGCCTTGAGTATACTCAATTATGAGAAGAGAAGCTTTGGACTTATTACCCAGTCCACTTGTTTTAAATATGAGAATCAAAGCCAACTAAATTTAGTCCCTTTACTTATTCTTGTCCATCATGTGCTGGAAATGCCAGTGAGAAAGGGAGTTCCTAGAAAATGAAACTTAAGGAGAAATCCATGTAAGAGCAAGAGAAAGCCATGAAAGCAGGGAATGAGAGACAATCTCACTTGAAAAACTACAAATGTAATCATCAAGGTGTAAATGTAACCAGGACACATTCAAGAAAAGTGTTTTCCAATTGAACAGCATGGTGCAAGTTACAGAGTAGAATGTAAACACGCCATTTCCTGATTGCTCTCTCTACAGCTAATACTTCTAACCCCCTCTAACTTGATAACTGCTCTGCAGAGTTAAGAGCACAGGATGGAGAGAGGCTGATTCCATCTGGCAATTCAAGCAAAGTGTCACAGTGAAGGTAATAGCGGAACTGGGCATGGGTAATAGCTGATTGAGCCATTAAAGCATAAATGTTTATTTACGTATTTTTATACGTAATTGTATCCTTTCAGAAAAGAGCTTGAGATCATTTTGATCCGTAAGGGACTCTTTGATTTCCTAGGATATAAATGTTTGTATGTGTGTGTCTCACTGTGTATTTAAGAGATGGTGCTGTTTGTGTCTTGCTTTATCATTAAAGGGAACCAAGCTACTCACTATGTCTTTCCCAGGCTCACAGTCCCGATTGACTCAGCAGCCTATTTGAAAAGCAATGCTTAAAAGAGAATAACAGAGAAGTGGAAAAAGTGTCCTCGGCACAGTAATGGTTTACGATACTTTATTCCTCTTACATGCTTGGCAAATTCATAGATGGAGGTTTTAGGAATTATTAATAATAAAATAGGTTTTAACAGAATTGCTTCTTATTTTCAACCTACGTGAAAACCATATAACAATTTTGTAATCAATGGGTTGTTTTCAAAGCTGCACATCTCAAATGATATTTACTCTCACTTGAAATATTTAGCTTAAGGAATCTTTACTGTATTGCTCCAAAATTCTTTGCATTCTAGAAAGGCTGAGAGGTCTCAGAAACTGTCCTTCTGTTTCCATCACAAGATACAAGCTAATTGCCCACTCAATATAATCATGTTGCTTTTTTATTATTAAATATTAAATTATTAAGGATGTGTATCTGACATCTTCATCAGTATCCCTGCATTTCTCCATAGCTTTCAAACCTCCTCGTCATTGCTCATTTCTATAGCCAAATTAAGAACATGTATGTTAGACTTAGTTATCAGAAACTGGAACTGCTCTTAACGTTAATCTACCCAACACGCTAGATTTCATAATGCCATTCATTAAAACTGAGCCTGGCTTCTTTCGTTATTCCTTGATCCCCATGTTTCACATACAGGGCCTGTGCATTCAGAATCCACATTTAGGATTATTAAAAGAAAAAAAAAAAAAGCACTGCATGTATTTGCCAAGTTGTCCTGACTTTGGTTCAGTTGGATCAGCAACCCTCCATCAGCAAACCAAGCTCATGGAGAGTCCAGCCCATACTTCCAGGGGTGATCTGGCTTGAGTTTAGGCTGTCAGAATGATTGGGAGATTTCCAGCCAGTTATAAAGAAACAGTTGTTGAAAAATAATGTTCATTTAATTTATGGTGTCCCAAAGTTAGAGTTATGAGAAACTTCCTTATTAGGAACAAAATAAAAATCCCAAGATTCACAGAAACAAAGTGTCCCCACAGAGAGGCATATTGGCTTAGCAGACATTTAACATAACATGTAGAAAACAAAAGATATTGTGCAAGCATGACATGGAACT
Organism: Cnephaeus nilssonii; assembly: GCF_951640355.1. Classification (NCBI taxonomy): domain Eukaryota; kingdom Metazoa; phylum Chordata; class Mammalia; order Chiroptera; family Vespertilionidae; genus Cnephaeus; species Cnephaeus nilssonii. The sequence continues at coordinate 56,021,732 of NC_137076.1, read as the reverse complement.
CTACATACAAAGAGCAACTGAATCAAAACCAGAAGATGGGGTCTGGTCCTGGCTCTAGGCCTCAGGTTCTGATGGACAAATGTGAGGAGCTGTCTGCAGTCGACACCCCTGGATCCTTTAGTGCAGT